>NC_052353.1:45022568-45045275 GCF_009727055.1 Benincasa hispida
CTGTTTTCAGTATATAAGACTTTCTTAACTTCATGATCGTTTTCACAGTTCTCAGCTCGAACGTGTAGAAGTATTGCTGATTTTTTTTCAACATCTTAAGTTTCATAGTTATTTATGGAAGGGGTTGTTACACCTCTTTTGGTACTAGTTTCAGCTATGTCAAACGATGACCCTTGTTTTGCATCAAGCTTTTTTTTGAAAAGTCTCTAGTTAGCATTGAGTACTCGATTGGATTTTGGTACAATTTTTCACCCATAGACTGATGGTCAAATAGAACGTCTGAACCAGACATTGGAAGATATGTTGTGCGCTTGTGCACTAGAGTTTTCAGGGAGTTGGAACTTTCACCTACAATTAGTGGAATTCACATATAATAATAGCTATCAGACTATCACTGGCACATTGCCATTTGAGGCCCTATATGGAAAGAGTTGCGAGTCTCCAGTATGCTGGGGTGAGGTTGGTGAGAGGAAATTGCTAGGACCTAAGCTAGTGCAAACCACGAATGAGGAAATATAGAAGATCGGGCTCGTATGCAAATAGCTCAGAGCAAACAAGAAAAAGCTATGCCAATATGAGACGTAAGGACCTAGAATTTGAAATTCGTCATAAGGTGTTTTTGAAAGTAGCACCTATGAAAGGTATTATGAGGTCTGGCAGGAAAGGGAAGCAGAGTTCGAAGTTCATTGGGCCTTTCGAGGTCTTAGAGTGAGTTAGCCCTGTAGCTTACCGACTGACATTACCTCTAGCACTATCTTTAGTTCATAATGTCTTCCACATTTCGATTTTGAGGAAGTATGTGACAGATCCATCCCACGTAATCGACTACGAGCCCTTGTGATTGAATGATAACTTGAGCTACGAGGAAAAGCCCATAGAGATCCTTTCCAGAGAAGTAAAGACATTGCGTCGACGGGAAATTGCTTTTGTGAAAGTCTTGTGGCAGAATCACCAGTTCAGGGAGGCCACCTGGGAGCGAGAGGATGAGATGAAGGCCCAGTACCCGGAACTTTTACAAGGATGAAATTTCAAGGACGAAAGTTCTTTGAGGGGGGAAGAATGTAACAACCCGCGCCTTTTTATTTAATAATAATGTAATTTTTCCCTTTTCAATAATTATCCTTAGTGGAAGGGCACATTTGGAATTTTTGAATTTAAAGTATAAGTGCGAGGATTTAAGTATTGCCGTGAAAATTATTCAAATTCTTTTCAATTGTCAAACTCAATTTGGAAATTTATAGCAAGAATTTATTTTCTTGGAAAAGGAAAGAAATTTAAATGCTATAAAATGGAATAAGGAAAGGAATAAAATAAAGTTTATTTTATTTCCTTTTTAGTTTTTGTTTTATTATTATTTTTCTTTTTATATAAACAAAACTTAAAATCTTCTTCTTCAACCTCAAACCGCACGCACCCACCCTTGAGAAAACCTAGCCGTCCGACAACAGCTCAGTTTTTTGTCGAACCCGACGTCGAACGAACAATCGGCGATTCGAGAGCCCCCTCAGCGGGCCGGCTGGTCAGAGCAGACGCCCGTCCGCTGCGTCTCTGCCGAGAGCTCAGATCCGAAGGCGTCCGCGCGTTCCGTCGAGAGGGGTCGATCCGTCTAGTTCTCGCTACTGAACGTTTCGCACGCTGTCAGCCCAGTCGTCGATCTCCGTCGATCATTGCCTCCCTTCGCCGCCGTTTTTCTGATTTTGGCTTGTGGTGAAGTTTGGTAAGATATGAGTCTTTTATAATTTTCTTGAAGATTTTGAATTACTCGGTTGGTTTTGGCTAAAATTGTTAACACCCACATGTTGGGCCATAGATTCAAGTATTGAAGGAATTTAAAGGTCGAAGTGTGTTGTCAGGCATTGTGCAGGATTAACTTGGGTTCACAAACGTATTGAGTTTGAAACTAATTTTGGCCAAGCAACTTTTGTAGTAAATTAACCTTGAAGGATTGAATTAAAATGTGTTGCTAGAATTTGTTTGAGGTTCTAACCATTATTATTGAATTGCTTAGATTAAGGAATTTGAGACAAGCAAACTACACTTTGGTCTTTAGATTCAAGTTTTGGAGAGTTTTGAATTTAGACGCGAACGACTTGAGTTTGATTCCAAACAAAATTTTGGTGTTAGAATTGAGGTGATCTTGGTCAAACCACTTTTGTGTAAGTTGTGCTAGTAATTTGGAAATGATTTAGTGTTTAAATTGGGCTTAAAGGTTAAAGCGATTTTTGTCCATGTTCTAGGATCTCATTCAAAAGTTTGTGGAAAGCTAGAAAGGAGTTTGTTCGCTTGACTTAACTTTGGACTTTATTTGAGGTAAGTAATCTTACCACTGGAACTACCCAATTTTGCTAGCATGGTGAGTGTATATTATGGGTAAATTGTTTACATGTTGATTGATAATATGACCTGAATCAAAGTATGTTCTGGCACGAGTACTGAATTGTTTAAATACACACCTAAGCACTTGATCGTTAGTATGTGATGGTATGTGTTTTCTTATGTCGAAGTCTGATCTGCTGGTGTTGAGGCATACTTGTATGTTGTAGAATTTTGATGTAAGGTCTACATGAATGTTGTATAATATGTTGTTGAGGATTATGTGTATGTGATGGAGCCATGGTACCAAGGATTTCATGTATGTTTTAGAATTGTAAGGTGTTGATTCTTTGAACGTTGAAACTGTGTGAATATCCTCATTCATTCGTTAGATGCTCACCAGTTTTTGTTTCCTTCGGGATTCACCAGTTTGTGTTTCCTTCAGGATTCACAAGTTTTTTGTTTCCTTCGGGATTCACCAGTTTTGTGTTTCCTTCGGAATTCACCAGTTTTGTGTTTCCTTCGAGATTCACCAGTTTGTGTTTCCTTCGGGATTCACCAGTTTTGTGTTTCCTTCGTGATTCACCAGTTTTGTGTTTCCTTCGGGATTCACCAGTTTGTGTTTCCTTCGGAATTCACCAGTTTTGTGTTTCCTTCGGGATTCACAAGTTTTGTGTTTCCTCCGGGATTCACCAGTTTTGTGTTTCCTTCAGGATCCACCAGTTTTGTGGTCATACTTAACTATAATAGGATAGGACTCAGTCTCTTGTCTGTTTCATGTGTTTATGTGCCATATGCGGGTATCTAGAGGACATAGATGCCTAGCCTGACCCTAGTGGTGGGGCTATTTACTGGGTATTTCATACTCATTCTTTCTTATGTTGATGTTTCATGTAAGTGTAGAGATGCACCGGCAATGGCGCAGCGGAATTCGTGATCGTGTCACTAGGACTAGTTTTTTTTTCGCTTTTGCATCATGAAATTTAGAGTTCTTTTCATGTTTCTCTTAATGTTTAGTTTTAATGTTTGAAGCTTATTATTAAGAATTATTTTTCATATGTATTTATTAACCTTTATGATTTATGGGTACCCTATTATTGTTTTTAACAATTGCATTTAATAAGTGTCTTTTGAACTTCTCTTGTTTTAATTAGCATTTATTTCAAATAACTGAGCGTCGTTTTAAATTCTTTGCATGCATTTATGTTAGTAACGACCTTACCTAAGTCCTAAGGGGTTGGGTCATTACACGCCAGATAAGAAGAAAAAAGCAAGAGAGAAATAAATCTAAAGGACAAATTTGTAACTTCACTCATCTATGATATCAACAGGAGGTCATTTGACATGTTATTAAAATTTTGGATCATTTGCCATTTTGGGCTCAATTTTTTGGGCATCCATACAAATATTCCATGTCGGACCCCTTTGCTTCATTTTTTTTATTATGTTGACCTCGCTTCACATGGGGTCAAAAAATTGCCGACCCTTTCAGCTGGGCTTCCCTGCCATCCGTCATGGGTTGACTCTTCAATTTGGGTCGCTTACCCCACTTGTTATAAAATCAAATAAATAGAGAAACGACTTCTTACCCTTTTTTCAAAGGTCACCGATCTATCATGTCGTAGGAACTCTGTCTCTTATACACATCTAGATGTGTATAAGAGACAGATACTTGGGTACCCCTTGGGGCCCAAACCCAAAACACAAGGTTGGAGTACAAAAAGGAGACTTCCAACACCAAATTTTCCAATGTGGGATTCTCCAACCAACAAAGTTGGTTCCCTCTTTGTTTTGAAAGTTAAATTTTCACCCAACAATCCTCCACTTGGAAATTTAAACAAAAGTAAAAGAGAGAAAGGATTTTCATTGAGCAGTTTCAGTCTATATAACACTGTGCATAAGCAAAGGTGCCTTACGACTTGAACCTTTACATAGTGTAGATGATTTAGAATATACTAGAGTAACCCTTGGTTTTGAACTCTATCTCTGACAGCATTTCACACAGAGTGTCGTTAGGGTGTAGTACGAAAGCCCGTGCTTTTAAGGCCTAGCACGTGAATCCCAATTTAATTAATGCTCTAGAGAGTTTGTCTAAAAACTCCATAGGAAGCGGCCTTCCCTTCCACATTCACACAAGTGAGTCTATCAAGGGTACTCCTGTAGTTGGGTACCCCACTTGTCATCAATTATAGATCTCATTAACAATTGAGTTCAACCTTTCTTACGCTTCAGGATATCATACTCAGATTTTAAGTCATAGGAATGGAACTCTGTGTTTGGTTTAGCATGATTCACTATATATCGCTCGTGATCAGGTATTACCCATTCAACCTGTTTCTTGGGATATCCAGTCTACAGGTTGGTTTTCCACACGGTGATTCATCTTTCAATAGGCATGAGTCCCATCTTTTCTGAGGTTCTGAAAACCTTTTCTCTGGCCGGTCCTTTCGTCAAAGGATTTGCCAAATTTTCATCAGTTCGTATGTGATCCACTCTAACTGTACCAGTAGTGAGAAACTCTCTAATGGTACTGTGCTTACGACGTATTTGATGTCTCTTTCCGTTGTAGTAACGGTTCTGAACTTTTGCGATTGTTGAAGTACTATCGCAATGAATCAATATGGCTGGTATCGACTTTTTCCATAAGGGAATCTTTGATAGCAGACTTCTAAGCCAACCTGTTTCTTCACTAGCTATCGCTAATGCTATCATTTCTGACTCCATCGTAAATTAGGCTAAAATAGTCTGTTTCTTGGACTTCCAAGAGACAGCTCCGCTAGCTATATTAAAGATATAGCCACTTGTAGCCTTTGAATCATCCGAAAAAGAGTTCCAATCAGCATTATTGAACCCTTCCAGGACAGCGGGAAACTTTTGATAATGTAATCCTAGGTTTTAGGTTTTCTTTAAGTATCTAATGACCTTTTCTATAGCATTCCAATGCACTTGACTAGGTCTGCTTGTAAACCTACAAAGTAGTCCTACAGCATAAGCTATGTCAGGCCTAGTACAGTCGGCAGCGTATCTAAGACTGCCTATGATGCTCACATACTCAGATTGATTAACATTGTCACTAGTGTTCTTGAACAACTTGACACTAGGGTCATAAGAAGTACAAGCTGGTTTACACTTAAAATAATTATATTTCTTTAGAATCTTTTCTATATAGTGAGATTGATCTAAGGAAATTCCATTTTCAGACCTATTTACTTTTATGCCTAAGATTACACTAGGTTCTCTTAAGTTTTTCATGTCGAAGTTCACACTCAATATTGATTTTTCATCATTTATAACGTGCAAATTCGACCCAAAGATCAATAAATCATCTACATATAGACACAAGATAGTGCAAAGGTTATTATCAAACTTATGGTAGATACATTTATCACTTTCATTGACCTTGAAATCTTTAGATAGGATAAGGTTGTCGAATTTTTCATGTCATTGCTTAGGAGCTTGTTTTAGTCCATAGAGAGATTTGTCTAATTTACACACCTTATTTTCTTGACCATGGACAAGAAAACCCTCAAGTTATTCCATGTAAATATCTTCTTCAAGTTCACCATTTCGGAAAGCGGTTTTTACATCCATCTGATGTACTACAAGGTTATAAAGGGCAACGAGAGAGAACATGACACAGATAGAGGTAATTCTAGTGACAGGGGAGAAGGTGTCCAAGAAATCTACGTTTTCTCTCTGTCTAAAGCCCTTCGCTACTAACCTGACTTTAAATTTATCGACAGTCTCATCAGGTCTAAGTTTCCTCCTTAAGATCCATTTGCACCCTATTGCCTTACATCCTGAGGGTAGATCTACTAAGTGCCAAGTTCTATTTGATTCAAGTGAGTCCATCTCATCATTTGTGGCTTCTTGCCGTAGGTTGGCATCTACTGAGGACAGGGCAGCTCTTAGATCTTTAGGGTCTTCTTCTACATTGTAGGTCAGGAAGTCATTTCCGAAATATTTGGCGGTTCTAGCTCTTTTGCTTCTTCTAGGTTATGGGTCAGTTTCCTCTCTAGGGTTAGGATTTCTAACTAGTGTTATACCACTTGAACCAGAGCCCCCACTATTCCTTGATTTAAAAGGAAACCTATCTTCAAAGAAGTCGGCATCATTTGACTCAATGATCACTTGGTTCACTAGATCATAGAACCTATAGGCTTTACTATTTAAGGCATAACCTATAAAGACGCACTCGTAAGCTATACTAGCCAACTTTCTCCTTTTTGAGTCAGGAATCCTTACAAAGGCTAGACAACCCCATGTTCTAAAGTAGGAGAAGTTTGGTTTCTTATTCTTGAGCATTTCGTAAGGTGAAGTTTTATTTTTAGATTTCGGGATTCTATTTAGAACATCACACACAGAAAGGATGATTTCACCCCACCAATAAGACGCGACTCCTGAACTTAGTAAAATAGCAACTACTAGCTCAACTAAAGTTCTATTTTTCCTTTCGGCTTTTCCATTCATTTCAGGAGAATAAGATGCGGTCTTTTCGTGTATTATTCTATGTGAATTAAAGAATTCATTAAAATTGTCTGAGTCATACTCGGTTCCTCTATCATTATGAAGTCTTTTAACCTTTCTATTAAACTGATTCTCTATTTCAGAAACAAAAAGTTTGAAGGCATCAAAAACATCACTTTTGTTTTTCAGCAGGTATATAAAAGTAAAATCAAAGCAATCGTCAATAAAAGTAATGAAATATCTCTTACTGTTCCTAGTCCATATGCCATCAAATTCACAGACATCAGAATGAATCAAATCTAGATGCTCAGAATTCCTAAGTATAGATTTATGCGGAGTTTTAGTAATTTTAGCCTGACTACAATACTTGCATTTATCAAAATCATTCGTAGATAACTTAGGATCATTTTTAGCCTAATCATATTACTAATTAAATTCTTATTCACGTGATAGAGTTTAGCATGCCAAATATTCATAGAACACAACATATACACAGAAGATTTCATTTTATTAAGGTCTAGATTTAATTTGAACATTCCCTCAGTTGCATACCATTTTCCTACAAATACATTATTTTTGGTAAGGGTATATAGGTCTGCCCCTATAGTTTGAGTAAACCCGACTTTGTTTAGGAGATAGCCAGAAACCAAATTCTTTCGTATCTCCGGAGTGTGTAGAACGTCCTTCAACGTGAGGGTCTTCCCAGAGGTAAACTTCAGTTCCACCTCGCCGGTTCCAGCAACTTTTGTGGAATGGTGATCTCCCAACAGAATATTCTTATCCTTAGTTTCAGCATAAGTTTTAAATATACTAAGGTTGTGACAAACATGGTGCATCGCGCCAGTGTCTATCCACCACCGTTCACATTTACTTCTGTGATCATGGCGACTAACAATTCTTCTTCAGGTTCGCCTGACCAGCAGGACGACGCCTATTCCTACAGTTCTAAGCCATGTGCCCAGGTTTATTACAATTAAAGCAGAGGAACTGTACCTTTTCTCCTGAAGGGGGCTTCTGTTTTTTCTGTTGGTTCTGGTTGCTGGAGCCATGATTCTGACCTTTCCTTTTTGTCCCCTTAGGTTTTTGGTCAGGTTTTACCATGGCAGAGGCAGGTTTCCTAGATACTACATTCACCTCCTCCCTCTGGTCCTACTTTCAGGCTTCCTCCTCGATCTTTAGCCAGGTTATAAGACTCTCCGTGAGCTAAGCAATCACTAGGAAAAACTAAGCGATCGTCTATACAATCGTTTAGTAAATATCGGGAGCTAAACGATCGCTTAGGAAAAGATAAACGATCATTTAGTAAATAGCGCGCGAGGGTGTAATTGGTAAGCGATCGCTTAGCACTATTGTATAGGTAAGCGATCGTGCAATCACTATCGAATAGGCACAAATTTTCTAAGCGATGACACACTTTTTAACACAATGTCCACGCATCTCATGCTTAACACACCGTGAGCTATTTATGCATCTCAATGTGATCTTTCAACTCACTCATCCGTTATTAAAACATAAGAAACGCCGTCCCATTTCCCTTTCAACCGTCCAATGAATGTGGTCACATCATATTCATAACATATAAATTAATATCATATATTAATTATAATATTTTTCCTCCACTAGATATAAATCATATTTATATCCTATTTCCTCTAAATTAATGTATCTCATACATAAAGTTAATTATATCATATATAATTAACTAGTACAATTATATCATATATAATCGAACTCCCTCTTGTCAATTTGAACATTTCAAACTGACCCAAAAACTGACTTTCAACTTGTATCCAAGCTACCAAGGGGGCCTTATTGACCTAAGGCTTGAAGCTCCAACGGTAGGTGAATAGCTGACTAAACTCTTTATTCACGATATCCACCATCTGTTAACTGCCAGACATTCCACTAAAGACCGACAGTTGAACTCTTCTTACCATAAATATATTGCTAGTCCATTGGATATAATCAATCATCAGTACAATGACCCTTCATAGATTCTTGTAATTACAGCAGGCCACCTTTTTGCCCCTGTAATTACATATTCCTCCTTAAGTACCACTGATCCCTCGAATGAACAATACAACATAGTCCTACTATGTGTGAACACCTCTCGGGCCACGAGAAGGTGTATGGCGCCACATCGTTCAAGTCTCGGGATCAGCCCTTAAGAGAGTAATCTATCTACTTACCTTTACTCTAAGGAAGGAGTAAACTCCATCTTGTGAAGCTGAGTTCCCAGCTCCCAAATCAGACGAATCCCCAAAGTGAAAGGCTTGTGTCGGCGCTTTGGCCATTCGCACCCATGCAAATCAAAGGACTGCCCTCAATGGTAGGAGCTTCCAACTCACTCAAGATTGAGGTCATGTTACCTATGGTCATCCTAGTGAAGTGAAGTCTCAGTCATGAATGGAGTTATATGACTAGACATTAACACTTTGAGGTCAGGTCTTATAGAAGCTCTTTGTATAGGATGCTCTCGCTTGCATGTCCACTACACGAATGATCAGGATCCGACCATCTGTGACAATTCACAACACTTGTAACAATTTCACAAAGTGGGTCGCGTCCGAAGTATTACGAAGATAAGGTTTCCCTCCTATATCCATATACTACAGACTATTTTGGTTTCACTTAAGACATGATCCACTTGGATGTCACTACATACATGCTTCAGTTACATAAAGACAATCAGGGATATTAAGTTTATTGGTTTGCGATAAAATAAAAAACATCTAAATATGTAAAGTCAAGAAGTGAAGTGAATATCATATGTATTATACATCACAAGTGTTCTTACAAAGTTATTTACAAACTACAGGACACGAGACTTTAGGGCACAAACCCCAACATAAAGAGACGTCTCTCTCGAGCTTCTCTCTGGTAGCAGCTCATTATTGACGGTGGAGAATGGCTGTCATCCCTCATACTTCTTGCTTGCAAATGGCAAATGTGAAAAATGACTAACGCTCTAACTATCTACTAACTAATTTTTTAACTAACTCCTGAACTAGTAGACAACTCCTTCTTATATAGGCAATCAACTCAGCCACTTGGTGATGTGATTGCATTAAATTTCATACCCTGAGACAGTCGCCTACCATTCTGCTTTGATCAAACATCACTAGTTAGATGTGCATGCCTACAAGTTATGATTTAACATGGATTGCACGAGCCAAATGTATCTTTCATGCATTGGATATCTGGACGTATGCTCGTCGCGTTGGCATTGTCTACAACACTTAGTGAATTTTTCTGATTGTTGCACTAAAGTGTGTTAGTGATATAGTTTTTCACTTAAGAAGGTACTTTTGCATAAGTTTATCACATATATACGATTTCATGCGTTTTCCTTTATCATGACTGCGTTTTCATTACTTATAATCATAATTATTCGAACTTTGAGAGAACAATAACTTATATTTCTACAAGTTATCAGTTGCTAATGTTGGTTCTACTTTGGTGGAGACGAAAAATGTTTTATTGTTTGACTCTAATGTTCATGCGTTAAATGATTGTGTAAACAAAGTTGTGTTGAAAACATTGGTTTTCTGTTGCTTTCTTACCTGTTCATACTGATTCAGGAGTATTTACTAATAATATAGTTCAAGAAGTTGAAAACCCTAGTGTTGTTGAATAAGGTTTTAGTGTTTCCCCTGTGAAAGATGTTGTGAATGATCAAGGTGTTGAGGATGAAGATCATCCTGTAGGTTCTCACGATAGTAAGGATGTAGATGTTAGTGAGGAGACTGACTCGAATGATCATGTACCTCTGTCAGAACTATCTAGAAAGAAAACTACAAATGTCAAAAGTATTGATAATGGGTCTTCGGAGACATCTGATTTTGTGTTTGATCAAGATGAGCCTAAGGATGTGTCTGACTCTTTTGAAGACAGTATGTTGAAAACCTGTTCTGATCTCGAAAAGTCTTCTCCTAGTCGGGTTACTGGAGCATCTGTCAGAACTTGAGGGAGAAAACAGCTTCTTCTAGATCATCTCCTTTGAATGTATATTCTATTCCTTTAGATGGAGTATTATTTCATACTGAGCAAGAAGCCAACATGTGGAAATATGTGGTGCAAAGGAAGCTCATTGATGAAAAAGAACTCTCTAACTGGACTCAAGAATGCTTTGATCTTGTAAATTTGATTCTACAAGCCCAACTAGACAAAACAGTGTTGAATTTTGGTCTCTTTTATCCTCAATTAGTCTGAGATTTTATTGTTAATCTTTCTTCCAAATTTGACAATCCGAACAACCCTGACTTTTAGAAGGTGCATGTTCGTCACTATCCTTTTATCTTTAATGCTGATTTGATAAACAAGTATTTGAATAGAACGGTGAATGTGGAGGTTTTCTTAGAAACAACCCTCATCGAGGGAGTTGGCTTTTGAGTTGACTTGTGGGGCTCAGTTGTTCAGCCTAAGAAAGGCTAGTTGCCTACTATAATCTTTAGCTCCAAGTACGTCGTTCTCCACAAGGTTGGCATTTTCAACTAGTGCCCTTCTTCACATTAGTCTGGTCTATTTGTCTCCCTGCTACCTTATTGTTCTAGATGGTACTTCTTTTGATTTTGGCTCTTCTATTCTGAATCAAATCAAAGACATACTGGATCTCAGGCCTTAAAGCTTCCCATTTGTTATCCATAGTTGATTTTTGGGGTGTTGTTGGCACAAAAGTCGGATATTATTTATTTTGACGAGGCTGTTGATTCAACTCCAATGCTTATTTCTATTCATCCAAAACTATTAAAGAACTTTCATGTGCCTGATCTTGGAGCTCCCATTATAAATGCCTATGTTGATGATCTATGTAAGGGATTTAGTGAATCTTATTTCGGTAGTCGTGTCTTGCACAATTTGTTATCTGATCTCAAAGACATTGATGCTCCACTCCAAAAGCTTTAGGAGTGTAAAGACATCGAGCTTGGATTACTGACAATAATGCGTGTAGCTTTGGCCAAATCTGCTGAAGCGTCTTCTTCCCGTGCTTAATTTTTTAGCGATCGAAAGGGGGAGAAGTGTGGGGTTTTGTTTTTGTTGTTTATTTGGGAATGGCGATGGCGATTGTTTTTTGGTTACTGCTTGCCTGATTGATGGTTGGTGTTTGAAAAAAAACTACCATGACTTTGATGTTTTTTTGTTTTGTTTATATCTAAAGACTTTGTTTTTTTTCTGCTGAGTTTGCATCAGATTTGTTGATGTCACTACATTTGTTAAGACTTCCTTAATGACATTTAATCTTTATTGAATTTTTTGTTATTGTTGTTCCGTCCTTAAAAAATATAAACCAAAGAGGGAGTTTGTTGGAGGTTTGTTGATTGGCTTTAATTTTTTTCTAATATACCTAGTGGTTTATGCAATTGTCTCATATGTAGTCTTAACATCAGATTTTGACAGTAGAATATTTTCCTTTAAAATACTTTCTTAATCTGGAAATATCTGACAGATTGATGTAGTCCAATATTTTCCTTTATTGCGGCGCGATTTATTTTCTCCTACTTGAGAGATGTTTCCTTCTCTGAATTCATCTATAAAATGAGTGTCTTGACATGCTTCTCGATGAGCAGTTTCATTACGTCGATTTTTATTTTTTAGAGCAAGACGTTTTTAGTACTCCCATCGAATTGTTCTATATTATGTTCTTGCTCATTGCTCACTTTATTCTATTGTGCAAGTTATTCATCCGTCAATTGCAACACACTGAAGATTATCTTGTCTTAGGGGAAGCCTAAGCCTTAGCTACCAAAGAAGGAATTTAGTCTTAGGGGGAGCCTAAGACTCAGCTCAGAGAAAGGAGTTCTCTATCTTAAGGAGATCTTAGGATTCATTAGAGAAGGAAGTTCACTCTCTTGAAGGGAAGATATCACCTTGAGAAGAGTCTCATCACTAATAGCAAGCTTAGGGGGAGCCAAAGTACATTTGAGAGAGAGTCTTACATCTAAGGGGAGTTTAGGTGATTTGGGAGTGGAGCTCTACATGAGCCACTGTAGTAGTTGGTATATTACAAATAAGTACTACGTTATAGATTGCTTAACTTATTATTAGTGGATTATCTTTCCTAGGCACATAGCCCCCCAAATGTAGGTGGTTTATTACTGAACTGGGTTACTCTTATTATTTTTATTATTGTTAGAATACTCATGTTACAGTACTTGTTAATGCTTTCCATTTAATATCCAAATTTCGAGTGTTGAGTCATCCCAATACTTTTCAACCTTTAATTTTCATTTTTAAAATTAAATTATCAACCAAAGAATAGAGAAGAGATACAATTATTTTTAATTATAAGTGGGTGGGATTCTTCATCAAGAAAATATGTATTTCTGGATTCACACTTCATTTTGGAAAATTTTATTCTCTCTTGTAAAAGAAACCATCACTTAGACCAATTAAAAATAAAATAATTTGTATGTTATTTATTTTATAAAATGATGTTATTATTTCTATTAAATTGTGTGCATGAGTTGAAATTAAATTACTAAAACTGAAAAAGAGAAAATGGGAGATACAAATAATTTTTTTAGGCCAACTACCTTTTTAGTTCCCATGTTTTGATGAATAGGTACTTTTATTTTCTGAATTTGGCTTTTTAAAATAGGTGTATTTAATCTTGAGTTTTCAAAATGTAACTTTTTAGTCTCTAAATTTTTAAGAATAGGTTTAAAAGGTCATTGAACTATTTTTTATTTTTACTTTATATAATTGTACGAAATTTTAAATTACAAAAATATGTTTTAAGAATAATTTTAAAAAGAAAAGATAATCTTAAAAAAATTATTTTTAATTTACAATAATAATAACAAAAATTAATGTGAGGACTTTTTAAACATATTTTTAAAAACTCATGGACTACAAATATATATTTTGAAAACTTAGTGATCAAATGAATCTATTATAAAAAATTCGGGGACTAAAAATGTATGTTTTGAAAATTCAGGGACCAAAAACACATATTCTTCAAAATTCGAAGACTAAAAAGGTAATTTTCCTTATTTTTGTTATTGTGTTTGCTAGAAAACCCAAAAGTTTGTTTTAGAGAAAAGATAAAATAAAAATGTAAAATTAAATTAGTAATCCTAAAAAAATTCAAATTTGCTTTCCATAGAAAAGTAAAATTGAAGTAGGGAAATTCTTATAAATAGATAAATAAAAAAGTATTTACACTTTATAGGTGCTTACTTTTAGAATTTTTTACTCTAAAATGTAAATTTTTTTATATTTAAAAAGGCCCTAAAATGAAAAAATCAACCCAAAGAAAAAAAGTACAAACATAGTTGTTATTAATTATTAGTGGTGTAAGTGTACTTTATTTATTTTTTTCTTTTCTTCTTTCTCCTCCCTTGTCATGTCGGTACGTAAAGTATTAAAAAGACCCAAACCATATAAGATGAAAAGGGAAAAGGTAGTCAACATCAATATAATTCAACTGACATAGTGTTCGAATTATGAATCTTGATGTCAGAAATTTGATTCTCCCACCCCACATTTTTATTACAAACCTTTGTGAAAAAAAAAAAGGGGAGAAGAAGAAGCAAGCAAGCAAACGGTTCAAAAATTAAATTTTAGGGTATAATAAGTTTTTATTAAAAAATGATAGTCAAAATAAAGAGATAAAAGGGTTTCTTACAAGATGGATAGAACTATTTTCCCCTAATATTGCTTTTATATATAATATAGATATAGATTTAGTGATGAAATGTCATGCTAAAATTCGATTAAAAAATAAGATAAATATGAAAATGAATAGAATATCACGATCTGTTTTTAAAAATACAAAAACTAAGGTTCTGTTTGGTAATTATTTGATTCTTTTGTATTTATTTTTTAAAACTAAGTCTATAGACACTATTTGCACCTTCAAATTTCTTTTTTTATTATCTACTTTTTATCAATAGTTTAAAAAATCAAGCCAAAATTTGAAAAAAAAAAAAAATTAGCTTTTAAAAACTTATTTTTGAAGAATTTGGTTATGAATTCAATCATTGCACTAAAAAAAGATGCAAATCAAATGAAGAAAAAGTATGCTTAATTTTCAAAAACTAAAAGAAAAAAAAAAGTTACAAAATCCGTCCTAAAGTAGTATTTATTTCCTAAACTAATTATACCTTTTCATTTTGAAAATTGACAATGATGGTGTGCTATAGAGCTATTGTGCCTAACCTAACTTTCCCTTTCCGAAGCTACATTTTAATTCTATTTACACTCTAATTTAGAAGTCAATTACACGATGTTGAAAAAAAAAATGGGGAAAAAAGAAAAAAGAAAAAAAACCACGACTGGTACCGACCCTTAGTTTTCATACTAAAAGCATTCCTCTTAAATTAGGCCACCCACATATCGACCTATCACTTTCTATAAAAAAATTTATAAGGATAAAGTTTATATAATAATATTATCGACCTGAGCATAATTTAACTAACGTATAGTTTATCATATCGACTTTGAGGTAAAAATTTCAATTCATTTACCTCACATATTGAAAAAAGAATTAACCCAATATTTCTACGTGAAAAAGGTAGAATCATCATTCGAAGGTAGGGACGATATAAAATCAATAAACTTATCATGTATGTTGAAGAATGATTTTAGCAAAAATGATTTACTTTTAAGTGATTTATTAAAAATAATTTTTAATTTTTTTTAAAAGAATTTAGTTATAAATTATTTTAATATAAAATTATATTTTTTAAGGAAGCCTTAGATTATTATTGTTAAGTTATTATCGAAAGTGATTTTAGAATGAGAGAGAGAGAGCGGAAAAAGTTTAATGGAAATAAAAATTGAAGTAGAGAAATAAGTTGGTGAGATGAATATATAGAAGAAAATTTCAGGTAGATAACCTTTAAAAAAGAGAAAAAAAAAGTTGGCAAAATATGGATAAAAAAGTTTGAGATATATAAAAATTGTAGAGAGACTAACGAATATTTTAGAGATAAAAAAGTGAGTAGGATTTAGGCTCGATTTGAAAAATTATTGTAATTTTTAGAATAATTATTGTCAACTGTACATTTAAAAAATCAACTTTCTTACTAATATCGGGTAGATTTAAAATCTAAATTTTTTAAAAAATTGACAGGTAAGTAAATTTGTTGTGACTTCTATAATGACCAAATCATATGTTTTTTTTTTATTATTATTTATATCTTCATATGTTTATAATTTAATTATTTATAATAATAGTTTAAAGAACAAATTAAATATTTTTATTTATTTAAATTATATGATAAAAATAGAAAAAAATCATTGTTATATAAAATTGAAATGAACAAATGTTTTTCCAATTTAAGTATTTTATTATAAGTTTTTTTTTTAAATTACATTATTTAAATTTCAAGATATTTTTNTATATATATATAAAATTTAAAACAATTAGTTAGAGAATATAGTAGATTTTTAGGAAAGTTGTATTTAAACTTGGTATGCAGGTGATTTTGAATGGAAGAACAAACTGAAAAAGTGATTTTTTAAAAAGTAAGGAACAATCTAAAGAGGCTAAGAATTTTGTAAATTTGCCTTTGGGACCCAAACACGGCCTTAAAAAATATTGAAGTGAAAAAAAAAAAGAAGTTAAAATATATGATAAAAGCTTTAGGGAGAAAAAGATTGAGAGTGAGTATGAAAAAATAGGGATAAAATAATGATGGAGATAGAAAAAAAAAAAAAATAGAAGGAAAAAAGTTGGTGCTTATTTGGTAGATAAATTTAAAAATAGAGGGTTGTGATTCCTATATTGAAATATATGAATATTTATACTATTGTAATTAATTTATACTATTTTAATTAATTCATAAATGTATTTTATGTTAAAAAATGTGTATAATTATTATTTCACGATATTCACAATGTACGCACATAATTTAATTTAACAAAATTTATTAAATTTATTTTTAATCTTTTTAATAAAACTTTACATTTAAATTTATTTAGAATTACTTACCTAACATTATTGCGAAACATCACTATTTTAAAATCGAAGTGATTTTGATTTTCAATATGATCAAAGTTCATCTCCAAATCACTTTGATCCTATCATAATTTAAGTGCATGTTTGACAATTATGATTGAAGCAGTGATTTTAGAGAAAAAAAAAAAGGAGTATTATTGATTTTGTAGAATTAGTTTTCATATAATCATGTTAATTTTCATTCCAAACATTTAAAAGTTTGGTTTCAAAAGCAATTATGGAATTATAAAATTACTAAATATTTGCATTATCAATTGCATACATGAGGCAAATTGAAAAAAAAAAAAAATTATACGTGCTCTCAAAAATCGAACATACGATGTAGGATTTTAATTAAAAAAATTTATACACGCTCTCTTAGAATCGAATATACGATATGAAGTGTGATGAACATGTTAGTTAGAGATGTATCAACCTAGTTGAGATATCTCGATGCATCTACTAATCTCTAGCCTCCATCTTTCATATCTTATAAAAATAAAAAAAAATGTAACCTTCCAAATATAAGTGTCGAGTGCTTCATGTTTAATTACCCCACTATAATGACGTTCCAAAAATAAGTAAGATAACTCTGTTCTACGTCCTATAAATTAAATGGCTATCCTGAGGCTAGTAGTAATACCAACATTGTCAACATTAACCAAACAACATTCAACTTATTTGCTTCATTGTTGGTTTTCCATTATTTCGTCTGTGCATATTTTGACCTAAATTTTGATTGTAATGGCAACCAAAAGCAAGATCTTGATTGTTGGAGGGACTGGCTATGTGGGTAAGTTTATGGTAGAGGCAAGTGCCAAAGCTGGCCATCCAACTTATGTTCTTGTTCGAGATTCTACTCTCTCAAACCATTCCAAGTCTCATATCATCAACAATTTCAAGAGCTTGGGAGTCTATTTTATCTCTGTAAGTTTGTTTTATCTTCTTGTTTTCTTTTCAGAGCAACGGACTTTTCCATATTTTTATAATACTACATAACGTAGAGCATCATCTCAAAACAAATTTATAATATAAGAAGTAACTCATCAATATTATAAAAATTATTGTGAGGTCCCATCATCTTTTTAGTGGGGGATAATCAATACATCCAAGATGATTTCTTTTGCGGTTCATCATTCTTTGCTCGATTTTTTTTTTTTTTTTTAACAACATGTGGAGAGCGAGGGAGAGGAATTGGACCTTTGACCACGAGGACGATAGTACAAGTTTTGTGTTAGTTGAGCTAACCTAAAAATGTTGAATGTCTTAATAATGTTTTCCTTGAGCAAAGTACAACTAAGCCCTCGAGCTTACTCTTATCTAGGTCAACTTATTTTAGAACGACGTCATGTGTAGAGATAACTCGACGGAACTCGAGATTTTAGGCGAAATTTCTTTTGTGGGTCTTTATATTTTTACATGGTTGAAGCACAAAAGCAAAATAGTAATAAGATAGAAAATTTATGCTAGGGGTAAAAAAAAAAACTTAAAATAAAAGATATTAACTTTTATTGAAGAATATTTTATGTAAATATTAAGATATACCAGAGGTAAAAATGAGGCACACCGATTTTATGCAACAAAATCTAAATCAAATTTCTTTCTATTAAAAATAAATAACAACTTAAAAAAACAAAATAATAATCATTTAGTCATAGAAAAATGGAACATATGACTTCGAGATTGATAGTACAAGCCTTATGTTAGTCTAACTAATTTAAGTTGTATGTTGTCTTTTGTATATTCATGATCCTTTTTCTATTCTAATTTGAGTATATTATTTTCAACTTGATAATATTCTCCTCAAACAAAGTACAATTGTGCTAAGGGCTCGTTTCATTCTATAATGACGTGGTAACAAGAGAAAAGAAATTGCTTTCAGCTTCAGGAGTTTCCTGCTTCTAAACCTACTATTTCACCTTCTGTTTCCCTTTTGACTGTTGGATCTTTCAATGCACCGTTATANCACCTTCTGTTTCCCTTTTGACTGTTGGATCTTTCAATGCACCGTTATATCCTTTCTCGTCCTGATACCCGAGTGAGGGACTCCTGTGACGACTGGGGGGCCCGAACGTTCCTTTATACACTGGGAGTTTTTTAAGGGACTCTGACTTATTATTTGCACTGGGATCATCAATCGCCATAATGATCAGATCAAGCCAAAGTCAGGCCAACCTACGTCTTTTCCTCACCGTCAACTTATTTTAGTAGTGTGTTGTATAAATCACTGGACCGAACTCGAGGTTTTAGGAAAAATTTCTTTTTTGGCCCTTTAGATTGTTATAAGGGGCAACTTGAGAATGGATGAAAGTGAGATTTGAAACTATCAACATAAAGTGAATGTTATATCCTCTACTTAGATACCGTCATAATCTTCTTTCCTATGTATGTTGTTTTCTATTTTTATTTTTAACGCCTCTATTTTGTAATACAATTTCTAAAAATAAATTTTTAACTTTTTTTTTTTTTTTTTTTTTTTCCCGTTAAATTACAAATATAATCATCGAACATTGACTTTTACGTTTTTTTGTTTCATAAACTTTAACTACATTTATAGTTTTTTTTTGTTTTTTTTAAATTAATCGATCTAATAATCATAAAATTGAAAGTTTAGATCTTGTTAGTAACCCTTTGATTTTTGGTTTTTTGTTTTTAAAAGTTAAACATATAAACATTACCCACCTCCAAATTTATTCCTTTGTCATCTAGTTTTCACCAATGACTTAAAAAACTAAGTCAAATTTTGAAAAATAAAAAAAGTTACTTTTAAAAATTTGTGTTTATTTTTAGAAATTGATTTTATATCTAAATATAACCAACCATCTATTTTAACGATTTTGAAATTTTTAATGACACAAAAATCAAATTTTAAGGACTAAGCTTATAATTTCTTTAATTTCTTATTTTTTTAGAGTTGTATTTCTACACTTATGCAAGAAATAAACTCGATGATCTTAATTTTTATGCAGGGCGATCTCCATGATCATGAGAGTTTAGTTAAAGCAATAAAAGATGTGGAGGTGGTGATATCTACGGTAGGTCATAATCAATTAGCTGACCAATATACACTCATCTCAGCCATCAAAGAAGTTGGCCATGTTAAGGTTTTACTTATTTTCTATATCTTTTTAGTCTTTGTTTATTTATGGTTAATTAATAACTACTAATCGTGCCTTCATAGTTTAGGTTGAACTATAATTTAGTTCCTAGAGTTCAAATCCAAGAATTTTTATATAGTTTGATATAAACCTCTAAAATTAAGTTATTGTTGATGTAAAAATGATGTCATATGTGTATATATATATATATACACGAAAGATTTCAAATGATGAGTTTTAGAGTAAATAAAAAAAGAATAGTTGCAAATATAACAATCAGATGAAAAGTATTGGTAGATATAACATAATGTAAAAAAATTATAAATATGGCGAAATTTAGATAGTCTATTCGTGATAAATCATATTGTTGGTAGGAATCTATCATTGATAAACCATATCGCTAGTAAGAGTCTATCGATGATAGAAGTCTATCGATGATAGAAGTCTATCGCTAATAGACTTTGCTATATTTGCAAATTTTTTAAAGTATATTACCATGCCAATCCTAAAGATTTCTTCATTGTCTTTAATTGTTTTTGATGGTCTAGAGATTCTTGCCATCAGAATTTGGGAATGATGTGGATCGTGTGCGTAGTGTTGAGCCAGCAAAATCAGCCTATGCTGCAAAGGCTCAAATTCGTCGAGCTTTGGAGGCTTCAGGAATTCCCTATACCATCGTTTCTTCTAATTTCTTTGCTGATTGGTTCCTTTCAAGTTTGGTTCAGCCTCAACCTCCTACTCCACCAATCCCACCAAGAGATAATGTTGTTATCATTGGAGATGGAAATCCCAAAGGTAAAATAATAATCCACAAAAGTTATTTCATGCATTTTTTTATACTATTATTTGGATGTTAGATATTTATTTAGGTAAGAATACCTTGAATTTGTTAGCTAGTATTCCAAATGACAAAGTACGAGATGTATAAACTCTTTAATATTAATAATAAAATTGTTCTCACTCTCTTTGTTTGTAGACATAATGACACACTGTTTGTGAACCACGTAAATCTTTGTATCATCAATCTTTATTGTTTATATTTATTTCTCGTTTTTTTATTTGTTGCTTTTTATTTTTTGTTATAACAATTTATATTATATTTTATGACCATAAATCTCTTCTTATTTCTTTTAATGTAGCAATGATTTTTTTTTTTTTATTTATTTATGTGGTATTAGTGAGAGGTTGAACCTCACTTCAAACATTCCTTTAACCTCATCAATTCGTCGATATTTGAACCTTTGAACTATTAGTCAGAAAAATTGATATTGGGATCATTGGGATCTGGGATATTTTGAAATAAAGTTTAATTATTTCACTATATTTCAAATATTTTTATCTGTTTTTCAATTTACAGAGTGTCCAAGTGGGTCCTCTAGAACCTATTTTATTTCAATATAACCATTTTAGATTTTGGTTTCTAGGTTTTGAAAGTTAATATTATAGATATTATTTTCACCTATAAATTTTTAAGTTTTGTTATGTGATTTTTACCCATATTTTCAACAACCATACAAAATTTTGAAAACTAATTTTTTTTTTTTTTTTTTTAAAGAATTTGACTAGAAAACTAAATGTGAGGATGTCAAAATCATAATACAGAAATGGGAAGGAAAACAAACAAACATATCAACAACATAAAACTGAAAACAAAATCGTATTCAAACGAGACCTTAATTTTTGGTTTTCGGCTTCCGGTTTTTGTATTATTTATTTTAAACCTATTTCTTTCTTATAATTTCTAGCAATATCAACAAGGAAGAGACATTGCACCTACACAATTAGAGCTGTGGATGACCCAAGAACTTTAAACAAAATCCTCTATGTTAGACCTCCTAAAAATATTTACTCTTTCAATGATCTTGTCACTCTTTGGGAAAATAAAATTGGCAAAACCCTCCACAATTACTATGTTCCAGAGGATCAAGTGCTCAAGAACATTTCGGTTAGTTTTTTCTTTTAAAATAAATATTGGCAAAATCTCGCCTGTGTATAATAATATTAATATTGCTAATGCAACTTCTATAGTGTTCTTCACTGGTTCTCACCTTTTCTGAATGTCTATTGTGTACTTAGAAAATAATTAACCTATTAACACTTGGAACATTCTGCCTTTTGTTGCTATAGATGTTTTGCTCCTGATCATTTTGCCCAGCCAAGAGTGCGTAGTGAAGAATCAATTTTGTTTAAAATTAAGAAGCATGGTGGAGTCGTCTTGAAAAAGCCTTACAACAACTTGCCCATTGGAATGGAAGACACAGATCCATGCTTCTGAAGTTACCATTCTAGACTAATATATTATTGAATGTCTCTTAGCTCTGATATCTGGCGTAAATGGTTCTCGTTTTTACTTGCTAACAACTATCAAGGAAAATGGTTACATAAAAATATAATTTTGGTTGAAATGTTATGTTTGTATAGTTCAAGTAATATGTTGCCCATTTGATTAATTTTTTGTTTTATAATTATAGTTATCTACATCTTATTACTCATTAATGAAAGGGTTCAAATCATAATGATGCATAAATCTATAATTGATTGGCCACAAGCAACTTGCATGCACACGAGAGCCCAGTCCATATACTTGGCATCCCAACCATCACCGCGTCCCTTTTATCGTCATAGACACCCCACACCCCATGCAATCCTACCTTTTTGAAGCAATGTGTTCTTAAGGCTTGAATTATCCAATTCATTCATACAACACATATATCGTATACTCAAAGCAATCACACCTTCCTAACCTATTTAAAGTTTGAGAATAGTTCGAGGGCATTGCCTACTCCCTATGCCTCTAATCATTGGCTTTACGCCGATAGAAACTCGCCTTGCCGGCTTTCTATGCTATCTTGATGGTCTATACTACTATTGGTATATAGTAGTGGA
>NC_052353.1:45352167-45353548 GCF_009727055.1 Benincasa hispida
CCGATCAAAGATAAACGATTGTAGCAAGCGATTGCTCAGGGATATCGTATAGCTTTTCATCGCATCGCTTAGTTCTATTGTATATAACAAAACGATCGCTTAACACCATCGTCTAACGCTTCATGTCATCGTTTAGTATCCATCGTAGCTAAACGATCAATTAGCTCCATCATATAGAACATCATCGCATCGTTCAGCATCGTAGGTTAGCGATTTGTTTAGTTGCATCGCATAGAAACTTCAATGCATCGCTTAGCACTTTGTCTACACGATCACTTAGCTCCGCCTTTAAACGGTCGCTCAGCGCTATCACGTAGCACTTCATCACATCGCTTAGCGCACATCGTAGCTAAACGATCACATAGTACCATTGTATAGTAAATTCAACATATCGTTTAGTTCCCACGCCAAAGCTAAACGATTACTTAGTGCTATCGCATAGCAAATTGAATGCATGGTTTAGCTCCCGTAGGTACACGATCGTCTAGTGTTCAATATCACAACGACTAGTGCCCATTTCTATATGATCGTCTAGATTTTCTTCACATCGTCTAACGCATGAAGCTAAACGATCATTTAGATACTGAAGCTCAGCGACGATAAGAACAGAGGCTAATTTTTTGGAATTGCAACTCAGCCTCTTCGCTTGTTTCTTCGATTTACAGCTTAATTTCAACTCTAATGACTCCAAATAAATTACAGACTCTTGCTAACACATATACGCTCATCAAACAAGAGCCAATTACAAATTTAAATGAGAAATTAAAGAGAATTAAACAGCCAAAACTCAAAAAACCATATAAGTGCACCAATTTCATATTTCACATATAAAACACCCACCAAACCAAAATTAAACCAAATTAAATGCTTATTTGATGCTCTGATACCAATTGTAGGATTGTATCAACAGCAGCAGAAGCACAAGGATCATCTAAGTACCCAAATTCACTAATTTTGGCAAAATATAAAGCATGCTTTTGCATAAACAAGTGAGTTTCAAGACGTACCTCTTGTAGAACTTCTTCAAAGCTCCTTCATCAGCTGCTATCTTCTCCAAATCTTGTTGTAGACCAATTCAAGATCTTCCTCACTATTCTCTTGGTGCTCTAGATTGAGTTGTGGGACTCAAAACAAGCTGGAATCAAGGGTAGAAGGAGAAATGCTCACTGTAGAAAATCAGCTGGAGAACTCTTTCTTCAAACCAATTTTTCTTTAAAAATGTCTATAGATTGCATGCCCGATTTTCACTCCAATCTCTTTATTATATTGCAGATCATCATGTAAAGAAAAGAGTTGCATGAGTTGCAGTTCATGGTTGGAGAAGACAAGGCAATGATAATGCCATTTGAGTGAGCTACTTGGTGATGGATAATGGAAAAAC
>NC_052353.1:45353573-45402094 GCF_009727055.1 Benincasa hispida
TTTTTTTTTTTCCAGTTTTGTGTTGTTTTTTGGTTTTTAACTTTTCCAAATTTTATCTAAAAATCAAATATTTGAATTTTATAAAATCTATTTTGATTTAAAAATGAAAAAATATTTAATTTCATAAACTAATTATTAAAATAAAACTTAATTATAATTTAATATCAAATATTTAAAATTAATTTAATACATATCCATACTTTATATACTTATTAAATCATATTTAAAATATATAAATTCTCCTATTATTCGTTTAAATTCTAAAATTAAAACATATAATTATAATCTCATATAATTTAACTCAATTTTCCTTAATTCTAATTTGAGCGTTTTCAAATTAACTTATCACGCTAATTCAGAGCTAGTCCAATTACGAGCTAGTAAAGGGGGACCTCGCGGACCTAACAAATCATGGACTCCAACGATCCGAGATTAATTGAAACTAAAACTCATTAGACGGCAAATTAATCTCCATTCGTTAAAACTAATGGGTTAACCCACTAAAAGCCCATAGTTGCACTCACCCTCACTGTAGATATAATTAATGTCCAACATGATTTAACCATAATCAGCAAGTCGACCCTTCACAGGTTTTTCATAAATAACACTGGGTCTAATATTTGTTTTTACCTCCAAGATTACATCTTATTCCTCAAGTCCCTACTGATTCCTCTAATGAAACAACTGGTTTTGTGATCCAATACTATAACCAAACTCTCTCAGCCCATAGTGGAGAGGGTGTGGCCCCTGTTCAAAGACCTGGATTCAGTAACTTGAGAGAAACAACCTTTTTCTAATCCCTAAATCGGTAGGTGGTGAACTATACGTCTTTCACACCTATGTCCTCAGCTATTTATCAGATCTTACCCTAAAATGGAAGTCTTATTGAGCCGGCGCTGTTGAGCCAACCCTCAACTAATCGCAAATCTAAGGGCAAATCCCAAATAAATAGGAGTTCATAGTTAGTCTCAGGATTAAGATCGAGTTACCTAGTTCATCTTAGGTTGAAATAGTCAGTACTTTAATTCTTGGTCCTGATCTTATGCCAAACTCATTGTATAAGATGTCCGTAACTCCTCATGATCATAACACTGTACGAATTAGGATCACATTGTAAATGTAGACATTTACAACTCCTTGTAACAACTTACAGAGTAGCCGCATCCAAATGTTGTTTACCAGAATAAGGGTATCCAAAACGTACATTCATGTAACCCATAGATATTTTGACTATTTAAAACTCGAAGCCTGACCATACTTATGTCTCCACATAAAGTTCAAGTAGCTTATACAATTTCATGGTCTTAGATTTAGAAACTTTCATACAATTTATGAGATCAATAACAAAAGTATATTGATAATAGAAAGATTGTTTAAATTCATTTTACAAACTACGAAAGTTTTTAGGAACATAAAACACAACATAAAGAAACCTATATGTATGCTTCATGCAAATGTTCGATCATTACTATACATAACTGTTATATATGCGTAGTAACCAAGGCAAACATGCTTTCCATTTACCCTTTATACTATAAGATTATAATATAAAGATGATGCATGGTTAATGGTTTTTAATGCATGCATAAATATAACTCTTATAATTATATGATGCATGAAGCATGCTCTTAAATAATAAATCATGCTTCCTAAAAATTAATAATATTTACAATAAAGAGATGATGCATGACCAATGCATAACCTAAGGTGGGATTTACTATATGTGCATACCATATGACATAATAAAAACCATGCATACGCATGTAATAAACAGGATTAATGGACCCAAGGATGTAACCTTTTAACAGAAAACCAGAAATGAAATAACTCTAATCTATTACATTTTTCACATCAAGGCAAACAGTTCACAGGCAAACCGGGTCTTGAAACGCGGGAGAACTCATCGTATTATAAATGCTGAAGGTAATCGATTTCGCTCAGACGTACAACTAAGATGATAGCGCAAAATCCTAAACGATCGCTATAGACGACAATGAGGCTATGAAAAGCCAGTGATCGTCTAGGCGATCGGCATTAACGCGGTGAAAAGGTAAACGATTACCATGCGTTGCTAACCGAAATCCGTTTAGTCAACAGTTATTAAGATGTTAAAGCTTGCTAAGCTAAACGATCGTCTATAGTGTACACGTGCCGTAAACGATATCCGAGATCCGATACTGACAGCGATCGCTTACCCCTCATCTAACACAACCCGATCAAACCCTTGATCGTCTTCTTTCCTCGAAGAAACAGCAACCCATTGCTCCGATCTCTTCACAAACGACTCAAGACTCAAACTAACCTTTGAATTTACAAGACTCGATTACTAAATAATTGTGGCCCAAAAACGCAGGGGCCTTTAACAATTAACTAAAAATCAAAAGAATTAAATTCAAACCGAGGCTAAAACATCCTAGAAAACTCATTAATATCCGCACATCCACAACAATTTAACAATTAAAACAGAGCAGATATGCCACCCACCAAGAATGGTATAATTCACAATTCGGTTGCATCAATGAAATTGGAAATATTAGAAACTGGTCTTCTGATAATACAAATTGAAGGATCTCTTAGACAATAGTATCCACATGAGCGTGTTTCGAATCTTCCCTATTTCAATTAAATGACCAAATTAATCACACATACATTTCTAATAAAAACAGTTATGCAATTTTAACATTAATTAACGATATGCCTTTCATAAATAAAATACAAGAGATTGAGTTATACGCACTAGTTGAATGACTCTCTTCACTTCAAACTTAAACACCAATTGGAAGCAAACCTCTACGTTCTTTAATCACCCAACAAATTAGTCGGCTTTACATCAGCAACACGATCGTTTACATGAACGGTAGCGCACGAACAAGCAGAAAGCGGAGGATGACACCACCACATTAGAGCCGCTTGGTATTCTCGGGTGAGAATACTAAAGATGCTCTTTGATGAAAATTGGTAGAGAAGGAGGCACAGGATGAATCGTGTAGAATGATAAGCAAGTTGGGAAAGGCTATCGTAATAAGCGATAACTTAATAAAAGCTACAAGAGTCGTGTATGTTTTAACTAAGCGATCGTTTATTAATTAGTAAGCGATCTTTAGAAAAACTCGGCAAAATGGGCTAAGCGATCGTTTTAGAAAAAAGCTGAGAATTTAGGCGATAAGGCACTATCGTATAGGCTCTCAGCTAAGTGATCGATACGTTTTCACACCTTTTGCGATTTTTTTTGAAAACTCTTTGGCAAAATGAAACCAAATTTTCAATTTTTAAATTCTTTAGGTTACAATAACCAAAATAAGTATTTTCCACTAACGGCACGAATTGATGGAAGAAGTTTCCGGCCAATTATCACATATTACCATTAATTAATAAATGAATATATGAAATCAATTGTATATTAGAGATTTCTTTACATATTAATGATAATTTGATATATGTCGATAATATTGCTGATCTTTATATTTAAATTATGAGTTAAATACTTCTCCTCCATATATAATTGTTGTACTAAAAAATTTCATATTTATAGTCTAAGTAATTCACTCCAAAATAATCTATCTCATATATTTAGTCAATTATATTATATATAATAACCAGTCCAATTATATCATATATAATTCGAATTCATCTCTTGTCAATTTGAACATTTCAACTGACCAAAAACTAATTCTACGACTTTATTCAAGATACCTAGGGGACCTTGATAAGACATATGGCTCGAAGCTCCCAACGGTACGTGAATAGTTAACTAAACCTCTTTAACCATGAAGATCCACATCTGTTTAAACTAAACCAGGCATTCCACTAAAGAACCAACAGCTGAAACTCTATCTTACCATAGAATTATTTTCTGTGTACCATTGGATATAACCAATCATGGAGTACGAGACGCTTCAACAGATGTTCGTAAGTAAAGGACCAATTTACCTTTTTGCCTCTGTAGTTACATCTCAACTTCTTAAAGTACTATTGATTCCTCCTAATGAACAATACAAACATAGTCCACTATGTGTGAACACTCTTGGGGCCAAGAGAAGGTGGTGTAGTATGTGTGGCCAGAGAAGATGTGTGACGCCACATCATTCAAGCCCTGGAAATCAGCCATTAAAGGAGACTATCTATCTATTTTGCCTTTACTTCGGGGAAGAAAAGTGAATTCGCTATATTGTGTTAAGCTGAGTTTTTAAGCTCCCAAAATCAGAACGAAACTCCAAAATGGTACGGTTGAAAATCGGCGACCTAAGCACTCGCACCCCATAACAAATCAAAAGGATCCCCACTCTCAAATGGCAGAGTTTCCAACTCACTTAGGATTGAGGTCATGTTACCTATGGTCATCCTAGTGAAGTGAAGTCCTCTGTCATGAATGGTGATTATATAACGAGACGTTAACACTATCGTGGCCAGGTCTTATACAAAACTCTTTGTTAGGACGCCCCCACTCCCAATGTCCTCTACATAAATGATACAAGTAATCAAGACAAATAGTAATGATAAGTCACAACACTTGTGAAACGCAATTCCACTAAGCGGCCGCATCTGTAGCGTTACCAGGATAAGTTTCCCTTCTATAATCCATAACACTATGAACTATTTTTGGTTATCACTTAAGACATGATTCACTTGTATGTCACCACATAACATGCTTAGTTACATACAAATAACCAGAGAAATTTTATTTGTTTATTTGGTTTATGGTAAAAATGTAAATAAAACAAAACAACTGAGCAATCAAGATGGTGAAGTAAATTATCAATATATTAATACATACACAAGCGTTCGACAAACTGTTTACGAACTACAAGACACGAGACTTTAGGCATCAAAACCCCAACAAATCATTTCAAGCAATGAAAGGATCGAAAAGGAAAAAAAATCCTTAAAGCAATATCGTTATCAAATAAATTTTAAAAACAAATTTTGGGATCATCCCATCCTTTTAAAGGCCTTCTGCCTTGACAATCAACTCTTATTCTATCAAAATTGAGGAGTCATCCATTCCTTCAACCACTTACGTCCAAGTCATCAAATAAAATCAAGCTCTCAAAATTCAGAAAGTTATACGCCCTCAAATAAAATCTTTAATTACTAACGCATCTATCTACCTCTTACATGTTACCATAATAAAATCCCAAACTAATCTCTTATAGCTGAAATTCTTAGGTATATCTAATTCTCTGAAACAATCCATAAAAACATTTCCATCAAATTTTTCGTTTATTCCAAATCACATCAAAAAAATACTCGTTTATTCTATAAATTATTCTTGTTGATATCGTACTCAATTGAAATCCACTCATATATATATAATAAGACGATCCTAAAGAATTTCCTTTTCAAAAAGTCAGGGTTTCTTACATGTTCTAACTCCTAACCAAAAATGGAACCAAAGTATTTATACGCAAAAAATTCTCATCAAATTTCTATCCACAAAACTTATCAATAATTGATTATCAAAAATATCTGGTACTATATGTTTTGGTTAAACAATTTTTAATATTCCTGGTTCATCAATGTTTGAAGAAAATATGTCTTTCAAAATTTTCGCATTATGATTTAATGATTGATGGGCATAATATTTGGTCTTAATAGAAGCCATCCTACCATAACCAAAATTTTTGAAAAGTTTTAAAAATACTTTTCAAAATAATATTTCTCAATTCTTTTAACTTAACTCATACGTTTTCCAAAATTATTTTCATCTAAAATGGATTTTTGCTAGAATAAAACTAATTATTAAATAAAACTTAATTAATTTAATATCAAATATTAAATTAATTTTAATACATATCCATCTTTATATATTTAAATCATATTTAAATATATAAATTCTCCTATTTCGTTTAATTCTAAAATTAAACATATAATTATATCTCATATAATTACTAATTTCCTTAATTCTAATTTGAGCGTTTCAAATTAACTTATCACGCTATTCTAGAGCTAGTCCATTACGAGCTAGTAGGGGGACCTCGCGGACCTACAAATCATGGACTCCAACGATCCGAGATTAATTGACTAAACTCATTAGACCAAATTAATCTCCATTCGTTAACTAATGGGTTACTCCACTAAAGCCCATAGTTGCACTCCCCTCACTGTAGATATATTATGTCCACATGATTTAACCATAATCAGCAAGTCGACCCTTCACAGGTTTTTCATAATAACAACTGGGTCTAATATTTGTTTTACCTCCAAGATTACATCTTATTCCTCAAGTCCCTACTGATTCTCTAATGAACAACTGGTTTGTGATCCAATCACTAAACCAAACTCTCTCAGCCTAGTGAGAGGGTGTGGCCCCTTGTTCAAGACCTGGATTCAGTACTTGAGAGAACAACCTTTTTCCTATCCCTAAATCGGGTAGGTGTGAACTACGTCTTTCACCCTATGTCCTCAGCTATTTATCCGATCTTACCCCTAAAATGGAAGTCTTATTGAGCCGGCGCTGTTGAGCCAACCCTCAACTATGCAAATCTAAGGGCAATCCCAAATAAATAGGAGTTCATAGTTAGCTCAGGATTAAGATCGAGTTACCTAGTTCATCTAGGTGAAATAGTCAGTCTTATTTCTTGGTCCTGATCTTATGCAAACTCATTGTATAAGATGTCCGTACTCCTCATGTCATAACATGTACGAATTAGGATCACATTGTATGTAGCATTTACAACTCCTTGTAACAACTACAGAGTAGGCCGCATCCAATGTTGTTACCAGAATAAGGTATCCAACGTCATTCATGTACCATAGATCATTTTGACTATTTACTCGAACCTGATCCACTCTTATGTCTCCACATAAAGTTCAAGTACTTATACAATTTTCATGGGTCTTAGATTTAGACTTTCATACAATTTATGAGATCAATAACAAGTATATTGATAATAGAAGATGTTTATCATTTTACAAACTACGAGTTTTTAGGACATAAAACCCAACATAAAGAAACCTATATGTCATGCTTCATGCAATGTTCGATCATTACTATACATAACTGTTATATATGCGTAGTAACCAAGCAAACATGCTTTCCATTTACCCTTATACTATAACGATTCTAATATAAAGATGATGCATGTTAATGGTTTTTATGCATGCATAAATATAACTCTTATATTATATGATGCATGAACATGCTCTTAAATAATTAAATCATGCTTCTCTAAATTATAATATTTACAATAAAGAGATGATGCATGACCAATGCATAACCTAAGGTGGGATTTACTATATGTGCATACCATATGACATATAAAAACCATGCATCGCATGTAATAAACCAAGGATTAATGGACCAGGATGAACCTTTACAGAAACCAGAATGAAATAACTCTAATCTATTACATTTCCATCAAGCAAACCAGTTCACAGGCAAACCGGGTCTTGAACGCCGGGAAACTCATCGTTTAATAAATGCTGAAGGTAATCGATCGCTCAGGTACACTAGATGATAGCGCAAAATCTAAACGATCGCTTAGACGACAATGAGGCTATGAAGCCTGATCGTCTAGGCGATCGCTTAACGCGGTGAAAAGGTAAACGATTTACACATGCGTTGCTAACCGATCGTTTAGTCAGTTATTAAGTGTTAAAGCTTGCTAAGCTAAACGATCGTCTAAGTGTACACGTGCGTAAACGATATCCGAGCATCCGATACTCAGCGATCGCTTACCCCATCATCTACACAACCCGATCAACCCTTGATCGTCTTCTTCCTCGAAGAACAGCAACCCTTGCTCCGATCTTCTTCACAAACGACTCAAGACTCAAACTAACTTTGAATTTACAGACTCGATTACTAAATAATTGTGCCCAAAAACGCAGGGGCCTTTACAATTAACTAAAAATGCAAAAGAATTAAATCAAACCGAGGCTAACATCCTAGAAAACTCCATTAATCCGCACATCCACAACAATTTAACAATTAAACAGAGCAGATATGCACCCACCAAGAATGTATATTCAATTCGTTGCATCAATGAAATTGGAATATTAGAACCTGGCTCTGATACCAATTGAAGGATCTCTTAGACAATAGTATCCATGAGCGTGTTCGAATCTTTCCTATTTCATTATGACCAAATTATCACACATACATTCTAATAAACAGTTATGCAATTTAACATTAATTAACGATATGCTTTCATAAATAAAATACAAGAGATTGAGTATACGCACTAGTTGAAGACTCTCTTCACTTCAAACTTAACCCATTGGAAGCAAACCTCTACGTTCTTTATCACCCAACAAATAGTCGGCTACCAGCAACACGATCGTTTACATGAACGGTAGCGCACGAACAAGCAGAAGCGGGGATGACACCACCACTTAGAGCCCTTGGTATTCTCGGAGTGAGAATCTAAAGAGTGCTCTTTGATGAAATTGGTAGAGGAAGGAGGCACAGGATGATCGTGTAGAATGATAAGCAAGTGGGAAAAGGCTATCGTATAGCGGATACTTATAAGCTACAGAGTCGTGTATGTTTTACTAAGCGATCGTTTATTAATTAGTAAGCGATCTTTTAGAAAACTCGGCATGCTAAGCGATCGTTTAGAAAAGCTGGATTTAGGCGATAAGGCACTATCGTATAGGCTCTCAGCTAAGTGATCGATACGTTTTCACACCTTTTGCGATTTTTTTGAACTCTTTGCAAAATGAAACCAATTTTCATTTTATTCTTTAGTTACAATAACCAAATAAGATTTTCCCACTAACGCACGATTGATGAGAAGTTTCCGGCCAATTATCACATAATTAACCAATTAATTAATAAATGAAATATAATCATATTATATTCTTAACCTATAGTTTGATATCATATATCTACTATAGTAATTTCTCCTCCATTTGATATAAATCATATTTATATCTAATTTCCTCCAAAATAATCTATCTCATATATTTAGTCAATTATATTATATATAATTAACCAGTCCAATTATATCATATATAATCGAATTCTCTCTTGTCAATTTGAACATTTCAAACTGACCCAAAAACTAATTCTCGACTTTATTCAAGATACCTAGGGGACCTTGTAGACCTATGGCTCGAAGCTCCAACGGTACGTGAATAGTTAACTAAACTCTTTAACCATGAGATCCACCATCTGTTAACTACCAGGCATTCCACTAAAGACCAACAGCTGAACTCTTCTTACCATAGATATTTCTGTGTCCATTGGATATAACCAATCATGAGTACGGACCCTTCACAGATGTTCGTAAGTAAAGGACCAATTTACCTTTTTGCCTCTGTAGTTACATCTCACTTCTTAAGTACTATTGATTCCTCTAATGAACAATACAACATAGTCCAACTATGTGTGAACACCTCTTGGGCCAAGAGAAGGTGTGTAGTATGTGTGGCCAAGAGAAGATGTGTGACGCCACATCATTCAAGCCCTGGAATCAGCCCTTAAAGGAGCTATCTATCTATTTGCCTTTACTTCGGGGAAGAAGTGAATTCCATATTGTGTAGCTGAGTTTTTAGCTCCCAAATCAGACGAAACTCCAAAATGGTAGGTTTGAATCGGCGACCTAGCCACTCGCACCCATACAAATCAAAGGACCACTCTCAATGGCAGGAGTTTCCAACTCACTTAGGATTGAGGTCATGTTACCTATGGTCATCCTAGTGAAGTGAAGTCTCTGTCATGAATGGTGTTATATAACGAGACGTTAACACTTCGTGGCCAGGTCTTATACAAACTCTTTGTATAGGACGCCCCCACTCCCATGTCCTCTACATAAATGATCAGAATCAGACCATGTATGATAAGTCACAACACTTGTGACCATTCCACTAAGCGGGCCGCATCTGTAGCGTTACCAGGATAAGGTTTCCCTTCTATATCCATACACTATAGACTATTTTGGTTATCACTTAAGACATGATTCACTTGTATGTCACCACATACATGCTTAAGTTACATACAAATAACCAGAGATTTTATGTTTATTGGTTTATGGTAAAGTAAATAAAACAAACAACTGAGCAAAATCAAGATGTGAAGTAAATTATCATATATTATACAACACAAGCGTTCGTACAAACTGTTTACGAACTACAAGACACGAGACTTTAGGCATCAACCCCAACAAATCATTTCAAGCAATGAAGGATCGAAAAGGAAAAAAATCCTTAAACAATATCGTTATCAAATAAATTTCAAATTTTGGGATCATCCATCCTTTTAAGGCCTTCTGCCTTGACAATCAACTCTTATTCTATCAAAATTGAGGAGTCATCCATTCCTTCAACCACTTACGTCCAAGTCATCATAAAATCAAGCTCTCAAAATTCAGAAGTTATACCCTCAAATAAAATCTTTAATTACTAACCATCTTTATCTACCTCTTACAGTTACCATAATAAAACCCAAACTACATCTCTTAAGCTGAAATTCTTAGGTAACTCTATTCCTGAAACAATCCAAAAAACATTTCCATCAAATTTTCGTTTTATTCCAAATCATCCACAAAAAAACTCGTTTATTCTATAAATTTATTCTTGTTGATATCGACTCAATTGAAATCACTCATAATATAAATAAAGACGATCCTAATAGAATTTCCTTTTCAAAAGTCAGGGTTCTTCATGTTCTAACTCTAACCAAATGGAACCAAAGTATTTATACCAAAAAAAATTCTCATCAATTTCTTCCACAAACTTATCATACATTGATTATCAAAATATCTGGTACTATATGTTTTGGTTAAACAATTTTAATCATTCCTGGTTCATAATGTTTGAGAAAATATGTTTTCAAAATTTTCCATTATGATTTAATGATTGATGGGATATATTTGGTCTTAATGAAGCCATCCTACCATACCAAATTTTTGAAAGTTTTAAATACTTTTCAAATAATATTTTCTCAAATTCTTTTAACTTAACTCTACGTTTTCCAAATTATTTTCATCTAAAATGGATCTTTTGCTAGAATTACTCAATCATCGACACGAATGGAATCTCCCTCCTTTTTCAAATATACAGAGTCAAGTGGTGGGACAAATTCTACATAGCTCTTGTTTTAAAAAAATGTGGTGGAGAAATGGTTCTCCATCTATCCCCACAACATGAAGCCAAACCTACAAAAAAAAAGGTTAACAATTCCTTATTAAAAAATCAAGACTAATGGTTGCAATGGCACAAGTATCAAATGAAGAAGAACCCAATGTTATCCTTCTACAAATTTCGTCTCAATCCACTACCAGTCAATAAGAGAATACATCCAACCTTCAAGAAGAAGAGGATGAAAACGAATTTACAAATTTTATGCATCACATTTACACTAAAACCCAATCTATCGATCCAAATTAGTAGAAGACAAATTTCCCAAATTGCAAATGAAGACAAAGTGTTGTACGTGTGTTATTTTAGGTTTTAAAGTGTCAAAAGTATTCTACAGGTGCAATTTTAGACTTTAAGTATCATTTTTTGTAAAGACATGTCCTACAACCCATGATGTAAAGAATAACGTGGCTTGTTTTATGGAAATAGAGTAGTCTCCTAAATCTATATAAAGGAGGCATAGTAGTTAGAGAGGGAAGAGATTTTTCTCGAGTGAGTCTTGTATAAGTTTCTTTTGAGTATTTTTCCAGAAAAAAGGAAGAACTTGTACTTGTAATTTCAATAAAAGTTCTTATTTTCTCCAAATTCTTCCTCTTTAAATCATCGTTATCATCTTCAATTTTCAATTTCAAGTAAGTATCTTCTCAATTTTGATTTCACACATTTTCATTATTAAAATAAAATAATTACTTATTTATTCCACTTAATGATTCCTAACATTATCATTATTTTAATTTCCAACAAATAATATAACATTAAATTTAATTTTTACACTTACATCAATTTTCTCATACCACCATTCCCATGACACCACACATTTCCACACACTGGCACATGTCACCCATGCATCACTACCACATCTTCCATATTGTCACCACACACCGCCATGTGCCACCTTCAAATGTGCCCATGCATTACAAAATGTCCACCGTCAAATGTGTTTATTAGTAAATGGTATCAGAGCGAAGCATTACTAATAGAGTGTGTAAGTTCAATTAATATAGCATTATCGATTTATTAACTTTTGTCTTAATATTATTCTAAGCATCATTTGTGGTAATTAATTCTATTGAAATTAAAAAAAATAAGTGTATATATATATGAGGAATTTTCAAAAATAGAAAAATAAGGAAAATTGTTTACATAAAATAGAAAAAATTAATCTTCTTTGATAAAGGTTGTAGAAGTCTATCAGTGTCTATCAGTGATAGAAACTGAAAAAAGTCTATTATTGATACTATGTGATAGATGATGATAGAAGTCTGTCGGTGCTTATTAGTGTTTTTTCTTTTTTTGCTATTTCTGTAAATAGTTTGACATTTTTTTCTATCTGTGAAAATTTTCCTATACATACATATATATATGGGATGTTTAGAACACTAAGTTGATTTATGAAGTCGGATTTTAATATGTTTGAGTCAGAAGGTCTGCATTTGGGATGTAGAATTATAAGATAATTTTTTTCAATAAATGTGCAAAATAGAATAGAAATAAAAGATAAAGTTTCTCGATAAATGTGTAAACTTCAATAAGGTTTACTATTTAACTTGAGTTGTTCAATGCTAACTCATAAAGTTGGTAGACCAAACACTCTTTTATGGTTAACCTCTAAAAAAATGTTGGTTAAAAAACACATTTTGTCCCTGAACTTTGATGAAAGTATCAATTTAGTCCCTGAACTTTGATTTGTTAAAAATTAGTCTCTGCATTTTCAAGTTTGTATCAATTTAGTCCTTGAACTTTAGTATGTAACAATTTAGTCCTTATACTTTTAGAATTGTAACAATTTAGTCCCTAACATAAGATAATTTAGCAAAATTAAATGTCAAACTTTAATACTTTATGATGTAAACTTTGTATTTTGTAAAAATATTGAGTCTCTAATTAGTTTAACGATTTATTATGCATGAAATTTCATTAAACCTTAAGATTAATTTCTATAATAGGGACTAAATCGTTACAAATTTTAAAGTTTAAGGACTAGATTGTTATATAGTAAAGTTCAGGGACTAAATTGTTACACAATTAAAAGTACAGGGACTAAATCGTTACAAACCAAAATTCAAGGACTGAATTGTTGCTTATATGAAAATTTAGAGACTAAAAGTGATCATTAACCTAAATTATTTTTATTAGCTTACCTTCTACGAATTTTGGAAAGATATGTACAATGTGGTGTGGTGAAAATTATTATTATTATTATTATTTTATTAAATTTGATTCAAAAGTAATTATTAAGTTTTTTAGTTCAACCCATTATGACAACTAAGTGTGCTTGATTTAGAGTAATTCTATGTTGCGTGATTTTGATAATTTTTTAGATTATTTTTTATGTAATCATAAAAGGTAGGATTTGGATATTTGAACTTCCAACTTTAATTAAATAGAAAAATACATGTTAATTATTGCTAAACTCATGTTAGCAACAATTCTTAGGTTGAACAATGACTAATTAAATTTAGACATTGAAATGAGTTTTTAAGTTCTTAAATAAGTTGTTTATTTATGTTCCGTTTTGATCATGATTTAACTTTTGGACATTTGAAAATCAATCTTATAGACACTACTTACACCATAAGCTTTTAGTTTTTGTTATTTAGTTTCTATTAATGTTTTAAAAACATCAAACCAAGTTTTGAAAATTGAAAAAAAATAGTTTCAAAAACTTTTTTTTTCTTTTTAAAATTTAATAGAAATTCAAGTGTTTTTTTTTTTTTTTTAATGTGAAAACCAAAATAGTAAAATGGAAGGAAACGAACATATATAAAATTCAAAAACTAAAATCTAATTAAAACAAAATCAACAATCATATTTTAAGCCATTAGACTTCATGAGTCGATAGATAATCAAATTTTTTCAAGCATTTGGAGAAGAAAATCAAACATGTTTAGTGTTAATAATGAAAAAATTAATGAGTGGAACAAATGGATGCTTGGGAGAAATTGATTCTGTTCCATTGATAAAATAGAATGGTTTATTTGGACAAAAAAAGAAAAGCAAATGGAATTGGAATAATTCCTTCTATATATTCTAATTCTTCCCATTTAGCCACAACAATTTCTCCCTCCCTTTTAACTGCAAAAATGGAAGATAAAGGAAACACTATGATGGCTTTTGATATGGGTTCTCTTAGAACAAATCTTCCTCAAAAGTAAGCAATTTTGGTCTTTTTTTCCCAATTTCCTTTAATTATATGTTTAATTTCTCACTTTTAAAAGTCTTTTTCTTTTTCAATATTTGAATACATCTCGAGTTGCACATATTTTCATATAATCCAAATAATAATTACAGTTTGTCACGTGACAGACACATTTTTTAGTTTTTTTTTTTTCTATGGTGGGCTGCAGGAGGATGATTGCACCAAAGCATTTTATTGCGTGACTAAGCTGCTTCTTTTTTTTTTTTTCTCCTTTTTTTGGAAAACTCTTGACTATTATAAGGGTGTAATTGGATTAACTTTTCAAGTATTTAATTTTAAAAATAAGTTATTTTGAAAAAAATTGATATGTTTGACAACCATTCAATATAGATTTTGAAACACATTCAAAGTTCATTTTAAATATTTTTTAATCAAAATTGTTTAAATAAAAATGGTTTTGTGTTTGAAATAATTTGTATGTTTGTTCCTTCACAATTCTTTACTATAGTTTGCACATTTATTTAAAAATTTGTTTGTATTTTTTAGCCAAATTAACAAATTTTAGAAACAAAAATAAGTTTTTTCCTCTTGCTAAGTTACTAACCATTCATTATTTTTAAAACTATGTTTGTTTTTCTCACAATCTTTTACAATGGTTTTCGTACTTCCTAATAAAACATTTGAATTCCATAATAAAAAGAAAGAAACAAACACACAAGTTTTTAAAAACCATATATTTTTTTTTAGTTTTCAAAACTTGGATTGAATTTTATAGTTTTGGAAAATTGTTATTAAAAAAATAACCCAAAACCCAAACCTCAGGATCATCAATAAACCAAACTTACCTTTTCCAATTTTTAAAACATGGTTTCCATTTTAATAACATTCTTCTAAAGTAGTTAACAAAACAAAGAAACTCATACCGATAAAAATAGTGTTTATATACAACCAGCACTTCATAATTTTCAAAAACCTAATAATCAGCAAATGAGAAATTGTTATGGTTCGGTCGAGTAATATCGGTTAATTTAATTATTAACAATGTTGTTGTGTTGCTGAGTATAGGAGGGGTTTGTCAAGGTATTATTCTGGGAAAGCAAGATCATTTGCTTGCATAGCCGATGTTCGAAGTGTTGAAGACCTGAAGAAACCAAAACATCCTGATGCTAAGAAAAGGAAGAAACATTCTGATTGCAAAGAAATTCATGTCCCTCCTTTTCATTGTCGACGAGTTTCTTCTCATTGTTCCATTCCCTTCATTGCCACATGAATGATTCTAACACTCTCCTTTCCTCAAACATTATCAATTTGTAATTTTTCTTTTTTGAGTCGAGATTTGGATCTTTGACGTTTTAGTCAAAGGGATGTTACCATAAGTCTGTAACCCTAGTTGAGCTATGTTGAAGTTATATGTGGCTCTATTGTTGGTTTGCTCAAATGTGTTGAAAGATGAGTTGAAGTGTATATGATTGACTTCAAGGTGTATATATATTTAATTATAAATGCAATTGATCTTCTGGTATTTTTTAAGTTAAATTATACAAAATATCCTTGAGGTTTGGGATGTTTCAAACTATATGCCCATCGGCCACATTGAAAAGTTATTGCACTTTTTAACCTTGCACGGTAAGAGAAAAAGAGTCTCCTGATGCATGAAACGACCGTCGGAAGAGTCGAGAGAGAGGCTATCTCCCGACATCGTAAAATGGGCATCGAGAGTTTGTACCAGCTCTCGATGTCATATATGTCCGTCGGGATATCAACTCTCGACGGGGTATATGTCCCATCGGGAGTTAGGTCCACAACTCTAGACAGAACATATAGTCCGTCGAGAGATGAGGTTTAAATTTTCCAAATCGTTTCAAATCTGGAAATCAACAAAAATCTTAGGATTTGTTTGATCTCTCTGTGCGCCTCTCTCTCTATCTCCTCTCTTTGATCATTCATCTGTCTTCATCGTCGATCTGTCTCTCATTCTTTTCGTCTCCGACCGACTACGCCTGTCTTCATCGCCAGCATACGGCATCGCATCCCCGTCTGTCTTTATCTCTGTCTTCATTTTTTTTGCACGTCTGTCGGTCGACTTCGCTTCTACCTTTAGCTTCGGTTCGTCTGACCCTCTCTTAGATCGTCCGACTTTCGGCATCATTGTCTCGTTAACATTATGAGGTACCCTTTTCGTTTTTTCGCCCAGAAATTTCTTTAACCCTTTTTTTATTTGATCATTTGTTCCATGTCTAAGGATGTTTTAATATTTGAAGTTTATGCCTTCCATGTGTTGTGTTTCCTGTTTTTTTTGTGCTTTTATGTTGACTGCTGTTCTCAACCGTTGATATTTGAAGTTTTTATTTATTGAGTTTTGATAATTTCTGTTGGGGTAGGGATGATTATTGTTACTTGGTGTTTGTGTTTGTTTGATGTGTCCATTTTTCTCATGTCTCACTCCCTTATAGTTTGACCCTCCTTTTAACAAAATGTTTGGTTCTGGCTTGCTATAGTGAAGCTGAATTTGTCTTGTGATTTGTCGAAACCATGTTTCTTTTTTTTTTTTTTTTTTTCGTATGGAGTCACTGTCAGGTAGCTGGCTTTTTAAACATGAATTTTATTGATAGAAACTTTATGTATAGAGGATTCCAATTATTGAAAAATAATATGTAATAGTTTTATCCAATTATTTATTTCATCGAATTATTCAATAAATATTCTTCTTTTCAGAGGCACCGAATGTTTTTATTTTGGAGGGGCATGATTGTATTACATTAATAGGTATATTCAAGATCTGGATATCCATTACCAAGATGAGAAAATCTTCAAAAGTGGTTTTAGTTCATTTTTCTTTGGCATGATCCTTGTAAAAATTTACATGTTCTTCAGAAAAAAAAAATTATTTTTATAAGCATCCATAAGCATTATTTATTCATCAAGATTTGATTAGGGGTCGCTGGTGGGTGTGAGTTTATTATTATTTTGTTTTTTTTTATATATTTTTTATATTTATGAAGTTTAAATGTTGTGTGGATGGGTTGATAGTTTTTCATATATTTAATCTTAATATAATAATGTGCTCTAGTGTCTCAACCTAATTGAATTGTAGATAAATTTGATACTTTTGAGGTGCTTTTTGGAGTCACAAGCTCACAACCTATGAAGCACGGATACTTCATGTGAGGCAAAGAATCCGTATCAGATACGTATCGGATATCGATACTTCCAAATACTTCTCAGATACGTATCTGACACGCAATTTGACATATCTATTTCTACGCATACCTTTTTTTAAGAAAAAGGACAAGCAACTCATCTAATCTTTCTCAATCTAAAACTAGGCAACCTATTTAAAAAGCTCACTACTCGAGTCCAAAACTAAAAGAAAAAAATAATAATAAAAAAAAAGACCAAACTCTAGAATCATCTAATCTTCATCTTCACATTTGAGTCCCTTCAAAGTCCACCAAAATATATACCATTTGGATATCTTCAACAATTCAATGAAGAAGTTATTCGTTTATCTTCATATTTCTCCCTCTAATCTTCTTCTTCTTTGTAATATGAGTCACTTTTCTATTGCATTTTATTAACTATTATACTTCAATATCTTAGATGTTGCTTTTTTTGTATTGTGTATTTCAGTGTATGAATCCTATTGTGTTATTGTTATTAACTTGTATGCTAAATTTATCTATATCCTAGATTTTTTTAAGAAAAAAAAAGTATCTTCAACGTATCAGTATCCTCATTTTTTAGAAATATATATATATTAAAAATATATATAAAAAATGAGGAATCCTTAGACGTATCCGTATCTTAGTTTTTTAGAAATTGACGAATCGTCATATCCGATCGTATCCATATCGTATAACCGTATCTGTGTCTATACTTCATAGCTCACAATATATGCCAATCAAACTTTCTCCTATATGTTCCTCGAGACATTTTTTGTGGACCACTACATCATATATGTAAACATTATTCTCTAGCATACTTCTCTCTCTTTTATGTAACGAAGAATTTATGTGAATTTATTCATATATGTAAACAAGATTTGCTTTAAATTTATGTGAAAACTTTTTATTTACTTAATTATTATGATCTAAATTTTAGGTTATTGAGATAAAATTCAAAAATAAAAAACAAATAACAATAATGAAATTGCAAAAAAAAAAAAAAAGTTTCGCAATCGTTCTAACAGTACAATAAACTACCAGGAGAAACGTTCACTCCCAACGGTTTTTTGATGCCATCCGGAGTTCCTTTTGACATGAAATAAATAGATAACAATCTCAATTTATTATATAGTTGTAAATAATAACTCATGTTTTTTAGTTTTTATGCATAAGTTACATCAGTTTTCATTCAATATTTTAAGGGGTTTTTTATGTTAAAAAACAACAATTTTGAATTTGAAGGGTAGATTCTAGTACAATGTTTAGGGAAAGGAGTTGGTTATTATACTTCTAGGTTATTATAGTTGGGTTTAAATAGTTTGTATTTGGGGTGTAGATTATTTTAGTTTGAGTTATTATAATAATATATGTTTAAGATGTAAACTATTTTAGTTTGAGAAAAAAATAGTAAACACGGTAGTAAAGAATAAAAAAAGGGTAATGTAAAATAGTAAAAATGGCAATAAATAGTAAATACTGTAGCAAATGAGTGTTTTGAAATAATGTTTACTGTAGTTAATTGAGAGTTTTGAAATAGTATTTATTATATCAAGAGGTGGTTATTATAATCTCATGATAATTTTTGTCCCAAACACCTCCTTCAAAGTTAAATAACATGCTTGCATATCAAATCAATTCTAAATTATCCTGCAATTTTTTCATGTGAACGCTTTTCTCATGTTAGCTAATCGACCTCTCTGTCCTCACCTCTTTTTCGATCCTCATTCTTGTGACTTTTGTACCAAAAATATGTAATGGAGATATAATCAAATTATGGATACCAAATTATCTTTTAAAAAAAATTGAACATACCGATAAAGATGGGAATTTAACCAAACTAAAACATCCATGAGATTTTTCTTCTTCTTGAAAAAAAGCCATGGATGATTATTATCAAATCATAAGGGTTAGTTGTAAATATATAATTAGACTCAAATTATTAACAAATATAATATAATATAAAAGAATTTATAGATATAACGAAATTTAGATATAACTCTTAAAGTGATAGATCCTATTGCTGGTAGGAGCCTATCAGCGATAAAGTTTATCACTAGTAGGAGTCTATCATTGATAGATTTTTACTATATTTGCAATTGCTTAAAAATATTATACACTCAATTGAACCTCATAAGAAAAAATGCTCATTTTCTGAATTGTTTGATTTATGGCAAAAAAAAGTGATATGGTGGACTCCATTGTTAGGTTTTATGTCCTAAAACTCGTGGTATGTAAACAATGAAACTTATTCTGGAAATTTAATAAAGGTGTTATTGAATAGATGTATTGCTTATGAGAAATCCAATAAACCTGAAAGTCTCTTGACTATTGGATAAGTACTTGAACTTTATGTGGAGACATAAAGGTGGATCAGATTGGAGTAAATAATCAAAATGATCTATAGTATATGAATAAGGTTGGGTACCTTATTCTGATAACACTATAGGGTACGGTCTGCTCTGTAGTTGTTAAAAGGAGTTGTAAAGTACTACAAATGAAGTGATCCTAATTCGTTCATGTTGGGACATGAGAAGTGGGGGTGTCCTTGTGCAAAAGGGTTTTTAATAAATTGGACCATGAAATTAGTCACTCTTACTTTATAACGTTATTTACTGTTTAAGACTGACTATTTCAAAGTGATGACCTAGGTAACTTGACCTTAATCCTGAGCTAACTATGAACTCCTGTTTATTTGGAATTATCCTTAAATTTTCATAGGTGAGGGTTGACTCAACAGCGTCGGCTCAATAAACCTCCCATTTCAGGGGTAAGACTCGATAGATAGCTGGGGACATAGGGTGCAAGATGGAATTCACTCCTACCCGCTTTTAAGGATAGTAGAGACGTTGTTCCCTTAAGTGTTGATTCTGGGTCTTGAACAAGGGGCCCCGCCCTCTCATTGGCTTGAGAAAGACTCGGTTTTGTTGATTGGATCATAAAAAAAAATTCATTAGGGGGTCAGTGGGGACTTAAGGAACAAGAGGTAATTTTGGGGTAAAACAGAGATTTAACCCAGCCGTTATTACAAACACCCTGTGAAGGTTTGACTTACTAATCATGGTTATATCGAGTAGACTAATATATCTACAGTGATGGGAGTTCAACTATGGGCTTTAGTGGAGTGACCCGTTAGTTAACGAATATGGGTTAGATCTGTCTAATGAGTTTAGCCGATTAATCTCGGATCGTTGGAGGCCATAATTTGTAGGTCCATTAGGTCCTTCTACTAGCTCGAAAATGGATTAGCTCTAGAGTAGCGTGATAAGTTAATTTGAAACGCTCAAATTAGAATCAAACGGAATTTAAGAATATATATTTAAATCATATTTAAATATATGAAGATGAATTTGTGTAAAAATTAATTTAATATTGGATATTAAATTAATTAGAATTATTTAAATTTTTAAATAATTATTTATTAATTTTATTAAAAAATTAATTTATGAAATTAATTTGTAAAATTAATAAATTTTGATTTAGAAATAAAATATGATTTTAAAATCAAAATTAGATTTTGGAAATAGAAAATTACACAAAAAGAAAATTTTGATTTTTCCATCTCCATCTTCAAAGTAGCTCACAAAGAACCCATTACCTTCCACCTTCAATTACTCCAAGCATGAGCTGCATCCCATGCAACAAATCTCTTTGCATGATAGTCTGCAATATATTGAAGAGATTGGAGTGAAGTTAAAATGGTTGCAACCGATTGAATTTTTCTGAAAAATTCGGGTAGAATAAGGTGTTCTTCATTGGGTTGCTGAAGTGAGTATTCTCCAAATTCCCTTTGATTCCAGCTTATTTTGAGTCCCACAACTCAATCTAGAGTACCAAGAGAATAGTAGAGAAGATCTTGTGGTGCTCTGCATAAAGATTTGAAGGAATTTGCAGCTGGAAATCGAGAGTTCAATGGTTCTTCAAAGGTATGTTTTGAAACCCATTAAATTCTGTTTGGGCATGTTTTCTTTTCAGACAAAATTAATCAACTAGAGTGCTTATTGATCCTTGTCACTTCCGCTGCGTGCTGGTACCTGTACAACAATTGATATCAAAGCATCATATAGGCATTCAATTCAGTTTAATTTTAGTTTGGAAGGTGTTTTATATGAAAATATGAAACTATTGTACTGATATGGTTTTCTAAATTTTGGCTTTTAATTTCGCTTTGATTTCTCATTTAAATTTGTAACTGGCTCTTGTTTGATGAGCTCATATGTCTTCCCAAAAGTCTGTAATTTATTTAGAGTCATTAGAGTTGAAATTAAGCTGTAAAGAAACAAGTGAAAAGGCCGAGTTGCTGATTCCAGAAAATCAGCCTCTATTCATATCGTCGTTGAGCTTCAGTAGCTAAACGATCATTTAGCTTCATGAGTTAGACGATGTAAAGAAAAGCTAAACGATCGTGTAGCTTCAGGCGTTGATTGTTTAGGTGTTGTGCACTAGACGATCGTGTATTTGAAGAGCTAAGCGATGCATTGTATTGCTATATGATGGCACTACATGATCGTGTAGCTTCGGGTGGGAGCTAAATGTTGGGAATGTCCTAGAACTCACAATTCGTATTAAACATTCTATTTTATCAATAATAACATGTTGATTTTGCATCTTATTATGAAAATCCAATAAACGCATCCTTGGCTATAGTCTGAATGCTGTAACTTTATGTAGTGAAATAAACAGGATCAAGTTGACAGTTTATAGCCTAAATGGTCTAATAAGTATATGGATGAAATTGGATATCTCATCCTGGTAACACGATTGGATGCGGCCCATTCTGTAGATGTTACAAGAAGTTGTAAGGTGCTACAAACGATGTGATCCACAAATCGTTCATGTTGAGACATGAGAGTGGGGGCATCCTATGCAATGATTTTGCATATAGACTGGACCACGAAAATAGTCACTTTTCTTTATAACGACCGTTTACTATTAAAACTGACTATTTCATTTATTATATAATCTAGGTTAACTCGATCTTAGTCTTGAGCTAGCTATGAACTCCTGTTTATTTGGGATTATCCTTTGATCTGTAAATGGTGAGAGTAGTCCAATAGCACTACTCAATAAGCTTACCATTTTGGGGATAAGACCGGATGAATAGCTAGGGACATAACCTTGCAAGATGGAATTCACTCCTATCCTATAGGTTGTTCTCTTAAATACTGACTCCAGGTCTTCAATAATCGGGGCCCCACCTTCTCATGATAGAGAAAAGATTTGATTCATAGAGATTATGAATCAGAATTGTTCATTAGAGGATCAGTAGGAACTTAAAGAACAAGATGTAGTCATAGGGGTAAAATGGTACTTTTGACCTAGCTATGATTACGAACAACCTGTGAAGGATCGACTTACTGATTATGGTTATTAAGTGGATATAATATATCTACAGTGAGGGGAGTTCAACTATGGGCTATAGTGGAGTGTCCCCATTAAGTTTTAACAAAATGAGGGTTAGATCGGACTAATGAGTTTAGCCGATTAAACTCGAATCGTTGGAGCCCATGATCTGTAGGTCCGCAAGGTCCCCCTACTAGCTCGTAAATGGATAAGCTTTAAGGTAGCTTGAGAGATTAATTTAGAAACATTCAAAATTAAACGAAACAAGAGAATAAATATTCAAATATGATTTAAATATAATAAAGATGATTATTGTGCAAAAATTAATTTAATATTTGATATTAAATTAATTAATTTTTTAAGTTAATTTATGAAATTAATTTAAGAAAATTAAATTTTGAATTAAAATGATTTAATATCTTTTTTAAAAAAAAAAAGAAAATGAAATCGTTTTGCATGGTTTACATAATGGAAAAAGAGTTTTCTCCATTATTATCAATCTTTATGCTCACACACAAACCATGATCTTCTCTACCTTGATTCTCCAAGCATGAGCTGCAAGCCATGCACTCCATCTCTTTGCATGTTCATTCTAGTATATAAAGAAGATTGGATTTATTGGAGAGAAGAAGATAATCACAAAATTTTGAAAGAATTTTCTCTGAAGAAGAAGTTGTCTTCTTCAACTGAGCTGCTATGAGTTTCTCTGTTTTTTTTACATCTTCAAGCTATTCTTGAGTCCTACAACTTTGCCTAAAGCTCCAAGAGCATAGTAGGGAAGGCTTTGAGGTGGTTCACGCTAATAACAAGCGAAGATAGCAACTGAACAGCCGTTTTCCTAGAGAGTTCATCAAAGGTATGTTCATAAAACCCACTTTTTGTGAAGAGCATGCTTTAGTTTTTGCTAAAATTAGTGAATTAAAAAGCTTATGGATCTTTGATACTTTCGCTACATGTTTTTTTACTCTTTCAATTGGTATTATAGTATCTTTTAAGTTTTCAATTCGGTCTAATTTTAGCAAGGTGGATGTTTTTTCATGAGATATATAAAACTGATGCACATCTATGGTTTTCTCTGTTTTGGCATTTTAATTCTCTTCAATTTCTCAATTAAATTTGTAATTGGATCTTGTTTGATGAGCATTTATATGTTAGCAAGAGTTTGTAATTTATTTGAAGTCATTAGAGTTGAAATTATATGTAATTGAAGAAACAAGCAAAGGAGGTCGAGCCGCTGTTCAAGTTTTTTCAGCTTTTGCTTAAATCTGTTGCTGAGGTCCAGTTGCTAAACAATCGTTTAGCTCCATATGTTACACGATGAGAAGAAAAGCTAGACGATCGTTTAGTAATATGCGCTGGTCGTTGTGATGTTGAATGCTAAACGATCATGTACCTACAGGAGCTAAGCAATGCGTTCATTTGCTATACGATAGCATTACGCGATCGTTTAGTTTTTATCGTGGGAACTAGACGATTCGTTGATTTTGCTAAACGATAGAGCTATACGATCGTTCAGCAATGATGTGTGCTAAACGATGCAATGAATTGCTATGCGATAGCACTGATCGTTCGTTTGGTTGTGGAGCTAAGCGATCGTGTAGATAAATGCTATACGACGCGATGATGTTCTATACGATGGAGCTATGCAATCATTTAGCTAAATACTAAACGATGACTTGAATGCACTGGGCGACGGTGTTATACGATCGTTTAGTACTATGCGATGGAGCTAAACCATTACACTATGATAGAACTAAACGATCATCTAGTCCTATGCAATAGAGCTAAACGATCGTCTAGCTTCCAGCGAACACTATGCGATCGTGTACTTCCTCTCAACCCAGACGATGACACTAGACGATTACATCTAGGCGTTACATGATCGACCTTAGCAGCATATTGAGGTTGGACCGAGAACAATCGGTTCGACCGATTTACTCAAGGTTCAATCTGGTTCAGCCTCAAATGGTTGTGGTTGGTCTGGTTCAGACTCGTCCAGCCCGGTTCAAGTTGTTTTGGGTTCGGTTTGGAGCGGTTCGAGCGGTTCAAAGACGGTTTTGAAGCTATTTGTAATAGTTAGCTATCTGTTTGCTTGTTTATGCCAAAAAGAAAACCATAACAGTTAGTATTTAATTGTTTGTGCATGAGATGTATGTGATAATTAAATAAATTCATGTATTTGCATACAGTATGCCATATAGATTTAAAACCCTACCGTAGGAAGCATGTTACATGCATTGACAGTATGTTATAATTGTTATAATATATAGTATGCATGTTAGGGTTATGTTTAATATAATAGTTATATTAGATATCTTTGTTTAATGTTGTGGATGTTTAAGCATGTCTAAATTTTGTAAGTTGTTATAAAATTGGTTAGACATTTAAAATCCATAACAAAGAATAACTGCATGCTCACTTAGGTTAACAACTAATTTTAATCGTTAAAATAGATTGTTGCCTTATAAAATACGGTTACAAACTCATATCAGTTCATAAACCTGTCTAAGGTTGGGGGTACTTAAGTTGACGGTTTACAAAATACCTCTTACCTGGGGATTATGACCGAACAATTGAGAGTTGTTAACTAATTTTATGAGCTTGCATGAGTGATGTGAGGTAATAAAATGATTTATCACCTAGACATTGTAGGTTAAATCCAATTATAAGAGTTATATTTGGATAAACCACTTAGACTTAGGTTGTATGAAATTAGCCGTCATGCCTAAGTAAATTACCCAAACATTTAGAACACTTCAGTGGAAGATTAACAATATATGTGATATATAGTTATTAGCTCTCACGTCCTTAAGAGTTCACACCGTGAGATCCATGCTCGGCTTCTTGTCGATTTTACCTCGACTACTTCATACGGAAAGTGTTTGCATGGGTCAATAACAAGGTGAATGAGGGAAGTGGTTCATAGTAAGTGGGTGAAGGAAATGTGTCAACATTGTCCTACGGTCTCCTCCATTAGTTTGAACTGTGAGATTCCTATGTTGCACCTACGGAGGGTTGTAACATGGAATTCAAAACAACCCAAGCTTCAGTAAAATGAATAGGGTCATATAGTTCCGTCTTGGATATTGTCTTCTCTCTCAGAGGCATATTCATACCGTTCTATAAGATCTGAAAATGGCGGGTCACACTTACAAGAATTACTAAGTGTTAGTAAAGATCTTGACCAAAAACGATAACCAAAAGAACTATTGGGATATGAGTTATTCTAGAAAATAGTATTTGGTCAAGAACTATCTTGCTTTTGTGAAGGAATTCTTAACCGCCCCACGGTAGCTCTTGTTGTAAATCACTTAAGTATCGTTGCAAATAAATAAAGATTTATTGGGTACTTTATTAGTTTTGCTAAAATGGATTTAGATGCATATTTAAATAGAATTTGTTTAAAATGTTTTAGCAATGTCGAACTCGATTATACAACTGCTTGCTTCTGACAAATTTAACGGAGAGGGTTACTCCAATTGGAAATCAAATATCAATACAATATTAGTAGTAGATGACTTGAGGTTTGTGTTAACGAAGGAGTGTCCTCCAGTTCCCAGTTCAACGGTGACCCAAAATGTTCGTGATGTTTATGATAGATGGGTAAGGGCGAACGAAAAAGCCCGGGCCTATATCTTGACGAGTATATCTGATGTACTCAACAAGAAACATGAGGTCATGCCCACAGCTCGTGAGATCATGGTATCATTACAGGAGATGTTCGGGCAACCGTCACCGTTTGTTAGACATGAAGCCATTAAATATGTGTATGTGACACATATGAAGGATGGGATCAACGTGAGAGAACATGTTCTCGACATGATGGTCCATTTTAACATCGCAGAGGCTCACGGGGCTATGATAGACGAAACAAGTCAGGTGAGCATTATACTGGAATCTCTTCCTGAGAGCTATCTACCGTTCAGGACAAATGCTGTCACGAACAAAATCACTTATAACTTAACGACGTTGTTGAACGAATTGTAAACTTATCAATCAATGATGAAACTCAAGGAAAAGGAAATAAATGTTATTTCTAAACCGAAAAAGTTTTACAAAGGGTCTACGTCTAGTACGAAACCCGTTGATGATAAGAAAGTTGGTCCTTCTTCTTCTTCTAAAGATAAAACCGTACAGATGAAAAAGAAAGGAAAAGGAAAAAAGAAAACCGCTGCGAAGAAAAACAAAAACAAAACTCCCAGAGGAAAATGTTTCTATTGTGGATAGGTTGGGCATTGGAAGCGTAATTACCCAAAATATTTGGCTGAAAAGAAAGCAAAAAAGAATAAACAAGGTAAATATGATTTACTAATTGTTGAAACAAGTATAGTGGAAAATTCTCACCTTACCTGGATATTAGATTCAGACGCCGCTAATCATGTTTGTACTTTTCTACAGGAAACTAGTTCTTGGAGAAGACTTTCTGAATATGATATGACTTTCAAGGTGGGTACAGATGAAGTCATTTCAGCCGAAGCAGTGGGAGATGTGAAGTTTTTTTTTTTTTTTGGAGATTCTTTTATCTTACTCAAGAATGTGTTCTTTGTACCTAAGATGAAAAGGAATCTAATCTCTATTTCTTGTCTTTTTAGAAAATATGTACAGTGTATTTTTTGAATATAATGAAGTGTTTTTTTATTCAAGAGGTGTTCATATTTGTTCTGCTAGACTTGCAAATAACTTATACATATTACAACCAACAGAAGCAAAAGCTAATTTAAATATAGAGATGTTTAAAACGGCTGAAACTCATAATAAAAAGCGGGAAATTTCTCCTAACGCCTATCTTTGGCACCTCAGGCTTGGTCACATTAATCTCAACAGGATTGAGAGATTGGTAAAAAATGGTCATCTAAATCAATTAGAAGACAGTTCCCTACCTCCATGTGAATCATGTCTTGAGGGAAAAATGACGAAAAGATCTTTTTCTGACAAAGGTCTTCGTGCCAAAGAACCTCTTGAACTTATACATTCAGACCTTTGTGGTCCGATGAATGTTAAAGCTCAAGGAGGATATCATTACTTCATCAGTTTTATTGATGATTACTCTCGATATGGTTATATTTACTTAATCAGTCACAAGTTTGGAACTCTTGAAAAGTTCAAAGAATTTAAGGCTGAGACTGAAAATGAGTTAAGTAAAAGAATTAAAACACTTCGATCTGATCGAAGTGGTGAGTATATGAATTTACAATTCCAGAACTGTCTAGTAGATCATGGAATTAAATCCCAACTCACAGCACCTGGAACACCACAACAAAACGGTGTTGCATAAAGGAGAAATTGAACCTTGTTGGACATGGTTCGGTCTATGATGAGTTATGCTCAATTACCTCAATCCTTTTGGGGATATGCAGTGTAGACTGCAGTTTATATTCTGAACGTTGTTCCATCCAAAAGTGTTTCAGAAACACCATATCAATTGTGGAAAGGACGCAAAGCAAGTTGACGTCATTTCGGCATCTGGGGTGTCCAGCACACGTGTTGGTACAGAATCCTAAGAAATTAGAAACACGTTTGAAATTATGCCTATTTGTAGGATATCCCATGGAAACAAAAGGAGGATACTTTTAAGATCCCCAAGAAGATAAAGTGTTTGTATCGACAAATGCAACTTTCTTGGAAGAGGATCATATTAAGAATCATCTACCTCGCAGTAAACTAATATTGCAAGAACTGTCTAAAGATACTATAGATAAATCAACAAGAGTTGTTGATCAAGTTGGTCCATCAACAACGGTTGTTGTCCCGTCACGTCCATCCCAAGAGTTGGGGATGCCTCGTTGTAGTGGGAAGGTTATTCATCAACTTGAACGCTACATGGGTTTAACAAAAACTCAAAACATCATACAAAATGATGGTTTAGAGGATCCATTCACCTTTAAGAAGGCAATGGAAGATGTTGATAGGGAACAATGGATAAAAGCCATGGACGATGAAATAGAGTCTATGTACTTCAACTCAGTCTGGGAACTTGTAGATCAACCACAAGGTGTTACACCTATAGGTTGTAAGTGGATCTACAAAAGAAAATGAGACCAAACTGGCAAGGTACAGACCTATAAAGCCAGGCTCGTGGCAAAGGGTTTTACCCAAAGAGAAGGAGTTGATTATGAGGAAACTTTTCTCCTATTGCCGTGATTAAATCAATAAGAATATTCTTTCCATTGTCACATATTATGACTATGAAATATGGCAAATGGATGTTAAGACAGCTTTTTTGAATGGCTATCTTGATGAAAGTATTTTTATGTCTCAACCAGAGGGGTTCATCGAAACAGGACAGGAACAGAAAGTCTGTAAGCTTAATCGATCCATTTATGGATTGAAACAAGTGTCCAAATCCTGGAATATAAGATTTGACACTGCGATCAAATCTTATGGCTTTGAACAGAACGTTGACGAACCTTGTGTATACAAAGAAATAGTCAACAAAACTATAGCATTCTTAGTTCTATATGTTGATGATATCTTGCTCATTGGGAATGAGACGAGCTTTCTTGCTGACGTAAAGAGATGGTTAGCATCACAGTTCCAAATGAAAGATTTGGGTGATGCTCAGTATGTTCTAGGAATATAGGTCTTTCGAGACCGAAAGAATAGAACATTAGCAATGTCTCAAGTATCTTATATTGTTAAGATGTTGTCAAGGTATAATATGCAAAATTCCAAGAAAGGTTTATTACCTTTCAGGCGTGGAATTCATTTTTCGAAGGAACAATGTCCTAAGACACCTTAAGAGGTTGAGAAGATGAACAGAATTCCATATGCTTCTGCAGTTGAGAGTTTGATGTACGCTATGTTGTGTACATGTCCTGACATATGTTTTGCAGTTGGAATCATCAGCAGGTTCCAATCTAATCCTGGACATGGTCATTGGACCACTGTAAAAAATATCCTCAAGTATCCTAGGAGAACGAGGGACTATATGCTTATGTATGGACCTAAGGATTTGATCCTTACGGGATACACTGATTATGATTTTCAAACTGGCGTAGATTCCAGGAAATCTACTTCAGGATCAGTTTTCACTCTTAACGGAGGACCTATAGTTTGGAGAAGCATCAAGCAAAGTTGCATCGCTTACTCCACCATGGAAATGGAATACATGGCTGCATGCAAAGCTGCTAAAAAAGCAGTATGGCTATGCAAATTCTTAGCTGATTTGGAAGTCATTCCAAATATGTACCTGCCTATCACACTGTATTGTGACAACAGTGGTGCTGTTGCTAACTCAAAGGAACCCAGAGTCACAAGCGTGGAAAACACATTGAACGAAAGTACCATTACATCCGGGAGATTGTACATAGAGGAAATGTGCTTGTCACAATGATAGCCTCTAAAGACAACCTTGTTGATCCATTCACCAAGGCCCTCTCGGCTAAAGTTTTCGAGGGCCACCTAGTGGGACTAGGACTCTGAGTAGTGTAATCTACGCAAGTGGGAGAATGTCTATGGAATTGTAGATGCCCTAGTTTATTGTATTTTTCCCATTATATATCTCAACATTATATTGTATATATTTATTCTCACTGGAGTTTTAGTCCAAGTGGGAGATTGTTAGGAATGTCCTAGAACTCGCAGTTCGTGTTAAACATTCTATTTTATCAATAACAATGACATGTTGATTTTGCATCTTATTATGAAAATCCAATAAACGCATCCTTGGCTATAGTCTGAATGCTGTAACTTTATGTAGTGACATAAACAGGATCAAGTTGATAGTATATAGCCCAAATGGTCTAATAAATATATGGATGAAATTGGATATCTCATCCTGGTAACACTATTGGATGCGGCCCACTCTGTAGTTGTTACAAGAAGTTGTAAGGTTCTACAAACGATGTGATCCACAAATCGTTCATGTTGAGACATGAGAGGGGGGCATCCTATGCAATGAGTTTGCATATAGACTGGACCACGAAAATAGTCTCTTTTCTTTATAACGACCGTTTACTATTAAAACTGACTATTTCATTTATTATATAACCTAGGTTAACTTGATCTTAATCCTGAGCTAGCTATGAACTCCTATTTTTTCGGGATTATCCTTTGATCTACAAACGGTGAGAGTAGTCCAATAGCACTACTCAATAAGCTTACCATTTGGGGGATAAGACTGGATGAATAGCTGGGGACATAGCCTTGCAAGATGGAATTCACTCCTACCCTATTTAGGATTAGCAAATAGGTTGTTCTCTTAAGTACTGACTCCAGGTCTTCAACAATCGGGGCCCCACCTTCTCATGATAGAGAAAGGATTTGATTCATAGAGATTATGAATCAGAATTATTCATTAGAGGATCAGTAGGAACTTAAAGAACAAGATGTAGTCACAGGGGTAAAACGGTACTTTTGACCTAGCTGTGATTACGAATAACCTGTGAAGGATCGACTTACTAATTTTGGTTATTAAGTGGACATAATATATCTACAATGAGAGGAGTTCAACTATGGGCTATAGTGGAGTGTCCCATTAGTTAACGAATGGGGGTTAGATCGGACTAATGAGTTTAGGCGATTAATCTCGAATCGTTGGAGCCCATGATCTGTAGGTCCGCGAGGTCCCCCTACTAACTCGTAAATGGATAAGTTTTAGGGTAGCTTGAGAGATTAATTTGAAACGTTCAAATTAAACGGAACAAGAGAATAAATATTCAAATATGATTTAAATATATAAAGGTGATTATTGTGCAAAAATTAATTTAATATTTGATATTAAATTAATTAATTTTTTAAGTTAATTTATGAAATTAATTTAAGAAAATTAAATTTTGAATTAAAATGATTTAATATATTTTTTGTTTTAAAAAGAAAATGAAAATCATTTTGCATGGTTTTACATAATGGAAAAAGAGTTTTCTCCATTATTATCATCTTTATACTCACACACAAACCATGATCTTCTCTACCTTGATTCTCCAAGCATGAGCTGCAAGCCATGCACTCTATCTCTTTGCATGTTCATCCTAGTATATAAAGAAGATTGGATTTATTGGAGAGAAGAAGATAATCATATAATTTTGAAAGAAGTTTCTCTGAAGAAGAAGTTGTCTTCTTCAACTGAGCTTCTGTGAGTTTCTCTATTTTTCTTATATCTTCAAGCTATTCTTGAGTCGCACAACTCTATCTAAAGCTCCAAGAGCATAGTAGGGAAGACTTTGAGGTGGTTCACGTTAATAACAAACGAAGACAGCAACTGAACAGGCATTTTCCTAGAGAGTTCATGAAAGGTATGTTCATAAAACCCACTTTTTGTGAAGAGCATGCATTAGTTTTTCCTAAAATTAGTGAATTAGAAAGCTTATGGATCCTTGATACTTTCGCTGCATGATCACGCAAACACTATATGATCAGGCAAATGCATGACGATGGTTGTCAATGCCAAACGATCAGCCTTGGCGAGATAGTGAGGGAGAGCAAGAGTAGTCGGTTCGACCGGTTCTCTTGAGGTCTGGTCCGGTTCAGTCTCAAATGGTTTTTGGCGTATAGTCCGCTTCAGACTCTACTAGTCCGGTTCAGACGATTCGGGTCCGATTCAAGCGGTTTGGAGCGGTTCGAGTGATGTTGAAGTTGTTTTTGTAATAATTAGGCTTTTGTTTGCTTGTCTTTGCCAAAACTAAAACCATATCAGTCCGCGTTTTATTATTTATGCATTGGATGTATATTATAATTAAATAAATCTTGTATGTGCATACAGTATGCCATTTAGATTTAAAATCCTACCATAGGAAGCATGCAACATGCATTAAAAGTATGTTATAATTTGTATAATATATAGTATGCATGTTAAGGGTTCTTTATATTTAATATAAGTGTTATATTAGATATTGAATGCCTGTATGTTGTGGATGTTTAGCATGTCTAAAGTTTTATAAGTTGTTATAAAATTGGGTTAGACATTTAAAATCCATAACAAAGAACTGTTCCATGTTCACGTAGGTTAACCACTTGTTTTAATAGTTAAAATAGGTCGTTGAACTTGTAAAACTAGGGTTACAAACTCAATCGATATATAATCCTATCAAAGGCTGGGGGTATTTAAGTTGACGGTCTACGGAACACTTCCTATCTTGGGATTATAGTCGAATAATTAAGCATTGGTAACTGGTTTTGTAAGTATCCGTGAGCGATGTTTGGTAATAAAAGGGTTATCACCTAGACATCGTAAGTTTAATCCATTTATAAGTGTTATATTTAAACCATATAGACTTAGGGTTATTTTTATTATCCGAAAAAGAACATAAGTATAAATTTACCCAAAAATTAGAACACTTCAGTGGTAGTCAATAACTTCTATATGATAGAGTTATTAAAAAACTTCAGCGAAAGATTAATAACATATACGATACATTATTATTAGCTCTCGCATCCCTAAGAGTTCATAGTCTAGACTTAAGCAGTACTTTGTGTCACCCTGGAAGTGACCTCCATTCGAAAAGTATTTTTTTAGCTTAAATTTAGACTCTGGTGAATAAGGGGAAGTTGTTCGAACTGAAATCAAGTGTACGATTCCAAACTGCCACGTCTCCACATAGTTTACACCATGAGATTCATATGACACTTCGTGTCACCCTGGAAGTGACCTCTATTCGAAAAGTGGATGTATGCATCAATATCAAGGTCAACGGGGGAAGTAGTTCATAGTAAGTGGGTGAAGGAAATGTGTCAACATATCCTATAGTCCCTTTCGTTAGTTTGGACTGTGAGATTCCTATGTTGTGCCTGCTAGTTAGCCTTAAGTGGCCTTTTGCTAGTTGTTTAACGACAGCTATCCCCACAGAGGGTTGCAACATAGGATTCAGAACAACTCAAGCTCCAGAGATTGATAGGATTTCTTTGGTCTTAGTGACTGTGCATGTCATCTTAGGCTTTTTACTTAAAATTATGAAGGCTGTTAAGCGGAATATGCATCGATCATGATAGGAATTCATAAGAATATGAGCTTGTGTCGATCAGTATGACGAATCTCAGTTAACCCGTTATTTTGCGTTAATTATGCATTCAATGTTCTACCTTTGTAGCTAATGCAGGAAATGAAAGCAAACGCGAAAATCGGACCACCGCATAGACGACCGCATACGAAGAAACACTCCATCGCAAGGGAAAATGCATCGATCAACGCATGGATGTTGCGGTAATCAGTCGTATGCATCCATCGCATGGGAGTTGCGCTCGTCAAGCAAATGTGGTCATCTTGTAGAGTTGCAGTATTAAGCGAATGCGGTCATTGAATGATTGCGGCTGTGCGACAACGCAACTAATGGGATCAATGCAAGGTAGGTGGAATGAACGCATCAACGCATCTACCTCGAGAAAATCCAAAGATGATGTTGACATTTCACCTACCACACCGTTAGTGGCAGAGGTTCAGAAAGGACGAACGCGCCGAATGTCAGACTCAAAGAAGTCCAATTAATGTTGTTGGCGACCCAAGCTCTTTAAGTAAAGGCCGAAGAGCTGAAATTCAATCATCCGGGAGATTATCCCTCAACCGAGGATTTTCCTCACGATCCAGACAAAATGTGTGAGAAGATGCCTGAGAGTCTTCACCTCCTTCATCCATTCCGAGTGACGACCAGAGCCTTCAACCAGAGTTAGATCTCGAGAGAGTCAGCTCCTCCACCCATCCATGGCACCACCGGCAGCCTTGACGCACATCCACTGGAAGCAAAGTTTTGCTTCCAGTCGGTCATTTCTTTTTCCTTTCTTTTTCTATTTTGTATTGTATGACATTTTGGAATTAAGAAATTAATACAATGTGCTTTTCAATGCATTTCTCTATTCCTTCGACTTCATCTCCATCTTCTTGCTTAGCATCTTTACTTTCATTGCAACACTTAGTGAGATTGCTTGGGTATTTCATACTTAGTCATGTGGATTAGGAATATGAAGTATGTAGCAACCCACCGAGAGGTGTGCGTTATGCGAGTATGTGAGTAATCTTATTTGATTAGTATGAAGTTGTTGCAACGCCTGTCTATGGGCTAACGCATTGCTTGTCTATGAGTGAAGTCAGCAACAATCAACTGTCCGAGAGGGTAAGTGGTTGGATGCATTTAGCAAGATATGCATTGTTCACTAGAGATAGTAACAATCTTGGGTCAGCGAAGTTTATGCGATTGTCTTGTATTATGTATGCTTCATTCGTCCATTAGGGATACTCGGAAGGGTAGTCTAAAGACAGGATCTAAGCTTGGGAAGGTCAGGTCAGAATCTAGGCTTGAGATAGCCAGATTATAACACATAATACAAGAGATAGGTGCTTAGGAATGAGCACTATTTGTTATTAACGCATCACATGCATCCTAGAAATAGGATACGATTGAATGCGGTCATAGCAGTGTTGTATGTATTATGCATCATCGAATAGGAAAAGAGTAGAGACTTAGAAATAAGCTCTATGGACACTTTTGCATTCAACACGTGCATCCTAGAATTAGGACCACCGCACTTCCATTGGAAAATAACTTGTCTTGTATGGTTGTAGCATGATTGCATGCATTGCGTTAACTAGGATTGCCCTTGCGATCACCCTTAAGTTTTGCAATGAAATCATCTCCGCATTTTATCTATTTTCCCACACATTTATTTCATGTCAAGGTTTGTCGTATCTCTACCTTTCAGGCATATTCTCATTGCGCTGTCTGTTAGATAGAAGTAGGAGTAGGATTAACTTAGCAATATCCCCTCCATTCTTTTATTCAACCGCCACATGCACAATCACCGCAAACATATAGCTACAAGTCCCTGTGTTCGACCTCGAATTATCCGAGAAATTTGCGTTCATGTTATACTTGGTGTGAATGCAAGAAAACTTGTGGCAGGACGCATGGTCATTGCATACATTCGTGAACGTAATTTTCATTCCAACACATGACCATCGACGCATGAATATCAACGCATATCTTAGGAACATGCATCGCATACCACGTCCAAGGGAATTTGGTTGTCAAGTAAAATTGACTTCCAATTTCTCGTCATCAATGACCTCTGACGTCTGAAAATGGCAGGTCTACACTTACAGAATTATTAAGTGTTAATAATTTCTGACCAAAAGTGGTACCTAAATGACTAACAGAATATGAGTTATTCTGAAGATGGTATTTAGCAAGAATGTCTTGTTGTAGTATCGCTGCGAAAGAATAATCTTGGGTACATTATTAAAATTTCTAAAACTTGATTAGATTTAAAAGCAGTTCACTTATAGAATTTGTTTATAATTCCAGAAGGACGAGTTCAATAATACAAGTGTTGGCATCGGATAAACTCATCGGGGATAATTACGTGAATTGGAAATCAAATTTAAACATGATACTTGTGATAAACAATTTGTGATTTGTTTTAACTGAGGATTGTCCTCCTATTCCTAGCTCTAATACAAACTGAAATGTTCGAGATGTATATGACAGATGGATCAGGGCAAATGATAAAGCTCGTGCTTATATCCTCGCCAGCTTATCTAATGTGTTGGCAAAAAAAGAAAAAAGCATGAGGATATGAGTATTGCGAAAGAGATTATGGAATCTCTACGATGGATGTTTGGACAACCGCCTTTCACCCTGAGGCATGATGCCATTAAGTACATTTACAACAGTCGCATGAAAGAGGGGACCAATGTTCATGGACATGTCCTGGATATGATGGTCCACTTTAATGTGGCAGAAGTAAACGGTGTTGTCACGGACTAGAGAAGTCAAGTTGGTTTTATTCTAGAATCTCTTCCGAAGAGTTTTCTACAATTATGTACGAATGCATTGATTAATAAAATTGAATACAGCTTGACTACTCTACTGAATGAGCTACAGGCTTACCAGACAATGTTGAGAACAAAGTGTCTGGAGTCAGAAGTAAATGTTACTACTGCCGAGAAGAGAGAAATGTCCTCTAAGCCTGATGTTGCCTCCTCTTCGAAGAGTAAGAGTATTCCTATGAAGAAAGGCAAAGGGAAAGGGAAGAAGATTCCTACTGGAAAGAAAGGCAAGGATAACGCTGCAGATAAAGGAAAATGTTTCCACTGTAACGAAGAAGGGCACTGGAGGAGACACTGCCTTCAGTATCTTGCCGAGAAGAGAACAAATAAAGGTAAACAAGCTAACTAGTCCCTAGGACCGTGTACTCAGCTCATCCAGTGGGAGAAGTTGCTGCTTGATGTTACTACTTTTGTAAATCTTGTTAAGAACAAATTATATATATTTTTGTGATAAATGAAATGTTCATTTACAAAAATTATGTTTGTTCAAGCAACTTCTGTTAAGAATCAAATTGTTAAAAGTCATTAACAAATATTCAGATATTTAAATGGCTAGATCAAAGTATAAAAAAATGAAAATTTTCTAGATCTGACTGTTAACAGAGAGTTGTTGAGACAGGTTAGATGTATCTTACTCAAAGGGTTGAGAGTACCTCAATGTAGTAGGAGGAAAGTGTGCTTCCTGGTCATTATTGAGAATAAGATGCAATCCCATATAGTTTATTCAAAAGCCTATTGTATACTAAACAATGTTTACAATGATTCTCTCGGTTAAAGTGTTTGAGAATCACCTAGTAGGACTAGGTATACCAGATAAATAATCTAGGACAAGTGGAAGAAATATCGAGTATGTGATACCGAATGGTAAAAGATGGGTATGAGATGCCCTAATTTATTGTATTTCTCTATAAAACTCAGAAACTCAGTCTTTATATCGGATATATAAGTTACCACTGGAGTTTTAGTTCAAGTGGGAGATTGTTGGGTTTTATGTCCTAAAACTTGTGGTCTGTAAACAATGAAACTTATTCTGGAAATTCAATAAAGGTGTTATTGAATAGATGTATTGTTTATGAGAAATCCAATAAACCTGAAAGTCCCTTGACTATTGGATGAGTACTCGAACTTTATGTGGAGACTGTAGGATTGTATCAACAGCAGCGGAAGCACAAGGATCATCTAAGCACCCAAATTCACTAATTTTGGCAAAATATAAATCATGTTTTTGCATAAACAAGTGAGTTTCAAGACATACCTCTTGTAGAACTTCTTCAAAGCACCTTCACCAGCTTCTATCTTCTCCAAATCTTGTTGTAGACCACCTCAGGGTTTAGCTACTAAAGCTCAACGACGATAAGAATAGAGGCTGATTTTCTGGAACTGCAACTCAGCCTCTTCGCTTGTTTCTTTAATTTATAACTTAATTTCAACTCTAATGACTCCAAATAAATTATAGACTCTTGGGAACACATTAAAGCTCATCAAGCAAGAGCTAATTACAAATTTAAATGAGAAATTAAAGAGAATTAAATAACCAAATCTCAAAAAACCATATCACTGCACCAGTTTCATATTTCTCATATAAAACACCAACAAAACCAAAATTAAACCGAATTGAATACTTATTTGATGTTCTGATACCAATTGTAGGATTGTATCAACAGCAGCAGAAGCACAAGGATCATCTAAGCACCCAAACTCATTAATTTTGGCAAAATATAAAGCATGTTTTTGCATAAGCAAGTGAGTTTCAAGACATACCTCTTGTAGAACTTCTTCAAAGCTCCTTCACCAGCTGCTATCTTCTCCAAATCTTGTTGTAGACCATATCAAGATCTTCCCCACTATTCTCTTGGTGCTCTAGATTGATTTGTGGGACTCAAAACAAGCTTGAATCAAGGGTAGAAGAAGAAATGCTCACTGTAGAAAATCAGCTGAAGAACTCTTTCTTCAGACCAAATTTTCTCTCAAAATCTCTATAGATTGTATGCCCAATTTTCACTCCAATCTCTTCATTATATTGCAGATCAACATGCAAAGAAAAGATTTGCATGAGTTTTAGCTCATGCTTGGAGAAGAAAAGGCCAAGATAATTCCATTTGAGTGAGCTACTTAGGTGATGGATAATGGAAAAACTTCTTTTTCCATTTTGTGTGTTTTGTTTCAAATTTTTCAATTTTATCTAAAAATAAAAATTTCATTTTATAAAATCTATTTTGATTTTAAAAATGAAAATTTAATTAATTTCATAAATTAATTATTAAATAAAACTTAATTAATTTAATATCTAATATTAAATTAATTTTATCACATATCCATTTTTATATATTTAATTATATAAATTCTCCTATTCCATTTAATTAAACATGTAATTATATCTCATATAATTACTAATTCCTTTAATTCTAGTTTGAACGTTTCAAATTAACTTATCACGCTATTCTAGAGCTAGTCCATTACAAGCTAGTAGGGGGACTTCATGGACTTACAGATCATGGGCTCCAACAATCCGAGATTAATTGGCTAAACTCATTAGACCAGATTCATCTTCATTCGTTAAATAATGGGTCACTCCACTAAAGCCCATAGTTGCACTCCCCTCACTATAGATATATTATGTCCACATGATTTAACCATAATCAGCAAGTTGACCATTCACAGGTTGTTCATAATAACGGTTAGGTCAAATATCTGTTTTACCCCTGAGATTACGTCTTATTCCTCAAGTCCCTACTGATCCTTTAGTGAACAACTGGTTTGTGATCCAATCACAAAACCAAACTCTCTCAGACTAGTGAGAGGATGGGGCCCCTTGTCCAAGACCTAGATTCAATACTTGAGAGAACAACCTTTCTCCTATCCCTAAATTGGGTAGGCGTGAACTTCGTCTTGCACCCTATGTCCCCAACTATCTATTCGGTCTTACCCCTAAAATGTGAGTTTTATTGAGTCAGCGTTGTTGAGCCAACCCTCAACTATGCAAATCTAACGGCAATCCCAAATAAACAGGAGTTCATAGTTAGCTCAGGATTAAGATCGAGTTACTTAGGTCATCTAGGTGAAATAGTCAGTCTTAAACATTAAACAACGTTATAAAGTAAGAGTGACTTATTTCTTAGTCCTGATCTTATGCAAACTCATTGCATAGGACGCTCCCGCTCCTCATGTCATAACATGTACGAATTAGGATCACATCATATGTAGCACTTTACAACTCTTTGTAACAGCTACAGAGTAGATCACATCCAATGGTGTTACCAGAATAAGGTACCCAACCTTATTCATGTACCATAGATCATTTTGACTATTTACTCAAATCCGATCCACTCTTATGTCTCCACATAAAGTTCAATTATTCATACACCGCACCCTGTTCAAATCATCAATTCCATCAGTTCTTGGTTTGTTGGGATCGAGATTCACTCATAAGACAAGCGATTACCAACATGGGTCTTAGTTTATTAGATTTAGACTTTTATACAATTTATGAGATCAATAACAAGTATATTGATAATAGAAATGTTTATTATTTTACAAACTGAGTTTTTAGAACATAAAACCCAACGGAGACATAAAGGTGGATCAGGTTTGAGTAAATAGTCAAAATGATTTATAGTATATGAATAAAGTTGGGTACCTTATTCTGGTAACACTATAGGATATTGATAGCTCGTAGAAATACAAACTATTGTAGCCTTTTACTTAGAATTATGAGGGCTAATAAGCAGAATATACGTTGATAATACTAAAAATTCTTGTGAAAAGTGAGCTTGCGTCAAACAACACCAAAAATCCTCACTAACCCTATACCATGCATTATTCCGCATCAAAGTGTCCATTTTTGCAGATATTATAGGAATTGGTCGCATGCATCGGTCCTAGACTGCCGCAAAGTTGATCGCATGAGATGATTGTCATAAAGATTAGTTCGCCACATGGAATGTTGCGTCCACAGAGTGATAATCATGATAAAAGACTGCTCGTAAGGTAGATGTAATGCGTTGGAAATTCAGGAGAAATAAGCTCGAATGCATACCTTGCGAGTATCAACAAGATAAAATGATGTTGACATTGCCCATACCACGACAAAGGTAGCAGTGAGGCAGAACGCAATCATGAACGCTGTCGGCGTTTAAGCTCTATAAATAGCACCCTGGACCTTCACTTCAAGGCATCTGAGCTTCTACCTTAAGGCAGATACTTGCGATCACAAATGAGAGCATGAGCGAGATTTTCTTTGAGGATTTTTCACCTCCACAAGCCATTCCGAGTGACGACTGGAATTTTCACCAGAGATGGAGCTCGAAAAACATGTCTCCACCATCCATCCATGCGCCATCAGTAGCCTTGACGCATTTCAGATGAAAAGTGAGAGATTGTTTTCATCTAGCCTTCCATTTCTCCTCTTGTCTCTATATTGTATTACCTTTTGGCTTAAGACATTAATACATTTTGTAATCAATGCATATCTTAATTCCTTCAGTGCCATCTTCTTCTTTTTTATCTTTGTCATCGTTTACCTTCATCATTTAGTTATCAAAGGCGATCGCATACTCAATCGTGTAGCCTAGAGATAGGACGCATGTAGCAACCCACCGAGAGGTGTGTGTTGTGCGAGTATAGTGAGTTAATCCTCTTCGCTTAATGTGAGGCTGGAGCAACACTTATCTATGGGCCATTGCAATGCTTGTCTACGAGCTGATTAGCTGCAACTAACAGCTTGAGAGGGTGAGTAGTGGAACACACTAAAGCAAAGTATGCATCGTTCCTAGAGATAGGCATGATCTTATGCTCGACGCAACCATGCATTATAGAGATATAAGCATGCGACCAGCAACCAAGAGGTGCGCGATGTGTTAGTGTGGCAAGCTGGGATTACTCGGGCGACCTAACATAATAAACATTATTATGCATTAACGAATGTTGCTTCTCTATCAATTCTCATAGTTAAACTTCCATTGCTCAATCTGTTTAGTTAGGAGTAGGAGTAACGCATAATCCTTTACTTTTATCTTTTTTACTTTCATTCATTGCCTCAAACGCATTACTTCACAAACATTAAGTTACAAGTCCCTATGTTTGACCTTGGATCATCCCGAGAAACTTGCATTCTCATTATACTTGGCGAAAAAGCAAGAAAACTTGTGGCAGGAACGTATGATCATCGCATACATGCCTAAACGCATATTGTATATTTTCTAGTCCAACGCATGATCATCGACGCATGGAGATCAACGCATAACATAAGTTGCATATTCATTTTCCTCACCCTTTTCCAACGTAACAAGTTTTTGGTGTCGTTGTCGGGGACTTGGCAACTAATGTTTTGTTAAGTTTTGTGTTTTCACAGACACCCTTTTTGTCTTGGGTGTATTGTAGCTTGTACGACCAAGTTTCAAATGATATTTGAGTGAATGTGATGCGTCGAAAGTCAAATATTGATCCCGAGATAGAAAGGCTATCTGTTGCATAAGCTGGAAGACGTCTTAGGAGCGTGTTAACCAACATGCTTCCAACATTTGTTGGAAGCTCCAATGGTTGGGACAACGAGTCTCTTGACCTAAGCAGATGAGATCCATCTCCTGCGTGAAAGACTTCTTGTGATAGCTTCACTCCAATTTCTATAGGGACGTCTTCTATTCTATCTTTACTTTGCTTTCCTAGTTAACTTTAGTTTATTTATTCAATTATTGTCATTTTGTATTTGCGGCTGCTTTCTTGGATGAGATGTGCGTTCGCTCCATGTAGGCGCGTTAATAATTCCACTCGGTGTGATGGTTCAGAAGAAGGATCTTCTCCATCATTCAACACATGGCTATTTCTCCACATGAGTTCTAAGTACTGACGAAATTGATATTCTGCTCATAGGTCTTTTCTTGTTATTTTTTATGCGTTATCGTTCTGAAATTCTCCTTGCTATCTTCTGCATTGATAAATCAGCATCCATGATACTTATAATTCAATACATCCACTAACTAAAAGTTACACAACTCACCCCACTTTAGTAGCTTCTTCAAAGTTTGAAGATCTAAGTTTTATTATGTGTAAACCTCTGCTCAGACATCTTCTACTGCATTCCTGAATGAGTTTGTTTTTAGCTTTTTGGCAAAAATCCCTGCTACTCTCTAAGTTTGGAGGACGCAGTGGTCCAGGCAAATGCGTCCAATCTAAGCATTGCGATGTTTATCTCGATTTAAAAAAAAAAAAAAAAAAAAAAAAAAAAAAAAAAAAAAAAACTCCACTGTCAGAACAAAAGGGGAGACCCAAGCTGATAAGAGTTAAAGTTGTGACAGGCACTTACCCGTAGTTGGATACTTCGCATGACACCTGTGCAGGTAAGCCAAAACAAAAGTAGGTGACCAGAATCAATGCATAATAACAACTCCTCTGCTGGTGCAACCCAAATAAGCCAAGGCAAGAGTTGAGTTGAATATGGCACACAACCGAAGTTGGATGTCCGCATGACATCCGTGGGGGTAAGCCAAAACGAAGAGCGTAACCAGGTTCAACGCCTCAATCTAATAATGTATCGCAAAGCTTTGAATCGTTTTAAATGAACGCTTTGTAAAAAGTTAAATGCAAAGTTGCCAAAAATGGGTAAAAAGGTTTTTTAGCAGAGGCTTACCAGATTTAAACTTACAAAATATCTCTTTGAAGAAGTAGCCAAAGTTGATGAGAGCATTGCTGCTAAAGTTAGAGGTACAAGTGAATTATATTTTGAAAAGCTGGTCATCGCAAAGGAAAAACTAGAGGGTGAAGTTTGAATTTCCTAAGTATAAGACATGCTTGAGGACAAGCATGATTCTAAGTTTGGGGGTATGATAGCTCGTAGAAATACAAGCTATTGTAGCCTTTTACTTAGAATTATGAGGACTAATAAACAGAATATGCGTTGATAATACTAAAAATTCTTGTGAAAAGTGAGCTTGCATCAAACAACACCAAAAATCCTCACTAACCCTATACCATGCATTATTCCGTGTCTAAGTGTCCATTTTTGCAGATATTATAGGAATTGCTGATGATTACTTTATCAGTTTTACTGATGATTACTTAAGATATGGGTATGTCTATCTAATGCAACGAAAGTCTGAATCTTTTGAAAAGTTCAAATTATTTTAGGTTGAAATTGAAAATGCTTTGGATAGACGAATAAAAACACTTTGATTAGATCGAGGTGGAGAGTTTTTGGATTATGAGTTCCAGGACTATTTATTAGAACATGGAATCGTTTCCCAACTCTCGGCATAGGGTACACCTGAGCAAAATGGTATAGTAGAGAGAAGAAATAGAACCTTGTTAGACATGGTTCGTTCGATGATGAGATACGCTTCCTTACCGGACTCATTTTGGGGTTTCGCAATGGAGACTGTAGTATACATTCTCAACTATGTTCCTTCTAAGAGTGTTGCAAGAACACCTCTGGAGTTGTGGAACGGGCGTAAAGCTAGTTTACGTCACTTCCGCATATGGGATTTCCTAACACATGTGCTTGAGGCAAATCCCAAAAAGTTGGAATCACGATCGAGGTTATGCCTCTTTGTAGGCTGCCCCAAAGGTACACGAGGAGGTTAGTTTTATGATCCATCTGAAAATAAGGTGTTTGTTTCCACGAACGCTACTTTCCTGGATGAAGATCATATCAGGGAGCACAGTTCAAGTAGTAAAGTCGTGTTAAGTGAAGCTTTCCAAAGAAACTACTGAAACTTCAACAAGAGTTGTTGAAAGACCTGCTTCATCAACTAAAATTGTTGATGATAGTTCATCTGGTAGGTCGGTTTCCACCTCAAGAGTTGAGGGAACCTCAACGCAGTGGAAGGGTCATGAACCCACCTAATCGCTATCTGGGTTTCACGAAAATCCTAGCTATGGTGATAGATGGTGACGTTGAGTATCCGTTGTCCTATAAAAAGGCAATGGAGGATGTTGATCGGGATGAATGGGTCAAAGCCATGATCTTGAGATGGAGTCGATGTACTTCAACTCGGTATGGATCTTGTAGTATCAGCATGATGGGGTAATACCTATAGGTTGTAATAGATTTACAAGCGCAAAACGAGGTGCTGATGGGAAGGTTGCAAACCTTCAAGACTCAACTTGTGGCAAAAGATTATACCCAGGTGAAGGGAGACGGACTCATGAGGAGACTTTCTCACCTGTTGCCATGTTAAAGTCGATCCGCACCTTCTGTCCATTTGCCCAGCTTATTAATTATGAGATTTGAAAAAGGACGTCAAGACGACTTTTCTGAAGGAAATCTTGAGAAAGACCATGTTACATTGGTGCAACCCGAAGGATTCATTGCCAAGGTCAAGAAAAAAAAGTTTTGGCAAACTGAAATCGGTCCATTATGGGCTGAAGCAGGTGTCTCGATCTTTAGAATATTTGGTTGATGTTGCAATCAAATCGTATGCTTGACCAAAACGTTGATGAACCTTGTTTTTACAAGAAAATATCAACCAGTTTCAAGTATGCTTTCTTAGTATTGTATGTAGACGATATACTATCATTGTGGAAAATTGTCATTCTTAACGAACTCGTTAAAGAACTCGGCTAGCGACCCAATTTCCATATGAAAGATGGGATGAGGCTCAGTTTTGTCTGGTATACAATCCTTTTGTATTTTATCGTATATGTAACAAAGTGTTAGCACTGTCTCGCACGTATCTATTTGACAACAAATTCTGCATCAAATCGTATGCAGAACTCAAAAAAGAGCCTACTACCATTCAGGGCATGAATCACTTTTGTCTGAAGGACAGTGTCTCAAGACGCTTCCAAGAGTTTGAGAATGGAGCGGGTGCCATATGCATTCCGATTGCAATTTCAATGTATTGAGATGCTCCTGCACTAGGCTAGAACATCTGACTAATGTGTGGACATAATCAGTAAGTATCAGTGCTAACCCCAAGCCGGCACATAGCCGCAGTTAAGAACAATCCTCAAGTTATCTTCGGAAGCAAGCGAGGCACTACATGACTACGTGTATGGGTCTCGGGATTTGATCCTTAACTGGATTACACAGATTCTGACTCTCTCAACTTGATTAAGTGACTTCATCGAATAGTCACTCAAGGTCAAGTATTACTCGTAAGGAGGAGATGTAGTATTGGTGGACACTAAAGCAAGGGGCTGCACCGCGATCTCCACGTGAAGAGTCGAGTAGCGTAGCGGTTATTTGACAGCTGCTAAATAGATCGTTACTTGACTAAGATATTCTTATGACAGAGTGGAAGTGTTCCAAAATATATATCATAGGCCAATATCCACTCTCTATTTGTGACAACTAGTGGCGCTTATGGAGAACTCCAGAGCCTAGGATGTCATGAGGCGCCAAGGGAACACACATAGAAAGGAGTATCATCTGATCCGCGATGACGGGTTGGGTTTGTTCTTATCTGAATTGGTGATGTCCTCAAGGTAGACGCGTCTGGTTTTTAGACTCACTATGAAGAAGACAATCTTCACTGGTATTCAAGAGTACTGAAGCTAGAAGCGGATTCTTTCCAATTCATTGGACAGAATTATCACATAATACATTCAAAACAAACTAATATGCATTCATATGCTAAAAATCAAGAGATCATACAATTGAAGATTCTTCTTACCAACACGTAAAATCCAACCTACTCGAACAATCACCACTCGAACAGAAGGAAACAGTAGATGACTCCACACTCAGAGCCCTCAGTTAAATTCTTGAAGGGAAACTCAAAGTGGCTCAGGGTAAAAAGAAGAGAGGAACCGTTACACAACTGAAGTGGAGAACTCCTAACATTCTCTTTAGTATATGATTAACTGGATTTTTTATTTTCCTCTACTTAGAGCAAGTGATTAAAAGAATTAACTAAATGAAAGTAATAATCCTATGTTAAAGGTGAAGTAAAATTCAAGTTTATAGTAGATTTTCCTTGATAAATAAACTAATTGGTAAATGTAATGAAAATTTGTTATAATAAGTAGTGTTGATGAGCAAAACTGTTAGTGTGGAATGGTGAAGACCAGGAGATTGGGATTTTTGGAAAAAGAAAAATATGAAATTGAGTTTGGGAAAATTTGGGAAAAATTGGCTAAAAGTATGGAATTTATGCTGAAATTCGTTAAGGCTGAAGAAAAAGATGAAACTAGAAAATATATGCGAAAATAATATTGGGGAAAAATCTAGAAAATTTTGTGTAAAGTGGCGCACAAAGTGGTGACAGAACATTAGAAGTTGCAAACAGAGACAAACAAGGTTCCATAAAAGTAGCTAACAACAAGATTAGCGAGATTAGAGAGAAAATGGGAGAGAGCAAGATTGGAGAGAATGAGATTTTGAGAGAGAAAATGGGAGAGAGCGAGATTGGAGAGAGTAAGAACAGCGAAAAAGTGGGAAAGAGCGAAAGTAGAGAGAGCGAGATTTTGAGCGAGAAAGTTGAAGAGAGCGAGATTTTGAGTAAGAAAGTGGGAGAGAGCGAGAGTAGAGAGAGCGAGACTAGCGAGAAAGTGGGAAAGAGGGAGAATGGAGAGAGCGAGAACAGCCTGTGCGTGTAGCAACGCCTCGTCTGGTGCTATTTTTGAACATCTCGCCCACGTAAACGTCGAAGGGCCTCGCCTATGCATCGAACAGCCAGGCAAGCATCTATGCATTGAATTTGGCTGCGTTATTGTGGATTATGCATTGAAAACCCTAAGTTGAACAGATACAGAGTATGAGGTCACAAGGGCAAATGTCAGCCAAACCATTTGTCTTCTTGGGAGAAATTCTTAAGGGCTAAGGAATTGTGATGGACGCATATGAAGAAGACACTGTGGGCCAAGATGATGCAAGCTTGCGTTGATAAGGGGAAAGGTAAACACTTGGCCATCCAGCCAAGTAGGTGGTGTCAACACCAAGGGAAATTTGGACGCCTATAAATAGAGCTTTGAAACTTCATTTTCAAATCACAAAATTAGCGATTTTGTAAAAGAGAGGGAGAGTAGTAAGAGTTGAGGAGAATGTATCAATATTGGACAAGGATATCTCCCAATCTACTCGTGCGTTTGGAGTGATTCCAAAGCAAAATGAAAGTTTGGAAGTCTAGTTTTCAGAGTGAGGTGCCGGAGGGAAAAACTCAAAGGAACAGGGCTGAAGATTGAGAAGAAGGCAGAAGGGTCAGACTATCGAATCCTGAGCCAGTCTTGAAGATTTTGTGATTTCGGCCAAACCACGAAGAGTTCTAAGCTAAAAGTTTAGGGTAAGCTTCCTGAGACATTTTAGAATAAGTTTGTAGAAGGAAGTATTTCAAAATAAGGTTTAGAACTATGAGTAATCTAAGCTATAAGTTGAATTTGGATTCTAGGGATGGAAAGGAGCTCAAGGAGCCACTAGAGTGAAAAGCTCCTAAGAAATCAAGGGGAGTGACTAAAATATTGTGACTAAAACATTTTGCTTAAACTGTTTGATTACAACGTGTTATAGAAAGCATGTTTTCAAGAATATTCTCATGCCTACTAGTTTTATGAAGTGATTTCCAAGCAAGTGTTGAATTATGTTTTGAACGCATGCATATGTGAGAAATTGTTGAAAAACTATGTATATGTGTTGATTTGATCTAGCATGCTTTAACATCTTTAAAGCCATGTTTTATATGTGTTATACTTTACATACTTTAAATAGAAAAGTCATTTATGACTAGGTTTACTAAAACGCGATACCGAAGGACATTTGAGAAGGTATCCACCCAACTAGATACTGAAGAACATTTGAGAATGTATCTATTAGTACTGAAGGACGTTTGAGAAGGTACCAAGCCGACGGGATACTGAAGGACGTTTGAGAAGGTATCCTAGTAGCTCGATACTGAAGGACATTGAGAAGGTATCTAAGCAGAAGTACCTAATGTGTGAGGGTACTTAGTGTGGCCACAGGTGAATAGAGTCAGAGATTGAGCAAAAGGGTTCTCTCTGGACTAGTAGTTGGTGTTGGGATTGTTTTACCCACAGTAAGGTATGTTGGATTGAGAAATGATTTTACTGTTTTATGATTAAAACAGCTTTATATGTTTTACGCTTGGAAAATGTT
>NC_052353.1:45403239-45405325 GCF_009727055.1 Benincasa hispida
GTAAACAATCCGCTTATGCATTATTTGATCCTGGTGCTACGCACTCATTCATATCTAGCATGTGTGCATTACATATAGATAAAATACCTGAGAGTATAAATGAGGATTTGTTTATCTCTACGCCTATAAGAGATACTCTAGTTGTACATAAGTATTACAGGAATTGTGAAGTAATTCTTGGAGATCAGAGTTTTTGGATTGACTTGATTCTATTAGAATTACTAGAGTTTGATATTATCCTAGGTATGGATTTCCTAAGTAAACACTATGCCATTATAGATTGTTTTAAGAGAGAAATAGTGTTTAGGAAACTAGGTGAAAAAGAAATAACCCTGGTAGGATGTAAAAGAATACTTTCAGGAATTTTAATATCAGCAATGAAGGCTAGGAAGTTGTTGAGTAAAGGTTGTGAAGCCTATTTAGCCTATGTAGCAGTTTCACAGGATAAGAAACTGAAACCTGAGGATGTACCTGTGGTACAAGAATTTTTAGATGTGTTCCCTGAAGAGTTACCAGGCTTACCACCTGATAGGAAAATAGAGTTCACTATTGAATTAGTTCCAGGCACAACACCTATATCCCAGGCACCATACAAGATGGCACCAACAGAACTGAAGGAGTTAAAAGTTCAATTACAGGAACTTGTAGATAAGGGGTACATTAGACCCAGTGTGTCGCCTTGGGGAGCGCCAGTCTTGTTTGTTAAGAAGAAAGACGGTACTCTTAGATTATGCATAGACTATAGATAGTTGAATAAGGTGACTATTAAAAATAAGTACCCATTGCCTCGTATAGATGATCTCTTCGATTAGTTAAAGGGGGCCACAATATTCTCTAAGATAGATTTGAGATCAGGCTAACACCAGTTGAAGGTGAAAGGCTCAGATGTTCCAAAGACTGCATTCAGAACTAGATATGGACATTTTGAGTTCCTTGTAATGCCGTTTGGATTGACAAATGCTCCTGCGGTATTTATGGACTTGATGAATAGGATATTTCATTCTTATCTGGATCAGTTTGTGATAGTATTCATAGACAACATACTAGTATATTCTAGTAGTGCGGAGAAAAACAAAGAACATCTGAGGATGATGTTACAAATTCTAAAGGAAAAGGAGTTATATACCAAATTTAGTAAATGCGATTTTTGGTTAAATCAAGTCGTATTCCTTGGGCATATAGTTTCAGCTGATGGAGTTAGCGTTGACTCCCAGAAGATAGAAGCAATAGTTGACTGGGAGCGACCCATGAATGTAACCGAAGTACGCAGTTTTTTGGGTTTAGCAGGTTATTATAGGAGATTAGTGGAGGGCTTTTCTAAGATAGCTCTTTCATTGACAAACCTAACCAAAAAAGATGCGAAGTTTGAGTGGTCGCCAGAATGCGAGCATAGTTTTTACGTATTGAAACAGTGGTTAGTGTTAGCGCCAGTATTAACTCTACCTACACCAGGTAAGAAGTTTGAAGTTTATTGTGATGCATCCCGACAAGGGTTAGGATGTGTGCTGATGCAAGAAGGAAAAGTAGTAGCCTATGTTTCACGACGTTAAAGAAGCACGAGTATAATTACCCTACACACGACTTAGAGTTAGCAGCATTTGTGTTAGTTCTAAAATTGTGGAGACATTACCTGTTTGGTGAGCAATGTCATATATTTACGGATCATAAGAGTCTAAAGCATATCTTTGATCAAAAGGAACTAAACTTAAGACAGAGAAGATGGCTCGAGTTGATTAAAGATTATGACTGTACAATTGACTATCACCCAGGTAAAGAAAATGTGGTAGCTGATGCTTTAAGTCGAAAAACTAGATCAGGTAAAGCTAGTGTTAATTCAATAAAGGGTACATTGATCCGTGAGTTGTTTAATGCTAAAGCAGCATTATTAGTTGGTCAAAAAGGAGGGTTATTAGCTTCATTTCAAGTACGTCCTACGCTCGTAGAAGATATTCTACGTGAACAGTTAAAGGATTCTGATCTTCAGAAGTTAGCTGAAGAAGTGGATAAAGGATTGAGGACGGATTACCAATTAAGAGCTGATAAAGTGCTATTAAAAGAAGGTAGAATATGCGTACCTAAAGATCTA
>NC_052353.1:45411953-45651147 GCF_009727055.1 Benincasa hispida
TCAAGTGAGTGGCCTAAATGTTGTTTTGAACTAAACAAAATTTATGCTTAAATTGTTGATTACAATACGTGTATAGAAAGCATGTTTTCAAGATTTCTCATGCCTACTAGTTTTTGAAGTGATTTAAGCAAAGTGTTGAATTATCGTTTGAACGCATGCATAGTGTGAGAAATTGTTGAAAAATATGTATATGTGTTGATTGATTAGCCATGCTTTAACATCATTTTAAAGCCATGTTTATATGGTTACTACCTTATACTCTTAAACAGAAAAGTATTTATGACTAGTTTTACTAAAATGCGATACCGAAGGGACATTGAAGGCTATTTCACCCAACTAGATACTGAAGAACATTTGAAGAAGGTATCTATTGGTACTGAGGATGTTTGAGAAGGTACCAAGCCAACCGGATACTGAAGGAGTTTGAGAAGGTATCCTAGTAGCTCAATACTTATACTGAAGGACATTGAGAAGGTATCTGAGCAGAAGTACCTAATGTGTGAGGGTACTTAGTGTGGCCACAGGTGAATAGAGTCAGAGATTGAGCAAAAGGGTTCTCTTTGAACTAGTAGTTGGTGTTGGGATTGTTTTACCCACAGTAGAGTACGTTGGATTGAGAAATGGTTTTACTGTTTTATGATTAAAACAACTTTATATGTTTTACACTTGGAAAATTTTTATGCTGCAGTACAAGTACTGTAAAAATTATGTTTCAGTTAAAAACTCATTACTGAAATCATGCATGAGAATTTACTATGTTTTCTCAGTCACTCACTGGGCGTAAGCCCACCCCGTTTTCAAATATTTTGTTCCCCCCCACAGGTAGCGGTCAAATCCTCTGAAGATAGCTTTGCGTCTACTCTGCCACTAAAGGACCAAAAGTCTTGTAACTGTTTGCTAGGTGGTTACTGTTAATATTGTACATATGTTACTATTGTTCATATAGGGACTAGGGTTTGTGGGTTTTGGGACTTGTAAATCTAGTGTTATAATGGCTCCAAACATATTATGTTTCTAAGTTAATAAATTATGGGCCTAAAGACGTCCCGTTTCATATGAATTATAATTGGTATCAGAGTTATTCCACAAGAGTTATTAGGCAATAAGTATTAGCCCAAGGGTTGGTAACTACTGCAGTCACACCTTTCTCTAGGCTAAGAAGGTGATCTGGGGCAGGGTGTGACAACAACGATCAACCAAGTAGGAGATGAGGTTGTCTATCGCATAGACAAGAAGCTTGATCGTTTAGGTGAAGTATACGATCGTGTATGAGGTCGTCTATTGCATAAACAAGATGCTTGATTGTATAAGTGAAGTATACGATCGTGTAGGAAAAAGTAAGCGATCGTCTAAACAATCGTGTTGGAAAAACTAAGCGATCGTTTATACGATCGTTTAGTAAATATCGGGAGCTAAACAATCGCTTAGGAAAAGGTAAACGATCGTTTAGTTATTAGCGCGTGAAGGTGTAATCGGTAATCGATTGCTTAGCAATATTGTATATGTAGCGATCGTGCAGGCACTATCGTATAGGCATTGATTTTCTAAGCGATGGCACTCTCTTTAACACAATGTTCGCGCCTCCATGCTCATCACACCGTTAGCTATTTATGCATCTCAAAGTGATCTTTCAATACACTCATCTGTTATTTAGAACATAGGAGACGCCTTCAAGTCATATATTAATTATAATATTTTTCTCTAATTTTCTCCAAATTAATGTATCTCATACATAAAGTTAATTATATCATATTTAGTTAACTCGTTCAATTATATATATGATATAATCGAACTCCCTCTTGTCAATTTGAACATTTCAAACTGACCCAAGAGTTGACTCTCAACTTGTATCCAAGCTACCAAGGGGACCTTATGGACCTATGGCTCGAAGCTCCAACGGTACGTGAATAGCTGACTAAACTCTTTAGTCATGATATACACCATCCGTTAACTGTCAGGCATTCCACTAAAGACCGACAGTTGAACTCTTTTTGCCATTGATATATTTCTATGTCCATTGGATATAACCAATCATCAGTACGATGATAAGATGCTCGTAATTACAGTAGGCCAATTTACCGTTTTGCCCCTGTAATTACATCTTCCTTCTTAAGTACCACTGATCCCTCTAATGAACAATACAACATAGTCCTACTATGTGTAAACACCTCTTGGGCCATGAGAAGGTGTGTGGCGCCACATCGTTCAAGCCCTAGGATCAGCCCTTAAGAGAGCAATCTATCTACTCACCCCTACTTTGGGAAAGAAGTGAACTTCATCTTATGAAGTTGAGTTCCCAGCTCCCAAATCAGACAAATCCCCAAAATGGTAGGTTTGAGTCGACGCTCTGGCCATTCGCACCCATGCAAATCAAAGGACTACCCTCAACGGCAAGAGTTTCCAATTCACTCAGGATTGAGGTCATGTTACCTATGGTCATCCTAGTGAAGTGAAGTCTTAGTCATGAACGGAGTTATATGACAAGACATTAACACTTCGAGGTCAGGTCTTATACAAACTCTTTGTATAGGATGCCCCCGCTCGCATGTCCACTACATGAATGATTAGGACTAGACCATCTGTGACAAGTCACAACATTTGTAACAATTCCACAAAGTGGGTCGCGTCCATAGTATTACCAGGATAAGGTTTCCGTCCTATATCCATATACTACAGACTATTTTGGTTGTCACTTAAGACATGATCCACTTGTATATCACTACATGCATGCTTAAGTTACATAAAGACAACCAGGGATATTAAGTTTATTGATTTGTGGTAAAATAAAAAAACATCTAAATATGCAAAGTCAAGAAGTGAAGTAAATATCATATATATTATACATCACGAGTGTTCGTACAAAGTTGTTTACAAACTACAGGACACGAGACTTTAGGGCACAAACCCCAACACTGTACTCGTCCAGATATCTGCTACACTATGGGCATAGTCAGTAGGTATCAGTCTAACCCAGGCCAGGGTCACTGGACCACAGTGAAGAACATCCTCAAGTATCTTCGGAGAACGAGGGACTACATCCTCGTGTATGGATCTAGGGATTTGATCTTTACTGGATACATGAATTCTAACTTTCAGACTAAAATGACTCTCGCAAGTCCACATCAAGGTCAGTCTTTACTCTTAACGAAGGAGTTGTAGTGTGGCGAAGCACTAAGCAGGGGTGCATCGCCAACTCCACTATGGAGGCAGAGTACGTAGCAACTTACGAAGCTGCTAAGGAGGTCGTCTGGCTTAGGAAGTTCTTGATAGAACTGGAAGTTGTTCCAGATATATCTAGGCCCATTACCCCCTATTGTGATAATAGTGGGGCAGTGGCGAACTCCAAGGAGCCTAGGAGTCATAGGCCCGACAAACACATAGAGCGAAAATATCATCTGATCCGCGAGATAGTGCATCGAAGGGACGTGATCGTCATGAAGATCACTTCAGAGCACAATGTTGCTGACCCGTTTACGAAGGCTCTCATGGCTACAGTGTTTAAGGGTCACCTTCAGAGCATGGGTCTACAGAATCGCCCGCAACAGAACTAGGGCAAGTGGGAGATTTTCTTGTATTGGGCTTTTATGCTCTAGTTTATTGTTTTGTACTAGTTTTATGTACACCCCACTTCGCTTTAGGACAAGTGGGAGGTTGTTGGGGTTGATGCCCTAAATCTCGTTTCCTGTAGTATGTAAACAATTTGTATGAATGCTTGTGTTGTATACTATATGATATTTACTTCACATCTTGAATTTGCTTAGTTATTTATTTTATTTGATTTACGATAAACCAATAAACATAAAGTCTCTGGTTATCTATATGTAACTTAAGCATATATGTGGTGACATACAAGTGGATCATGTCTTGAGTGATAACCAAAATGGTCTGTAGTATATGGATATAGGAGGGAAACTTTATCCTGGTAACGCTACGGATGCGGCCCGCTTTGTGGAATGGTCACGAGTGTTGTGATTTGTCACAGATGGTCTGATCCTGATCATTCATGTCCACATGCAAGCGGGGGCGTCCTATATAAAGAGTTTGTATAAGGCCTGACCATGAAGTGTTAAGGTCTTGTTATATAACACCGTTCATGATAGAGACTTCACTTCACTAGAATGTCCATAGGTAACATGACCTCAATCCTGAGTGAGTTGGGAACTCCTGCCATTAAGGGCGGTCCTTTGATTTGTATGGGTGTGAGTGGCCAGGTCACCGATTCAAACCTACCATTTTAGGGATTCATCTGATTTGGGAGCTGGGAACTCAGCTACATAAGATGAAATTCACTCCTTCCTCGAAGTAGAGGCAAGTAGATAGATAACTCTCTTAAGGGCTGATTTCAGGGCTTGAACGATGTGGCGTCACATACCTTCTCTTGGCTCGAGAGGTGTTCACACATAGTTGGACTATGTTGTATTGTTCATTAGAGGAATCAGTGGTACTTAAGGAGTGAGATGTAACTACAGGGGAAAAACGGTAAGTTGGCCTAGTTGTACTTACGAGCATCTGTGAAGAGTTATCGTACTCATGATTGGTTATATACGATGGACACAAAAATATATCTGTGGTAAGAAAAGTTCAACTGTTGGTCTTTAGTAGAATGCCTGACAGTTAACGGATGGTGGATCTCGTGGCTAAAGAGTTTAGTCAGCTATTCACGTACCGTTGGAGCTTCGAGCCACAGGTTCATAAGGTCCCCTAGGTAGCTTGGATAAAGTTGAGAATCAGATTTTGGGTCAATTTGAAATGTTCAAATTGACAATAGGTGGTTAATTATATATGATATAATTGACTAAATGTATGATATACATTATTTTGGAGGAAATGAAATATAAATATGTTTTATATCAAGTGGAGGAGAAATTACTATAGTAGATATATGATATCAAACTATAGGGTAAGAATATAATATGATTATATTCATTCATTAATAAATTGGTTAATTATGAGATAATTGGCCGAAATATTCTCCTCAATCGTGCGCTAGTGGGAAAATCTCACTCGATTATTGTAACTGAAGAATAAAATGAAAATTTGTTTCATTTTGCAAAAAGTTCGAAAAAATTTGCAAAAGGTGTGAAAAAGTTTTGATCACTTAGCTGAGAGTCAATACGATAGAGCTTCATCTTAAATAATTGCACACCCGCCTATAAACGATCGCACGCTTTTCTCTAAACGATCTCTTAGCTTTTCTATATGATCGCTTAGTATGCCGAGTTTTCTAAACGACCATTTACCAATTACTAGACGATCACTTAGTAAAAGCTACATGATCGTGTAGCTTTCTCTAAACAATAAGCATCTGTTATACGATAGCTTTCTCCATTTGTTTATCATTCTACACGATCAGCCCGCTCCTCCTACATCTACCAAATTCAACAAAGACCACGCTTTGGATTCTCACTCCGAGAATACTAAGGGCTCTAAGTGGTGGTGTCGTCCCCGCTCCTGCTTGCTTGTGCTTGTTCGTGTTGCTGCCGTTGGTGTAGACAATCGTGTTGCCGTAGCCGACTGTTTTGTTGGGCGATAAAGAATGTAGAGGTTGCTTCTGTTGCGTTGAGTTCGAAGTGAAGAAAGTCTTCAACTGGTAAGTGAACTCAATCCCTTGTATTTTATTTATCAAAGCATGTCGTTAATTAGTATGAATTGCATAACTGTTTGTTAGAATGTGTGTGTGGCAATTTCGGTCACAATAAAATAGGAGATCTGAACGCGCTCATGGATACTCTTCGTTAAGAGTTCCTTCAAGGACAACATAATATTGTTATATGTTTTATGATGAAAACAATATAATTACACCTTATTTAATCTGTCAGATTAGCACATTCCTGTAATAAAACCAATGTTCTGTTGAATGATATATTTATCAAACCTCTAATATAATATAATAACATTGTAATTTTATAACACAAGTGTTTATTATGGGTCTTTTTTAGGAAGCATTGTATTTAATGCCAAAATCAAAGCGGGATGAATCCGTACGGATAAACCTACTAGGAAAATCATAGGTAATTGAAGTACTCAAGGAGAGACTTGTAGGACCCTTTCTAGAAAAGTTTAAGGAAACTCCATTTGGTCACTTCCTTAACTTCTCCATAACAAATCAGTCTTCCCAACTGTTGATGCACTTGATTCAGAAACAATGCAAGCCTAGGTCTTCCTCACAATTAAACTTCTTAATAGAAGGTAGGGTGTTAAAATTTGGCCTTAGAGAATTTGCTCTAATTACAGGCCTAAATTGTGGACCTTTGCCTAACATAGATAGGGAGAAGATTAAAGGGGATAGTCATATTAGAGACTTATATTTTGAGGGAGAAAATACGGGTATGAGAAGGTTTGTCAATCTAAGCTTTAAGGTTAGCAAGGGTGGTTCCGATAGTGACCAACTAAAAATGGCCCAACTATATATCCTAGAGTCTCCCAAAATAGGATACTGTATATGTAGACATCAACCATATCTTGATGGTGGATGATGGGGAGCTTTTTAGAAATTATTCTTGGGGTAGGTTGGCCTTCGACCTTCTGGTTGATGTGATGCATCATGTCATATTTGCTAAGTAAGCTACAGGATTAACAATAGGAGGGTTTGTATTCCCAATCCTAGCATGGGCATACGAAGTCATACCTACCCTTAGTACTGCACAAAATTGCTTTGCAAGGAGAGTTAATATGAATCTGCCAAGAATAATAAATTAGGCTACTAATAGCCAACCAAAATGGAAGGACTTGAAGAAGAAGGTTTTTGATTCACCTGAGATAACATTGAATTATATACATATTGCATAACAATCTAAGTAATAAAATGTTTATTAACAGTTTTTGTCTCTTCATTATGTTTTGTAGCTTGAAATTTGTCCACTCTTAGCCACTCTAGAAGAAATGAAAATTCCATGGTTTGAGACATTCCTTGAAGAAGAGAACAAAGAAATTCAAGAAGTTGAATTGGAAATTCAAAAGCAAAAACCAAAAACGCATGTAGTGGACCTCACAATTAATAGAAGCCTACAAAAATCAATAAACACCAAACTTATTACAGAGCAATTAGAGAGGATGGAGAAACATCAAGAGATAATGAATAAAAAAATCAATGAAAATCAACAGGTTCTGATGAAGAACCAAGACTCCTGAGGCAACAAATTGTTGAATTGATGGATAAAATGAACATGATATTGGAACAAACAAAAAGAACGGAGAAGCATGCATATACTCAAAATACCAATGAAGTCTTTATGGTACATTCTATAATTACAATGTAGTTATTTAATCCATAAAAAAAGTTGAATAATGCTTACATACAAACAGGCAGCATTTGAATTCACAAAGATACTAAATACTATAGAAGATAATAAAGGAGATAATTAAGACAATCCAAATCTTGATGCGGCTTGCGGCATTGAAAAATTAAAGCCAAAGAGAGATGATGAACATGAAGGAGTTGGAGGAACAGGGAATAGAGAACGACAAAGCATACTGTCTAATATGGTAACCCAACAACCGCAAGAATCTAAATTGAAAGAACTAGAAGAGTAAAAAACAAAAGGGGGAGGAAACACATGCTATAAGGTAATAAAATGCCAATGAACTGAATTTTATAGTTTAAATCCTAACAGTATCTTGTGTACTATTTATGACATATAATAGCCTGTTGAAGATCCAGATGATATAATCGACAATGTCATAGGTCAATAAATGAGCTGGAGGTATATGAAAGGTTGTCGAAACACCAGATTGGAAACTCTGTTATGAGGGGATAAAAATATTTTATTTTTAAACTGTATGGTTAAACATGTTACTAAATGTAAAATTAATAAAAAAAGTTTAATTTACCTACCGATAGGATGAAATTGTTAGACCATCAACCTGTGCAACCAGTAGATTTCGTTTGTCGATTGGAGTGCAAGCCTTGATAGCCCCCAAAAATAAACAGGTAAAGTATAATGGAGCACTGTATTAAACTTGTAGACTTTGTACCCTACTAACATATAATTTCTATTTGTTGAAAATCAAAGGTCAAAAGAAGATTGGATATGATTGACTCAAACTTGAAGTCAACACAAATCATCTTACGACATGTAAGCTTTTATAATTAAAGTGTAATGGTATATAAATGCTACTCTAGAAATAAATAACAATATTATATTGACTAAATTAATTATTTATTGTTGAAAGTTGGGGATGACTATAGAAGAATTAGAGAAGAGAGGAAATGGGTCGACGTATAGCTACAAAATCAACCCCATTGAAGGATGCTACAAATGCACCAATTACTGGTATATGGATTGATGTAGTGAAGGGAAAAATACCAAAAAAATCTAAAGAATATATTGACGAGAATAACCCATCGTTTGACCTTCACTTGGGTCAAGTGCAAAAGAGTGTGATCATTGATGAATGTACTATTTTGGATTAAAGTTTCCTAGAATTGGAACTTCTGAACTTATGTTTTTTTGTTTAGACCAACCTCTTAATTTATGTTTGAAATGACTTTTTAATTACAGTTAATGTATTTTATGGTCCTATTATTTTGCTTCCTTTTAATTATCCTACAAATGAAGTGAACTAAAGTTTGTAATTCTATTTACATATCTAGTCATTCCTAAATATTGATAAAAAGTTTATTTGAATTTGATAAATAACAGTTAGTCAAAACTGATTATTAAATTAAACAATCTAATTTGACAAATAACTATATATAATTATAGTTTACAATGGTGGCCAATATTTTATAACATTGCACGTCGTTCAAAATTATATACAAATACATTCGACAAATGCATATCATGATTGAATGAATGAGCAAAAACATAAAACATTGAGGAAAAAAATATGTATTCATAGATTCCTCGAGTGAAAACCAAAAACAAGAAAAGTGTTATTATTTAAGTCTTCCCTAAGATAGAAACACAAAGATCATGACAGAAATGAAAGATTTAATGTAGTGATAATTACAATGTCATACACATTTAGAAAGCAATACTTTATACACAGTTATATATGATTATGTTGTAACAATGGGATGTGAAAACATTAAATAGTGATAATTACAGTGTAACTAAATATTGCAAAAGTACGAGGAACAACATATAAAATATAGTAATAATAGATGGAAAAATTAACATGACTTAAAAAAAATAACAAATTTTATAAGTACGTTAAACAAATAAAACTATTCATAAATGTTTAGAATGAAAAATATGAGGTAAAAGAAAGAAAACAACTAAAAACCCAAACTCAACAAGGTATTGGATTTTTACATGACCTACAATTATGACCTATACTACCACAACGAGTACAACTTTCTCTTTTTCCTAGGTCTTCAAGCCGGGCATTTGACTTAAGGAGGACAAATGGTGTCATCATTCAAATTGCAATGACTTAAAAATTGTTGCACATTACCAATCGGCCATGTTTCCTTGCTATATAATGAAATTAAATTTGAAACATGATAAAAGTCATGAATGTATGACTCTAATCCAAGGTTTTTAAAGACAAGGCAATGCAAGCATGGGGACATGGTGTCTAGATCCTAACGATGACACGAACAACTGCGGTTGAGGATGTTCACGTGGAATTGTTTGGTTTTGTCATGGACTTCAAACTCATGTTGGTTAATAGGATATATCTGTAATAGAAAATATTAAACTAATTAAAATAAGTACATATACATATGATATTTTAATTAACAATCACATAAAATGGAAATGACTCACATCCATCGATCTACTATCCCTTAATGATGTTCGAAGTATATCTTCTACATATGAAGTTAGTTCTGAAAGTTGAAAACTAGAATTACTGTGACATTCATAGAACCATTGTTGAATCAAACTCCGAATAAATTCAAGAAGGCCAAGAATAGGTAATTCATGCGCTTCCTTAAGGTATGAATTGATACTTTCAGATATATTTGTGGTCATCAAGGTATATCTTTTTCTTACACAAAATGCCCTGCACCATTTATGTTTGCCTAAATCTTCTAATTCAAACCTAATTGAAGGGGATATATCATCCAACTGCCTCATGTAATATTCATAGTCAAAAGTTGTATAGGCCTTGTTCGAAGGAAAAGGGAGAGAAAAAATGCACTCGTTTTTTTATATGCATTAATCTTTATGCGTCGATGCTCATACGTTGGACTGACGAATATGCAATATGCGTTAAGCGCGTACACGATGACCATGCATTCCTATCACAAGTTTTCTTGCTTTCTCACCAAGTATAACGAGAACGCAAGTTTCTCGGGATGATCCAAGGTCGACACAGGGACTTGTAACTAAATAATATTTGTGAAGTAATGCGTTTGAGGCAATTAATAAAAGTAAAAAGATAAAAGTTAATGGATTAAGCGCTACTCCTACTCCTAACTAAAAAGATTGAGCAATGGAAGTTTGACTTTGAGAATTGGTAGAGATGCAACAACTATTAATGCGTAATAAGGTGAATGAAGGAACAGAATTATGGAGGGAATAAATTCGCCACTTCATTTCGCTCGATCACAAGAGTAATCCCAGCTCGCCACACTAATGCATCGCAAACTTCTCGGTGGTTTGCTATATGCTTATATCTCTATAACGTATGGTTGCATCAAACATGAGATCGTTCCTATCTTTAGGAACAGTACTTACTTTACTTTAGTGTGTTCCACTACTTACCCTCTCGGGCAGTTGGTTATAGCTAATCAGCTCATAGACAAACATTGTGATAGCCTCACACCAAGCAAGGAGGATTAACTCACTATACTCGTGCAACGCACACCTCTCGGTGGTTTGTTACATGCGTTCTATCTCTAGGCCGCACGACTGAGTATGCGACTTGTCTTTGACACTTAAATAAACGATGAAATGTAAACAATGATAAAGAAGAAGATGATGATGGAGATGATGCTGAAGGAACTAAGAGATGCATTGATTACAAAATGTATTAATGTCTTAAGCCAAATGTAATACAATATAGAGATAAGATGAGAGGTGGACAGCTAGATGTAAGAAATCGCTTGCTTTTCATCCGAAATGAATCAAGGCTGCTAGTGGTGTCATGGATGGATGGTGGAGAAGTCTCTCTCGAGCCTTATCTCCGGCGAAACTCCGGTCGTCACTCGGAAGGGGGTTGTGGAGGTGAAGAACTCTCAAAGAATGTCTTACTCATGCTCTCATCTGTGATCACAAGAATCTGCCTAAGGCAAAAACTTGAATGGTTTGAAGTTAAGATCCAAGGCTCTATTTATAGAGCTCAAACGCCGACAACATTGATGATTGCATTTTGACTCACTGCTACTTCTGTCGCAATATGGAAAATGTTAGTATCACCTTATCTTGTTAATACTCTCAAGGTATGGTTTCTCCTGAAGTGTCAACGCATTCCACCCATTTGGCGATCAATCTTCCATCATGATTATCACTCTATGGACGCAACATTCCATGCGGCGAACTAGTCTTTATGAAACTCAATGCATGCAATTACTCTTGCGGTGGTCTAAGATCGACGTATGTGATCGATTCCTACAATAGTTATAAAAAAATAGACACTTTGATGCATAATAATGCATGATATAGAGTTAGTGAGGATTTCTGGTGCTAGTCGACGCAAGCTCACTTTTCCATATGAATTCTTGGTATTATTAACGCATATTCTGCTTATTAGCCCTCATAATTCTAAGTAAAAGGCTAGAATAGCTTGTATTTTTAGAAGCTATCACCCTAGCAAACATATGGAATAGTTGTTCAATTGGAGTTGACTTGTAAGTTTTTTTTTAAGATTCCTAAATAGATGAAAAGCACACAATCCATGTTTGGCTGAATTGTAAACAACACTTATACCTTTTGGGATGCTCTTATGATCATCAGATATAATCACAAGATCATTACGTTCACCAAAAACATCTTTTAAATTTTAAAAAAACCAACACCATAAATCATCATTCTCAAAATCAACAATAGAAAATGCAAGGGGGATGATTTGTGAGTTACCATTCAATGTACACGCAGATAGTAGAGTACCAAAAAATTTGTTCTTCAAAGTTGCACCATCAACTGATATGATCAGAATGAATGCTCCCATGCATGGATTGAAGTAGTAAGAGCCATAAAATAGTACTTGAATACACCATCATCATTTACTTCTTGTGTTGTATAAGTTCCTAGTAAAAAGAATTATTGGCAAGAGTAAGCATAGATCATAATTGCATTTTACATTATATAAGTACAATCTATGATTAAATTTAATTACACTGTAACTATTATTCAAACCCACTTGGATTCTTTTGAATCAAAGCATTAGAGAATGCAGGTAGCATATCATATGATGACTCCGGAGTACCCTGAATTGAATTTAATGCAAGCTCACGGCCTCTCCATGCTTTATCACAACTCACATTAACCCTATGTTACCTTTTCATGAAACTTATGACATCACATGGACGACATGGAGTCATAGAATTCATATTTAAACAAGATTTCATACACTCATATACTATCCACAAAGTCGCTTGACTATGAGCATCCTTAACAATGTCAATAGAACATTTATGAACATCGTTAAACATACGAACAATCCATAACCCACTTTTTTTTTTTTTTTTTTTTTTTTTATAAAAGGCGACCTAAGATACCAACTACAAAAAGGGTCTTTACAACAAAGTTCAAGAGACGTTTGATTCGAGTGAGCAGTCCTAAGTTCAAAACTATGTTTAATAGCAAGCAAGTATATAACTTTCTTTAATGAAACATTGTTGTTAAAAATAGAACCTTCCTTAATGGTAATGTCTACAGCACATGAATCCAAATCTACTAGGTCAATGATATGAGAGGTGTTATTGGAGGTTTTGGACAAGGAATCTCTTTCATTGTTGCTGGACCCAGTATAAAATGTAATTGTAGAATCCGATTGACAAGATAGAACATGGTCAACTACAACACAAACATCATTGTAGGAGGAATCTGAAACAAAAGATAACAACCATAACACATCTTTGTCGTCCACGATTCTAATCACAATAGGATTTCTCCAGCCATCCCGATACATTGTTTATTGAGAAATAGTACATTCAGAAGTTGGAAAAATTTTAGATTAGAGGAAAATTTTTAGATTGGATTAGGTCGACAAGATGTTTAAAAGATGTGTTTAAAGCAATAGGAACATCAATAAATCAAAAGTCATAATAGAAGTTATTTTCATCTCACTTACCATTAAACAAAACTCTTTTAACAGTCACAAGAAGAAAACATGAAGAGGATGAAGAAAATTAGGGCTACGTGTTGTATTATAATATTTTATGTTTGAAACAAAAGAATAATAGATATATTGTTCAAACGTATTTTAAAATTGTGAATCTTGATTAAGTTTAGTAGAAATACAATAAAAATAATAATTTTTAGTTGGGATAATTAATATACTATGATAATTTAAATTTCAAATCTTAATTTTAAAATTAATTATTGTAGAAGATATGAAAATTCAAGATAAGTATTAAATTTGATACATAAATTCGTCACAACTATTAAAATAACAGATTTAAGGAGGACGATCCATTTGAAATAATCAAGTTAGTTGGCGTTGAAAGTTTGGCGAAATATATAATTGAGGAATTAATTACAGTATCATTAATACATATGTCGAAATAATTACAATATCATTAATATATATGTCGAATTAATTATACTGCAATTAAATGAGACGATAAGGACATTTTAGGATTTCCAAAAGTTTGACTCACGTAATCTTCAGGCGTTTTGCTATAATTTAAAACTACTCTGTCTTTGCTATTTTTCCAAATGATAATGCAATTATTGCTACTCACCGGATTATTCCAAAATGGTACCCAGCGCAATTATCTGTATAGGACCTAATTGGGCTATATTTTCCCTTAGCCCAAAAGATTACGAGGCTCTATTAATGCCCTAAGGCCCATTAAAGTCGGCCCAATCCAATTTTAGGCGTCCAAATTCCAAAATCCTCCGCTTCAGCTGGAACAAGTTCGAGAATTCGGCAGTTTTGCAGTCTGCAGAAAGCTTTCAGCAGCCATATGGGGAAGAACAAGAGGCTTAAGGACGGCGGCGAGAAGGGAGCCGCCGCCGGCGACCACTGCCCTTCCAAGGTCTTTGTGAAGAACTTACCCTACTCGTTCACCAACTCACAGGTTCGCACTTCCTCTACTGCCTGCTTGTTTTCTGAGGAAAAAAACTGAGCCGAATAGTATGAACACAGGAATTTCTTTTTGTACTTTTATTCTTAAACTGGACTTATTGAAGCACGCAATCGAATATTATTTTGATTATGCAAGCAGTTCAGACAATGTTTTGATTTGATTTCTTTCGGATTGTTTTACTGTTCAATGCAATGTTAGTGAGCTTTTCTTGTGTTTTCTATGTGAATTAGCTTGAAGAAACATTCAGTGATGTTGGACCGGTCCGGCGGTGCTTCATGGTTACCCAAAAGGGTAAGTACGTCTGTGCATGATTATCTCGGATTGGCTTGCTTGTTTATTTTTTTTTATGTATTTATTTTGCATTTAGTGTACTTTCTTGAGATGACCGAAGATTTGATGATTTGAACACTATGGAAGAGCATTTAGTCGAATACATGAGGTGTTGTTATGAGAGAACTGAATCGTGGATAGAGTTATTGTTATTATTATATTTTCATTGAAACATCCAGCTTCCTGTGGATGTTGGAGAATGATGGCTTCTTTTGAGTTAAGTGTCTCGCTCCCAATCTTGTTGTGAAGGAAGCTTCCTTGCTGTGTTCTTTGTAAAATAAGTGAGGATTCTTGATGCATCTCTTCTTTTTTTTTGCCCCTTTCCTACGGATTGTTGGGGTAGGTTGTTTAGCTTGTTCAACTTGCAATGGTGTTGGCCTAGCAAAGCCTCTGATGGTCTTCTCCAGCTTATTGGGGGCCCCAAGTTTCATGCTCAGTCGAAAATCCTTTGGTCCAATGGGGTCTTTGCCCTTCTCTGGAAGCTTTGGTTTGAATGATATTCGAGGATCCTTCGTGGCCATGAACTAAATAGGGACGTTTTTTGGGATCTTGTCACTCTTTTTGCTTCTACTTGGCCTTCTACCTCCTTTTTCTTTTTTTTCTTTTTTTTCTTTTATTTATTTTTTTTTTTTTATTTTTTTTTTTTTTTTAGCCTAACTCGTATTTACACCAGTTGGGCTTCTTTTTTGTAACATGTTGGTTCTCCCCTCTTTTGTATTCTTCTTTTGGTAATGAGAGTTATGTCTCTTATCAAAAAAAAAAAAAAAAAAATCATTTGCCGTGAACTTCATTCTGGATTTTTGTGTTGTACTTTTGTGAATCTTCAGATGATATTTTGAGATATTTTCACTTAGAATTGTTTTGAACTAATCTTATTTATGTCATCAGGTTCAACCGAGCATCGTGGTTTTGGATTCGTGCAGTTGTAAGTCAGATTACTATCTACTCTATTCTTTTTGTTATTGCCCTTGCAGTTTTTCTCTACTTCCTCGTCCAAACGTCTTGGTTCTATTCAATCCAATGATATCTGTCTGACTATAGTTAGTTATCCATGTAGGTGCTTGAGTTTGATAAGTGATATCCAATGGATGAGCTACTATCGTTAGCTGTAACAATGTTATCTTTTACTTAGAAGCTAGAGCTTCTGTCAGAATGGAAAAGGCTTCTGTTTCCTCTATATAGATATGCTGGATGCTTATATATTTCTGCTTTCTCTGGATACTAAATCAGATTTAATTTTTTCTTGTTTTTATTGTTCCATTTTCTATTCAATTGATGGTGCTTTCAGTTTTGATTGTTTTAATTGCTTGCTTGTCTATTAGTGCGAAGTCTGTTCAAAGCATCTGTACTTTTATTGAAGCTACTTCTTTTTCTTGTTTTATCGTGGAGTAAACTATCTTCTCCATTTTTTAATTACAGCTTATCTACCCTCAATCAACACTGTAGGTGTTTTTGTAATTATTCACTGATAGGATATCCTTTGGTAACTTACTTCATTGTCTATGATCAATCTTGTGATAATCAACATTGCTTGATGTTTGCCACAATGCACACTAATTTCTTATTCATTTTAAAGTCTTCTTGTTAAACTGCTATTACCCACGGCTATTCTATGAAGGCTTTTATTTTTTAACATCGCTGGATTCTTTGAATATGATTGCAGTGCTGTAGCTGAAGATGCAAATCGAGCAATTGAGCTGAAGAATGAGCTGTTCGTTGAAGGACGCAAAATTACTGTTAAACATGCTATGCATCGAGCTCCCCTTGAGCAGCGGCGGTCCAAAGAAAATCAAGGTTGATATGGTGCATGGGATTTTGGAAGTGTTAATATCCACATGTTGCAGGACTGCTAGAACTTTATTAATGTCCTCCTTTCTTTCTTGCTTTTCCAAGTTTCGGTAGTGTGGGGGATCTTCAGGGTTGGATTGTAAAAATTTCTTCAATTATGTTTTTTAACACAGTCACTGCATCTATGTCAACAACTAATGAGGAAGGAGATACTCCTAAAAGGGAAGAACAAGATACTTCTAAAAGAGAAGAACAAACAACTAACAAGGATAGAGATACTTCTAAAAGGGCAGAACAAACAACTTCAAATTCCGAGGGGAAAGGTTACTGATTTATCTTAAATTTTTACTACTTTTTTCCCAATATATCTGGCAATCTGGTTTTTCAATGTTTTCTAATGATGTAACAGAGAGACATTTGAATGCTCGGAAATTAGCTTCACTTTCTAGTTATCTAGAGGATAAAGAGGGTCATTCAGAAAAGCAAAGGTAATGAACTTCTTTTTCATGCTCTCTCTATTTTGTTCTTCTTTTTTCATGGATTTTGAATACAAGCTTTGAAATAATGGCTTGGATAATGAAGTAGTTGAGTTTTCTTGACCTCTTGTTTTGTTATTTGAAGAATAGGCATTCCGTTACCTTTCCTTCCACTTTTCTTTTCTTCTCCGTAAACATTTGTGCATGCTACCTTCCCTTGATTTCCCTTATTTTGGTTGTTAAGGATTGCAAGGACTGTTGTGTTTGGTGGTCTTCTTAATGCTGACATGGCTGAAGATGTTCACCGCCAAGCAAGAGATGTTGGTGGCGTATGCTCTATTGTTTATCCTCTTCCCAAAAAAGAAGTTGAACAACATGGTATATGAAAATCGTGTCTTTTGTTTTTATGCACATGGGTAGTAGTTATTATTTATTATTAGTTTTGTGAATATAGTTCATGACTTCAGTTGCATTTTAAGGTGTCACTACGATTAAGGTTGAATGAATTATACCCTGAGCAGTGTTTGCCCAAATTTTCAGTTGCCTCTTGTACTTGATAGGTTGACTCTGCAGTAAGTTTAGTTAATTTGTTTTTAGTCTAAAGTTGTTCCAGAATGCAATTTTCTCAATGATCAAATTGATTATATCATTTTTCTCGAGACTCTCATTACAGAAGACAAATTTTCTTCTCTTATTATACCAATGTATCTTGTGTGTCTATCTAATTTGGGAAGTTCATTATGGTGGTGGCTTTATTATCTTGATAGTCAATGGAGTTGCAAGTAAAAGTGATTCCTCTTAAGGTCTTAATTAGTTTCAAATGAACTTCAGGTCTTTTACGAGATGGATGCAAAATGGATGTTTCAGCTGTACTTTTTGCTAGTGTGAAGTCTGCACGTGCTGCTGTTACCATATTACACCAGAAAGAGAGGAAAGGAGGTGTTGTTTGGGCCCGTCAACTGGGTGGGGAGGTGAATCATACATTAAACTTTACTAAATATGAACATATTTTTGTATCTTTATTAAGTATTTACATCTTTTTAAATGGACTACACTAGCTCTGTATGCCCTTGAAATAATACAAGACCATGATCAACCCATTTGGTTGTGCTCTCTTTTGTCTTCATTTTATTTTATTTTTATTTTTTTTGGAAACCACTCTTTATTTGCGTCTTGTTTTCCTCATATCAATATTTTGTTGAATATTTGTAGATCTTGTGATCAAAGGTAATGTCCTCAAGAGCCCTTTCTTCTCCTCGAAATATTATGGGACTGTTACAAATGACTCAAATAATATCTCTATCGATCCATAACACCTTAGCCTTGTCCATAAATTTTGTGTCCGTTAGCTTTTGGAAAATATATCATCGTTTGTTTAGTGACACCCTGGAAACTGAAGATAATGGAGTACTCCAAAATTTTTAAGAAAAGAGAGTATGGGATGAATCAATTTCAAGAATTTGTTTTCATCATTAACTAATAACTTCTATATAGGGAGCACCACCTTGGTAAGAGAGAAGGATGTCTCGTTTGAATTTATTGTACATCGTTCCCATCAAAATAAAACGTACATGAACATTTTGATTTTTTGGACTTTTATCCAAATCAGCTTTTAAGTATTGGAAGAAGTGACCACCTGAATGGCTATAATATTGTGGACAGATCTGCAGTTGAAAAGTCTGGAAGATCCTAGTCTTTTGCTGTCCCTTATGGAACTCAGTCCAGAGGTCTATTATAAGCTCTCTAACCATCCATCACTTTCTATATCATTTTTAAATCTGAAACCAGTAGACCGATAATTCTTCCTAGTACTTAAGCAGTTAAAAATATGATTATCCTTTCCAGTTAATGGTTAGATCCTTGGAATAGGGCAGCCAATAAAGAGGGCCTATTCTCCACTAAATGTCCTACGGAAATCTGATTGAGGTAGCATCTCTCACAATAGAAGTCAGTTTCTTACGTTAGATTCTTGCACAAGTGTCCTTCAGTGCTCTTTTAATAGATTTAAATTTTTAGAGATCTTAGATATGAGTGTCTTAGAAAAAAAATTGAGTATTTTTTTTTAACATTCATATATTTGAGTTATTGCAAGATCTCATTCTTTGACGTAAGAAATTCTATTCTGAATGATTTTTAGAAAGGGTTTCTTATGTATCTAAAATCCTTAAACATCAACTCCTAATCTTTTGAATCTTAGGTTTAAATTGCTTGCTAAGTTTAATGCGTTTGTTTGCCATAGCTAAGGACTTTTACAAATTACAATTATCCCCTATGGTCCAGTCTATTTTGTCAGACCCTTTATATTATGAAAATATCAAATGTTGCATTCCAATTACTGATAATCTGATCACATAGTTTCTTGTTTATTTTTAGTTACCTTGGATAAATCTAAAATTTTATGCATTTGTTTTCTTTGCAGGGGTCCAAAACTCAGAAATGGAAAGTTATCGTTAGAAATCTTCCATTTAAGGTTTCATGTTACACAATAAGTTATTGTCATATTTTCTTACAAGGACAGGTCGACTGAGCAAGCTTATTACACATTGATGCAGGCCAAGGAGCAAGAAATAAAGGATACCTTTTCATCCGCAGGATTTGTGTGGGATGTCATGATGCCACATAGTTCAGACACAGGGTAGTTCCCTTACTTGAATATGCAGTANCTTGTAACAGCCACCTGTTTTATTTTGTAGATTATCGAAGGGGTTTGCCTTTGTCAAATTTACATGCAAGCAGGATGCTGAGAGTGTATGTTTTTTTTTATTGTTTTGAGTTGCCCCATTTAAAGAGTTTTGAAAATTGGTACCTTCAAGTTATTTGTACATGCTTCCCTTTTTTAGGCTATTAAAACGTTCAATGGTAAAAAATTTGGTCAAAGGACGATAGCTGTGGACTGGGCTGTTCCAAAGAAGATATATAGTTCTGGTGCTAATGCTGCAGTTGATTCAGATGACGGTTAGTCATTGTATATTTAACCTAATACTGTTTCTTATACTTCCTTTACAAATTTGTTAAACCTCTTTGGTTGTACTGTCTTATCTTTGGTGTCTATACCTTCTTAGATATTTGTCATTTGCTGCTCTCTGGTTTTAAATTTACTATTAGGTTACGGATATCTCTTTAATATATGAATGGCAAATAGAGAATAAAGATTGGGTTACGAAATGCATTGTGGTTGTCTATAAGTTAGTTTTTTTGTTGGTTTTTTTCTAAAGCTTTATACACAGAGGTCCAAAAAGAAGTGTGCATCTAGCAAGGGACCACACGGTCCACACCCCTCCCAAGGCCTTCCAGTCCATTTAAAAATTATATTAGTTCTTAATTGTTAGGTCAGGTCATTAATTAATGTAAGAATGAAAGGATGGGGATGTATAATCCTCTGCCAGTTGGATTTGTGTGACAATATTTCATGTTATTTGAATTATAGGTTAGAAGTAATGTGGCTTTTTGGGCATTGTCTAGCCACTGGGAAACTCCTGATGGAAGGGCAAAGCTAGTTTTCCTTGGGTGAGCATTTCACAAATGGTATTTCTGTAGAAGAATTTAATAATGGCATACCATAACCTTAGCGGACTGATCCTAGTTTTGTTATGACTACCTATTTGGCATTTTGGCTTTCTGAAAATTTCCCATTAGCCACTCTCGCTTTGTGCCTTTCTCTTGTTTTCCATTATCTGCTTCTCTTTCCATTGTCGTCTCTATTTGTAGGAGGAACATATAATTTGGAGAAAATATTTTTGCCGTGGGTAGGTGTCTTAGATGCTTTTGAAGTATTCTCAACACTGTTCTCAAATTATTTGAATTCTTATGGTCCTGTAAAAGATTTGTTCTTGTAGTGCTGGCTGTGGGGTGTGACACATGAACTTTTCTACATAGAGAAAAAGATTCTGTGGTTATGTGCTGAATTCGTTCAGTTGGAAGATAGTTTTTTTTATTACTCATGCTATAGAATAATGTCTCCACCCTTCATAAAAAACACAACCTTGTTTTCAGGGGAACAGACTGAAAGAGACAGAGAAGGTAGCATTAGCAGTGATGATTTTGAAGCTGAAGATATTGCTGTTCATGACAAATCTCCGCACTCGAACAAAGATGAAAGATTTTCAGAGGATTCGGAGGAAGAAGATATTTCCTCAGAGGTTGATTTCGAAGGAGAAGCAGAAATTGCAAGAAAAGTTCTTGAAAATCTAATTTCATCTTCGGCTAAAGAGGCTCTTCCTTCTCGTGTTGATGGTAAGCCACCGTCGAAAGTGAACAAGGAGCCAGATTTTGTTTCATCCAAGAAGTCATCTGATATGTCTGATAAAGTTTCAAATGAATCTGAAAAGTTAAGTGAAAGCAAAACATCTATGCTTAAGCAAACAGATGAAGATGATCTGAAGAGAACGGTTTATATAGGCAACCTTCCTTTTGATATTGATAATGAAGAAGTGAAACAGCGGTTTTCTGGATTTGGTGAAGTGCTATCCTTTGTGCCAGTCCTTCATCAAGTTACAAAGTATGATTTATGTTTCCGTCTATTTGTTTATTGACATGATTCACTGTAGTCTGCTTTTTGTTGATTCTTTCCTTGGGGCCAGGCGACCTAAAGGCACTGGTTTTCTCAAGTTTAAAACGGTTGATGCTGCTACTGCTGCTGTTTCTTCTGCAAATGTTGCATCTGGTGTGGGAATATTTCTGAAAGGCAGGCAACTGAAAGTATTTAATGCCCTGGATAGAAAATCAGCTCATGACAAGGAATTGGAAAAGTCAAAAAATGACAATCATGACCACCGGAATCTTTACCTTGCACAGGTCTTTCACTGCTTAAATGTTGTCCTCTACTTTCCCTAAAACCAAGGATTTCTAGTTTTTGTTTTTGTTTTTTGTTTATTATTATTTTATTTTTATTATGGTTGGATCTTCTTTCTATTCAATACCATGGACCCAAAACATCTTGCAGGAAGGTATAATTCTCGAGGGAACTCCAGCTGCTGAGGGAGTTTCTGCTAGCGACATGGAGAAACGTCAAAGGTACATATCTTCGGGTATATTGATTACTATTGTTCTTTCTGTATTAGTTTCTGTGTTGACAAACAGTTGGTCTCTATTTTCTTTTTCAATGAGTAGCCAAACTTTCATTGAGAGAAAAAAAATAATAATAAATAAATAAAGAACACAAGGTACAAATATAGAGCTACAAAGAAAGGAGGTAAACAGCAAACTAATGAAAATGTCCCAAATCAAGTAAAACGTGGCTTTGGGTAATTAAAAGGACTTCACCATCGATGCCCCTAGAGAGTATCTAATAAGGACCCAAACATCATCCAAAGTCCTCCCAAGCCCTCTAGAATAGAACAGACCCCAAGTTGCTACAAAAATCTTTCCTTCTCACAGACAGGTGGGTAGAGAAGGAACTCCTCAAGCATCTCCTTGCAATACCCATGTCCTCAAGGAATAACTTCAAACATCATGAGAAAAATGATCGATCCCAAAGTATGTTAGACTAAGAAGCATAGACATGGATACGGATAGATTGGGGATATATATTAGGATATAGGTAAATTTAACATAAATATCCTTAAATATAATCCACCAAAAAGCATAAAATGTCAACAAAGGAAGTCCCTCAGCAATTATTTTTCAGGGTTTCTGGAAGTGCCTTTAACCACCCCTCCCCCGTGCAAGCCATTCAAAAGGGAGCGGTCCATATTATCACCTTATGTCATAAGGAATTAGACTCATGATGGAAATGCCATAAGGATTGTTAGCATTACCTGGACTTATAACATGGTTATTTAGATAAGTTTTGGAGTTTTTAATGTGAAATACATTATATTTAATTTTATTTCACAGATTATTTTTAGCAATATAATTTTTTGTTCCTTTTCCCTTACAAAGCCTAAAATCCAAACGTTTTTATTCCATGGCTAACCAAATTACACTTCTTCCACCCATCATATGTGCAGGCTGGAAAAGAAAAGAACGACCAAGCTTCAATCTCCAAATTTTCATGTTTCAAGAACTAGACTTGTTATACACAATTTACCAAAATCAATGAAAGAAAAAGAACTTCAAAAACTTTGCATTGAAGCTGTTACCTCGCGAGCTACAAAGCAAAAACCTGTGATTCGCCAGGTTTGGCCTTTCCAGAAATGAAGGAAATCTATTAATGTTACTAATATTACCCTTCCTAACCACGATTTAAATCTTATTTTGCAGATTAAGTTCTTAAAGGATGTGAAGAAAGGAAAGATACTGACAAAGAATCACTCCTGTGGAGTTGCTTTTGTTGAGTTTTCTGAGCATGAGCATGCCCTTGTAGCCCTGCGAGTTCTCAACAACAATCCAGGTAGTAAATTTTCTCATTTGATAAACCTTAATTCTCGACTCCTCTAAAATTAATGTGAATGAGGCAGCCCTTAAAAGAAAATAATGGTTCTTTGAACATTGGTACAACCTTGTAGTTTTAATTGTTGCAGAAACAGTTTGTCCCTTATCCTATTCTAAAATGAATCTCTGGTTTCTTGTAGAAACTTTTGGCCCTAAAAATCGCCCAATCGTAGAGTTTGCCATTGACAATATTCAAACGTTGAAGCTCCGAAAAGCAAAGTTACAAGCTTGGTCGCAGGACAATACCGCCAATGTTCCCAAAGCCCAGCAGTGGAATGTTAATACTGATACAAATGCTGGGGATATCCATTCAAACCAGAAAAATTCCAGAAAAAGGAAAGCTATAGGCGATAATCGTCCAGTGAAAGCGCAAAATCATAATAAAGATGATAATGACAATCATGTATCCAATGATGTGATGGTAGAAAGTAGAGCTAGAAAAAAGAGGAAAACACGTCCAGAAATTGGGAACACAAATGAGTCACTGAAACAAAAACCAGGACAAAAATTGATGCCTGAAAAATCGAGCAAGAGACCGGCATCCATGGATCCTGGAAAAATAAAAGCTTCTCAGGAATCTGATGTTCAACACATAAAGAAGGTAAAACATGAAGTAAAGCAGCAAAGAAAGAGGCCAAAGAAAAATAAGGAACCAATAGGACGGGATGTTGTCGATAAACTTGATGTGCTTATCGAACAATATCAGTCCAAGTTCTCGCAGCAGAGATCAGACCGAACAGATGGTGAAAAGAAAGGCTCTAAACAGGTTAGAAGATGGTTCCAATCATAAATTAAAATTTTGCAGCCTAGGATTGTTCCTTTGACCATTGGTATCACATTTGTTTGTTTTCTTTTGTTCTGAAATCTGTACGCACAAGATGGATAAAGGTTAAACTGCATAGGAAGTGTAACATATAGTATTTGGGTTCCATATTTGTATTGAAATATTTAACTGTTTTTTCAAAGGTTGAAAATATATTTTAGGTCGGAAGTAACAATTTAGTCTTTGTAGTTTCAATTTTATAACAATTTAGTCTATAGATTTTAGTATATATAATAATTTAGGTCTCTACCTATAAACACTCATTTTACCTTTAAATTTTTTTTTTTTTACCAATGTTCTAAAAAATAGCCAAATTCTAAGAACTAAAAGAAGTTCTAAACAACTTGCCTAAGAATTCAATCCTTGTATTTGAGAGGTACAAATTATTGTAGGAAATTGATAGGAAATAGACTTCATTTTCAAAAACCAAAAACAAAAAAAAAAAATGAAGGTTCCATTTGTTGATGATTTGGTTTTTAAGTTTTTATTTTTGAAAATTAAGTTTATAGTTATACTTTCACTTGAATTTTTTTACTTGTTATCTATTTTTTTACCAATGGTTAAACAAATCTAGTCAAATTTTGAAAACTAAAAAAAGTAGCTTTTGGAAACTTGTTTTTGTTTTTGGAATTTGGTTAAGAATTCAATTATTGTACTCAAAAAAATATACAAATTATTGTAAGAAATTGAGAGGAAATGAGTTCAATTTTCAAAAATAAAAAACCAAAAATAAAATAATTACCAAATAGACATTTGACACTCAGTTGCTTTATGATGGTTATTTCATATCCTCCTTTTTTTTTTCATATTACCTTTATTTCCATGTCTTTCCACTACCTTATCGTCTACTTTGATTTCATATTTATGTGAAATATATACACAAATCATTTCTGGATTATAACTCGAAGCCTTTTTTTTTAATCCATCTCACATCAATAACTCGACTCCTATTGTCAATAGGTAGTTTTAGACAGGTTTCTTGATTATTGTACTTTAAAATTTGTAACTAATTTAGTCATTGTAAAAGTTAGTGCAAAATTTAGTGAGATTTATTGCCGTAGTAGATTGATGAACTAATCGGGATCTAATATGTTCATAAGCAATTAATTGATATAATTTTGATTTTTTTGTTTGTTTTTTCTGTTTTGTTTTTTTTTTTTTTTAATGATATGGATCAAATTGGTACAAATTACAAGATTTCTAAATTGTTTTGAATTTAAGTTCGAGAATTAAATGATGTAGTCTAAGAATGATGAAGAAGAGAATTCTCGCCAACAAAAACATAGCTCAACTGGTATAATGTTCATACTATCAACCTCGTGATTTAAGGTTCGATTTCTCCACCCCACTCTTTAATTACAATACCTCTTCAAAAAAAAAAAAAAGAGAACTCTCCAAAAAAAAAAATCAAATAACAAAAACTAAGTCCATCAAAATGTAAAGACCACATGAGAGAGCCCCTATTTATAGAGAATAGAATCCTAAAAAGAAACTAAAAAGAGTTAAAATCTAAATAAGAAACTAAAAAAGATTAACCATTATATATAAAATCAAATTTAACCACGAATTTTTTTTTTTGCTTTTTCTGTTTTTTTTGGGCAATTTTCCTTCTGCTCAATACAAGTCGCAAGCTAAGTTTTGTTTTTCAATGGATTAAAAAAGTCTGGGAATAAAAGGACATACTATTGAGATATGTTATTTAACCATAGTAATTGATTGAATATTTGCAATTTTGGTTCTCAACAAAATTTCCACTTTTAGTTCCATCCACTTGTGTTATATGTTGAGAATTACTAACATAGAAAAAAAAAAAAAAAAACTTTTTTAAAATTAATTTCAAAACGATTTTTTGGTTTTAGAAACTGATCTTACCTTGCCTTTAAATAGCTCTTAGTTTTGGAAGAAAGATATAGAGGAATTTTTGTTTTTCCTATTCACATGTTTTTCCTTTAGGTCTATTGTTTTCTAAGCATAATTTTCATTGATCCAATCCATTTTTTGGTGAGTGCATACTTGAGATTGGAAGTTGTGTTGACCTTAGGGAACAATTGACACAACGATTAACACCCAGGTCGAGTTGTAATTGCTTTCTAGACAGTGGTTCTTCCACGGTGCAACAACTTTTTGACATCTATATCTAACAATTTGAAAGCAATTAGGGAGATCTATTTTATTATATGAGATGTCGATCAAGAACGTGGAGAGATCTGGGTGGATCTAGACGAAGATTCGATGGATCTGAAGGTAGGGTTGGCAAAATTTTCAGCAGGGCCGGGTAGGGAATCCTCAATTTGACCGAGATCCCGTCCCAATTAGATCTTTAATATCCTCGCCCCCGTCCCTACCTTCAAATGGTGGGGACGGGACGGGGTTGGGGGTAAATTCCCCATCGAGAATGGGGACGGGAACCCTTTCCCGTGTCTCGGCCCTATTGCCAACCCTATCTAAAGGTGTTGAACAAACATAATGTGGATCTAAAGGCATTTGATGAATCTGTACTTTAGCGGACATTTGAGCTAGCTGCGATTGAGATACAAAGTTTTGAAAGATGGGAGATCTAGGTTGGTACCCACGAAGAGGGGAGCTGATGTACTATTCACAAAGATCTTAAAGACAGTGCCAGGTTTGGATTGCGTGAGTTTGTACAAGGTTAGAGCGGATTTAACTTGCTTAACATGAAGAAAGCAGCATGGGATTTGATTGAAGATGGATAAAGCACATACAAGGATATGAATCAATTGGTGGCATTTGAGACAGAGGGAAGCGATGCTTACTGATGACGAAGTTGAGAATCGAATGGTGGCGATTGGACGTGGCCGAATTTGCTGCCACGAGGACAGATCTGAGACAAATCACCAACCAGCGGCATGAGCAATCTAGAACATCAATGAGGCGTAAGCAAACGGTGGTCTCTTCCGCCCTATTCATGCGCACAAGAATTGAAGGTTGTGAAGAGATGATTTTTCTTCTATTACTTTTTAGTAGCTATGGCTAAGGTACAAACAACGTATTTTTTTTTTTTAGAAAAATCATACCGACTTTATTGAGCTCTAGCCATATAAATTATTCATTTGCGTGTTACTAAACTTGATTGGAATTGGTTGCTTGTTTTGTTCTAGATGAATGAATGATATGTTGGGAAGAAATTTGAGAATTATGTTTTAATTCTCATTTTAGATCACTAAAATATGATCAAAATTAGGAAAAATTCTCATTACAAGTTGAGAAGAAAAATTAAGAAAATAAGGAAAGTAAAGATGTTGGGTAGAATAAATTAAGGAAATAATTACATAACTAAATTATCATTGGCGCTTGTGATGAGATCTTCTTGATTTGTTTCAAATATATTGAAAATAATTTGATTGGTTGTTTGTTCCACCAAGTTCAAATTTTCAAATGGTATTTTTTTTTTTTTTTTTTTTTTTTTTGTGAATACATTTATGCAGTTGATTAATTGAAGATTTCTCCACTCATAATCTCTATATTTCATTATTGTCTTTAATTTAGCTTGAACATGATTAATGAGTGTACTTTATTTATATTTCGTACCTTAAGTTTTAGAATGAATCATTTAGATTTAGAGTGTGATCATAATTTTATTGATCCTTATAAATGGATTTCGTTATATACTTCTATTTGAAATGGTGTGTTGACTAAGTCATCCAACTGAAGGCATGGTTTGAGAATTTTGGAGAGAGTCCAACATATTGAATTTCCACTTTGTGACGAGTAAATAAGTGGAATGATTTATGGTGATTGTCATATGTGTATGTGATAGATAGTTTGTGTGGTGGATCTTGTGGTTGTTATTCATCAATCAAATATAATGATTTTTAAGTGAAGATATTTTGATGGTTTGTTCCAAAAATTCCTCCAACTTTTAAATTTCAAACGACATTGATGACAAAGATTTTCTCAATGTGATTCAAATCTTGATAGAAATAAAGATGCAATTTCAAATCTTTTGAAGATATTTAAATATTTTATAAGTAGCAAATTGTCTCATGACAAATGCAATAAGAAAATATTATTATTATTGTTATTGTATTGTTTTCATATCTTAAATGAGATGCTATTGGAATCTACTTGAGCATGTATATTAGAATGTTAGCATGAATGGAAATAATATTCCATGAGGAGTTAGCCTAGATAAAAGTTAGACGGATGAATGACTATGAGAGAAGAGACTCGGTGGTCCTTTGTTCAATGGGAGGAATGTTTAGAACGAGACTAAAGTCCCACATTGGTTAGATAAGGAGATGATAATGGATATACAGGTGTAAGAAAAATTTTCACAGATAGAAAAAATGTCAAACTATTTACAAAAATAGCAAAAAAAACATTAATAGACACTGATAGAGTTTCATCAGCCTCTATAAAAAAAGATTAAAATATTGCTACTTTGTGTAAATAGTTTCCCTTATTTTTCTGTTTTTGAAAATTTTCCTATATGATATCAATTGATTGAAAGTATAAACTCTTTGTTTTATGGAGCCTATCTAGGATATTGAAAAGAGAAAATGAAAATTGAACTTCATGGATTTAGTAGAATTTATTAAAGGAAATAAACCAATTAGGTTTAAATGGATCTTCAAATATTTTTATGCATATTCTTATATAACCAAAATATTTGAAATTACTCAAATTTATTTGAACTAATTGTGTGATCATTTGTTTGTATGTTGATGATATTTCTGATCATTGGTACAAACATAGATGTAAGATATGATACTAAGTTATGTCCTCAGAATTTGAAATGAAAGATTTAGGTGAGGCTAATGTGACACTTGGTGTTATTGATAATGGATTTTCTTTATGTCAATCACACATTGAAAACTATTAAAGAGTTTTGATAGTTTTAATGAAGTTTCTATAAGAGCATCTTATGATGCTAGTATGAGTCTTAAGAAAAGTAAGGGTGATAGTGTTTCTCAATTTGAATATGCAAAGATTATAGGAAGTGTAATGTTTCTGATGAACTACATCAGATCAGATATTGCATATGTTGTGAGCAGATTGAGTAGATATACACATAATCCTGATAAAAATTATTGGATTGCTCTTCGTCGTTTATTGAGGCATCTTAAGGGTGCAATAGAATATTGTTTACATTTTGATAAATTTCCTACTGTATTAGAAGGTTATTATAATGCTAATTGGGTAACAAATAATGACGAAGTAACCTCCACTAGTGTATATGTGTTCTTACTATGCAAGGGAGCTATTTCATGGAAGTTTGCAAAGTAGACTTGCATAGCTAGGTCTACCATGGAATGTGAATTTATTGCTTTTTAATTAGCAAGAAAAAGACTAACATGGCTTAGAAGCTTACATAGAGATGTATTATTGTGGAGGGCATTAGTACCAGTCTCTTTGCACTGTAATTCAGGGATTGCCATAGGAATAGCCAAGAACAATGTGTATAATGGCAAAGTGCCTCAGACATGGAGTTGCAAAACAATTGTTATCTCCTTGACTAAAAGTTTACTGAGTGTAGTAAAGAGATTCAGATGGGTAGTAGGTATCACAAAAGGGTGGTATCTGCAGTCCCTCATGCCTCACCTCGGGCTCAGGAGGCGGGGGGTGACAACTTGGTATCAGAGCAAGGGTATACGTAAAACCTGAGGAAGTTGAAGAATTAGTTGATACCAACCTGGTATCAGAGCATAAGTTTCTGGGAAAGTTGAAGAGTTGGCCTAATATCAAAGCAAAGGTTTACGTAAAACCTGGGAAAGTTTAAGATTAAGTTGATACTAGTCTAGTATCAAAGCATAAATTCTTGGAAACCAGAAGGTTGAGTTAGAAAACCTAAGGTTTGATTTCAGTAGAACCAAAGGGAAGTGTGGTAGAGTATAGGTTTAAAGAGAAACCTAAGAATTAGTCAAAGTGAGACTAAGAGAAATAGTGGAAGTGGCATGACCTAGCAGGCAATCGGAGCTGGAACTCACAACGCTACCTGAAGATCTACTAAGGAAGGTAAGTATGAATTTAAGTTATTCTCATTTAGAGTTTGAGATTGAAAAGTTATTTTAGATAGTTTGGTTCAACAACTAGCTAAGAGATGGCTAGAGGAGGTATCGTTGACAAAACTAAGAAGTTAATATCATAGTGGCGCAGTGGAAGCGTGGTAATAAATAGGTTATAAAAGATTACAACAGAGGTTGTTGTGAAACCTTAAACCGGAGTTAGTTCGAGTAAATTTCGAGGACGAAATTTTCTTAAGAGGGAAGTAAATGTGAAACCCAGATTTCAATTTCCCTACTTAAGTAGAAAATTAAGGGAATTAATTAAGTATAAGTTAAATCCTATGCTAAAGGGAAGGAAATTCTAAGTGTTTAAATAGATTTATTAAGTAGCTTTGAGATAAGCCTTAACTAGTGAAAATCTGGTTTAAGTATGAGGCCAAAAAGAAACCATGCGTTGGAAGCTAAGAAAGAAATGGCAAAGTATTTGACAATGCATTGGTCTTGTGCTAAGCGTTGGTGTTGTGCCATGCGTTGGCCATGAACATTTGAGAGGCTATTTGGGCATTGAAGGAAGCTAAGGTATGGCCAAGAGAAACGCTATGCGGGGACAAGCATGCGGCAACCAATGTCTTGAGAGGTTAGTAAAGCATGCGGCAGCCTCAAATGTACGCGAGCATGGGCGATAGGCGTTGGAAGTGTGCGCGCTGGACGATCGTTTAGCAAATAAACAGAGTTACATGATGAGGTAGGCGATCGTCTAGCAAATATGTGGAGTTAAGCGATGCGATAGGCGATCATGCAGCACGGTGCGGCACTAGACGATGCGGAGAGTCGTGCTAAACGATAGCGCTATCCGATGGGCAATAGCGTTAAACGATGAGGCGTTGGCACTGCACGATCGGCATCAGCGCTAGACGATGACGTTGGGCGATGATGCTACACGATGGGCGTGGGCACTAGACGATAGCTGTGCTGTGCTAGACGATGGGCATCGATGCTACACGATAGGCACGACAACTAATCGATAGGCTATACGCGAGATCGTTTACTAAATGATTGAGCTACACGATGGGGCGTTGGAGCTAAGCGATAGAAGCAAGATCTACACGATGAGCAAGAGCTATGTGGTAGGCTGTGTGCTATGGTTAGGTGCAGGCACTATGCGATGGGCTGTGCGTTGGATGATGAGCAGCAACAATACTAGACGATGAGCTAGGCGATAGCACAAGCCATAGTGGACGCATGGTGAAATGTCTTTGCGTTGCTAAGACTGGCGGTACATAAGGCTTGTGAGGTTAGTTTGCGTCGGTCTTGAGGAAGAGACTAAAGATGATGGTAAGCAACAAGGACATGCTGGTGTTAGTCATAAGGGATGCATTGGCAAGAGTCTAAGCGATGGTAAGATAAACCAAGAGGCGTTGAGTTAAGACCTAACTTGACCCAAAGGTTGTTATACGTTGAGGATGTGCTATGTGCTAAGGACATCGAGGGCATGTGAGCGCATAAGACAAGGCTTGAGCAAATAATATGCGTTGGAAGAATATTGGTCATACTCCTAGTTGAGTGCATGAGCCAAAGGTAATCCATGCAAAAGAGAAGGATATGCGGCCAAGGACTTGCAATATCTTGAGTATAGTATGGCTTAAGTGATTCATTAATGAGAAAGCCATGGGCTGATGATGGCTAACCGAGAAAAGGTTAAGCTTACGTAAGTAGGAGGTGGACAGATGAGATCTCGTATAAGTTGAGGTGGACGGCCGAGGAAGCGTGTAGGGAGGAAATTGAACGTTGGCTAAGGGAAAAGAAGACACTTCAATGTCGTTGTGGCGACGAGCTGCATTGGCAAAAGAAGAGGGGATAGACATGCAACCAAGTAAGAGGTGTCGACCTTGGAGAGATTTTGGATGCCTATAAATAGGGCCAAGGACTTTTCTTCGGATCATAACTCGAATTCTCTTCAAAGGAAATTAGGAAGAGTGTATGAGGACCGAGGGGGAGGACACTATGCGTTCATGAAGGAACGCATGCGTTGGCAAGACCATGCGTTGGTCAAGAGGTTCCAAGAAGAGGAGATGCTGTCGGACAGGAAGATTTGGAAGTAGCATCAACTTGGGAGGAGAAGTTCTCCCAAACTACTCATGTGTTTAGAGTGATTTCAAAGCCACCTGAAAGCTCTAAGAGTCTAGTTGTCAGGGAAGTGCTGTAGAAGAAGAATCTCCAAGGAATCAGGTTGGAGAGTCAAAAAAAGATAGCAGGGTCGAGCTCTCGGGTAAGCTTAGGCCAGTCTTGAGAATTTGAGAATTGCAACCAAATCACGAGAAGTTCTAAGCTAATATTTTAAGGTAAGCTTCCTGAGACAATTTAGAACATGTTTACAGAAGGAAGTATCTTAAAATAAGGTCTGAAACTATGAGTAATCTAAGTGTGTAGTTGAATCTGGAATTTAGGGTTCAAAAAGGGAAACCTAAGGAACTTCAGAAAGGAAAGTTCCTAACCAACCAAGGTGAGTGGTTGTTCTACTGTCAGTAGGGTTGATTTCTATTATTATAATATATATATATATATATATTATATTATATATTAATATATTATAGGTTATATTTGAAATACTAGCATGATTAAGAAATGTGTTTTATCTGGATATTTGATTGTTATTGTTGTCACAATACGTGTATATTTGCATTAGGAAATGGGATTCATACCCGGGATATTGTTAGCATGCTTGGTGGGACGCTTGGCTGGGATTTTCCGTGTACCCAAACATGTCTAACAAGAAATGTCAACATGTGCACAATCGACGAGTTATAGGATATTGAGTTGTGTCCATGTTGGTCACGCGGGTTATTCGCAAAGAATACCCGGGAAAGATACATAATCATGCAGGGTTGTCCAGCTGACAGGCTGGGGAGATTACATTTTGTTATGTGATTGTTGTTGATTGTGGAATTATTTTCCCAAAGATGAATTTCTGAAATCAAACTTATGTTTGTTTAAAGCTATCACTCACTGAGCTTTGTAGCTCACGTTTTCCATGTTTTATGTCTTCTCCCCCCCCCCCAGGTAGCGGAGGTGAGAGTTTCAGGGTGCTGCTAAGGTCAGGTCTGCCACAAGCCACAGTCACACTTCCGGAGGATTTTAAGAGTGGTTGTTGTAAACTTTGTAGTTAAGTCTTGGAGTTGTATGAGCATTACATTGCTGTAATAAAATGGGCCTAATTAATCAATTGTTGTTATCTCCTTAACTAAAAGTTTACTGAGTGTAGTAAAGAGATTCAGATGGGTAGTAGGTGCCACAAAAGGGTAGTATCTGCAGTCCCTCACGCCTCACCTCCGGCTCAAGAGGCGGGCTCGGAGTGGGTGTGACACTAACTGAGGAAGAGATCCTTTTAGCGAAAGCAAGATCGACCCATTTTCCATTTTTCATTGAATATAAGTTTTAAAGTAAATAAGAACAAGATATGTATTTACTTAAATTATAGCATGCTTTAAATAAAGAAAAACTTAGGGTTTCAAAAACCCTTACCTTTGAAGAACAATTTCTTCAAGAATCTCTCGAACAAGTCACGAACGGATCTCCTTCTCCAAAAGAGACACCACCACTTGAGAACCCTTTGTATTCTCTTGGGAAAAAGGATTCAAACAAGAGTTGTAGGCTTTGTGTGAATCCTTGGAAGAGAGAAGAGAGATGGAGAAGAGGAGAGGGGCTTTTCAAAGAACTTTTCTCTTCTATGTGTTTCTTTTCAGAAAGAACTCTTTCTTAGTAAAAACCAAGGAGAGAGATGAATCCTATCACCATCCATCTATAACCCCATGTACATGGCTGAGAGAAATTGGGGGCGAGAGTTGTAACCCACTATCTTTAATTAATTAATTTAATAAAATTAAATTAATAATAATTATACATATAATAACAACCTTACTATATGTATATAACCTATATGTTATATCCCATATAACACATAATCTATAGTTACATATTGTATCAAATACAATATAACCTATACATGTATTTTCTCTCAACCATACATGACATTTAATATAAATCACATTTGTATTAAATTTACTTATGTGAATCTCATTCATATAATATCCAAATATTTAATTCCTCTCAACTTATTTATGGTATTTAATATAAATCATATTTATATTAAATTAATTACATGAATCCCATTCATATAGTTAGTATTTGAATCATATTCAAATGTTGGGTTGTATGTTCTAAAACTCGCAGTTTGTAATGTTAAACATATTCTACTATCAATAAAGATGTTATTCAACATTTCTTCAATAAAATTGTTATTGAATTTATAAATTGCATTCATAAAATCTAAATCCAATAAAGTAAGATCCATGGCTATTACATGAATACTTGAACTTTATATAGAGACATAAAGATGGATCAAACTTGAGTAAATAGCCAAAATGGTCTATATTATATAAATAAGGTTGGGTGCCTTATTCTAGTAACACTATTGGATGCGGCCTACTCTGTAATTATTATAAGTTGTTGTAAAGGTGCTACAAACAAAGTGATCCTAACTCGTTCATGTATTGACATGAAGAGTGGGGGCATCCTACGCAATGAATTTGTATAAGATCGGACCAAGAAATAAGTCACTCTTACTTTACAACGTTGTTTACTGTTTAAGACTAACTATTTCGCTTAGATGAACTAGGTAACTCGATTTTAATTCTGAGCTAACTATGAACTCCTGTTTATTCGGGATTATCTTTAGATTTGCATAGGTGAGGGTTGGCTCAACAGCACTGACTCAATAAGCCTCCCATTTTTGGGGTAAGACCGGGTAGATAGCTGGGGACATAGGGTGCAAGACGGAATTCATGCCTACCCGATTTAGAGATAGGAGAAAGGTTGTTCTCTTAAGTACTGAATCCAGATCTTGAACAAGGGGGCCCACTTTCTCATTGGCCCGAGAGGGATCCGATTTAGTGATTGGATCATAAACCAATTGTTCATTAAAGGATCAGTAGGAACTTAAGGAGCAAATGTAATATGGGAGTAAAACAGCATGTTGACCCAACCTTTATTACAAACAACCTGTGAAGGGTCAACTTACTGATTATGGTTAAATCATGTGGACACAAATATATCTACAATGAGGAGAGTACAACTATCGAGCTATAGTGGTGTGACTTGATAGTTAACGAATACTGATTAATTTGGTCTTATTGGGATTGGTGTCCTAATTCTCTCGGAGTCTCGTAGTTTGTAAACATTATACATATTGTTATGAATAAAATAAGAGTTATTTTATTTTGTATTTACTCATATCCAATAAACAAAGCTCCATGGTTATTGTATGAAAACTTAAGCATGTATATTAGATATACAAGTGGATCATGTCTATATGAGATAAACAAAGCTCCATGGTTATTTTGTATGAAAGCATCTTGTCTATATAAGATGCTTGAGATAGTGCTAGCGTTTCGTTCTTGCAATTCCGAACTATTTGGATTCCAAGAATATACTGTGCATCTTCTAAATCTCTCATTTGGAATTGTGATGCCAGTCATCTCTTGACGTTAGTAAGGAATCCTTCCTCATTCCTAATGAGCAGGATATCATCAACATATAGTACCAGAAAAGCTACAGTTTTGTTGACTATTTTCTTGTAAACACAAGGTTTGTCAACATTCTGTCAAAAGCCATAAGATTTGATTGCAGTATCAAATCTCATATTCCAGGACCGAGATGCTTGTTTTAACCCATAAATGAATCTTTTAAGCTTGCAAACTTTTTGCTCTTGACCCTATTCAACGAACCTTTCTGGTTGAGACATATAAATACTTTATTCAAGATAACCATTCAAAAAGGCTATCTTGACATCCATTTGCCATATTTCATACTCATAAAAGGCAGCAATGGATAAAAGTATTCGGATAGATTTGATCATGGCAACAAGAGAGAAGGTTTCTTCATAGTCTAGGTTTCTTCATAGTCTACCCATCTCTTTGGGTAAAACCTTTTGCAACGAGTCTAGCTTTATAGGTTTGTACCTTACCAGCTTGGTCTTGTTTTCCCTTGTAGATCTGCTTACAACCAATCGGTTTTACCCCATCTGGTTGATCTACAAGTTTTCAGACTAAATTGAAGTATATAGACTCTATTTCAAGGTCCATGGCTTTTATCCATTAGTCTCTATCTACATTCTTCATTGCTTGTTTAAAGGTCAACGGATCCTCTAAGCCACCATCAGGAATGACGACCTGAGTTTCTGTTAAAGCCATGTACCGGTCAGGCTGTTGAATAATCCTCCCACTACATCAAGGTATTCTCAATTCTTTAGAAGGATGTGACAGACCAGTTTCATCAACAACTCTTGTTGAAGGACCAGCCTGATCAACAACTTTTGTTTGTCTATTACTTCTCTGAATATCTCTTTCAATACTAGTTTACTACGAGGCTAATGATTTCTTATGTAGTCTTCCTCTAAAAATGTGGCATTTGTCAATACAAGCACTTTATCTTCTTGAGGATCATAAAATAAACCCCCTTTTGTTTCTTTGGGGTATCCTACAAATAGGTATACTTTAGAACTACGTTTCAATTTCTTTGGGTTTTGCACCAATACATGTGAACCCCGAATCCTAATTTCTCTACTTGAGTATGTTCCCTATTGATATCAGTGTGGTGAGTAGATTGATGTGGAAACTAGTGTGTAATGGTAGAGAAAAGGATAGAAAATTAGAAGAAAAAAGGAAATTTGGAAGCTTAACTTTTGGAAAAAAAAAAACTTGGAAAATGTGGCTAAGTATAGAATTTTATGTGTTGATGCGTTGGAAGGGTGGTGTTGATGCGTTGGAAGGATTGTTGGTGATGGCATGCGGCTGAAGGAAGAAAGATGGAGGTGATGCATTGGAAGGCAGCCCATGCGTCAAGCAGGCCAAGTGCTGCCAAATGCCCTGCCCAATGCATAGAACAACCTCGGCCAGATGCCCCTGCTCAATGCATCGAGCAGCCTCGGCCAGACGCCCTTGCCCAATGCGTCGAGCGGCTAACCAAGTGCCTTTGCCATGCGTCGAGCGGCCATGCCTGTGCAGCGAACACCCTATCGAATGGCCATGCCCATACGTAAAAGCGCCCTGCCAAGCATCAATGTGTCGCGAACAGCCCATGCGGCCAAGCACGCCCATGCAGCCAAACGCACAGCCCATGCAGCCGAGCGAGCGAACGATGACCAGCCTATGCCGCACATCCACGCGTCGGTAGCCAGCACCATGTGCCCATGCCAAGCAAGCCGTGCAATGCTACCTAGTGAGCCATGCGTCGAGGATGGGCGGTCACCCTATGCGTTGGTGATGGCTAGCTCTTGCGATGGCTAAGTTGGATTTCTATGGTAGTGAATTGGCTTGCTATGCGTTGATTATAGGCTATGCATTGAGTATGGACTATGCATTGAATATCCAAGAGTTGGACGCATATAAAGGATGAGATCACCTAGGAAACGTCATCAAACCATGTGTCTTCTTGGGAGGAAGCCTTAAGCCTTAAGAATTTGAGGTGGTTGCATCAGATTGGAAGCTCATGCGTTGGCTACATAGGAGAAAGACACTTAGATTGCGCTGATAAAAAAGATGTGTTGGTAGTGTGAGGGAGAAACATTTGGACATGCAGCCAAGTAGGTGGTGTAGCCTTTGGAGAAGGTTTGGACGCCTATAAATAGGGCCAAAAGACTTCATTTTTAGATCACAATTCAAAAATACAATAAAAATAGTGGGAGAGTTGAGCAAACCTTGCGTTGGTCATAGAATTTCAAAGAGGACGCATTGGACAGTGAAGTCTGGAAAGCAGCATCAACTTGGGATGAGAAGTTCTCCCAATTTACTCGTGCGTTTGGAGTGATTTCAAAGCCACCTGAAAGCAATTTTTAGGGTAGGGCTGCCGGAGAAAAATCTCGAAGGGATCGGGCTGGAAACTGAGAAGAAGACAGAAGGGTCAGGCTGTCGGATAAGCTTGGCCCAATCTTGAAGATTTTGAGATTCCAGCCAAACCACGAGGATTTATGAGCTCAAATTTTATAATAAGCTTCCTGAGACAATTTAGAATATGTTTGTAGAAGGAAATATCTCAAAATAAGGTTTAGAACTATGATTAATCTGAGCTGAAATTTGAATCTGAATTCTAGGAGTGAAAAGGGAGCCCGAGGTAGAAAAGGAACTACTAGAGTGAAAAGTTCCTAAGCAATCGAGGTGAGTGACTAAAATTTTTTATTCACAATGTTTTACAGAAAGCATGTTTTAAAGAAGATTATTCTCATGCAGCTAGTTTTACAAAGTGATTTCCAAGCAAACTGTGAGTTATATTTTAAACACATGCATGTGTGGGAAGTTTGTTGAAAAAGCTATTTATATGTGTTAAATATACCCAACATGCGTTAGTATCTTTAAAGCTATGTTTTTATATGTGTTAAGCTATGTTTTTATATGTGTTATACTTTACATGCTTTAAAGAAAGTCATTTATGACTAGTTTTACTTAAAACGCAATACCGAAGGACGTTTGAGAAGGTATCCGCCCAACTAGATACTGAAGGACATTTGAGAAGGTATCTATTGGTACTGAAGGACATTTGAGAAGGTACCAAACCAACTGGATACTGAAGGACTTTGAGAATGTATCCTAGTAGCTCGATACTGAAGGACATTTGAGAAGGTATCTGAGCAAAAGTACCTAAGGTATGACGGTACTTAGTATGGCCACATGCATGTAGGTAGATAGAGTCAGAGATTGAGCAAAAAGATTCTCTCTTGACTAGCAGTTGGTGTTGGGATTGTTTTTACCCACAGTGGGGTTATTCTCAACTGAGAAACAGTTTTAATGTTTTATTATTAAAACGGCTTTATATGCTTTATGCTTGGAAAATCTTTATACTGCAGTACAAGGTACTGTAGAAGCTTATGTTTCAGTTAAACTCTTTATTGAGATTTTTGCATGAGAATCAATTATCTTTCTTAAGTCACTCACTGGGCTAGCAAGCTCACCCCGTTTTCAAATGTTTTCCTTTCCCCCCACAGGTAGCGATCAAATCCTCAGAAGATAAGCTCTGCATCTGCTCTGCCACTAAAGGATAAAGACATTGTAAACCGTCATTTTAGGTGGTTACTGTAAATATTGTACACATGTTACTGTTGTTCATATAAGGACTAGGATTTTTGGGCTTTGGGACTTATGAATCTAGTGTTGTAATGACTCTAAACATGTTATGTTTCTGATTAATAAATTGTTGGTCTATAGACATTCCGCTGTATATGAATTATATATTGGTATCAGAGTTATTCCGCAAGAGTTAGTAGGCAGTAAGTGTCAACCAAAGGGTTGATAACTGCTGCAGTCACGCCCTTTCCTAGGCTAAGAGGGTGGTCTGGGGCGAGGTGTGACAACTTGGTATCAGAGCAAAGGTATACGTAAACTTGGGAAAGTTTTGGGCTAGCTTAGTATTAGAGCATAAGGTTTTGGGTGAAAGAGAGAGTTCATGCATTAGATAAAGTCCCATAGATAAGTCCCTAACATGTGTACTTAATAATTAGGCAAAGATGCTGAGGAGAAGTGGCAGGTAAAGCAAGCAGACTGAGGAAAGGAATGTTGACCCTACCAGCGGAGGTTCTGAAGTTAGACGGGACCCAGATCCAAAGGGGAAAAAAGTTAGAGACTCAGTAGAGTAGGAAGTGACTTCTGCAAATGATCGAGTAGCCCACGGGTAGATCTAGATCCCCAGATGGAGGATCGAGTGTTTGATAGAATCACTCAGAGATTGGCGGTAAGTGTAGGATCGATTCAAACCGATCCAGAAAAGAAATTCGGCATCAAGAGGCTGAAAGCTTTAGGAGTCATGACGTTCGATGGAGCCACAGATCCAGTAAATGCTGAGATCTGGTTGGACTTGATTGAGAAGTGTTTTAAGGTTATGAGGTGCCCTAAGGATCGTAAGGTTAAGTTAACGGCTTTCTTACTGCAGAATGGGGCTGAGAAGTGGTGGAAAGTGATAGAGGCCAGAAGAAATAGTTCGAAAACTATGACTTGGTCTGAGTTTAGGCAAGTATTTGAGGATAAATACTACCCTAGTGCTTTTAAAGAAGCGAAGAGGGAGGAATTCCTTAGGTTAACTTAGGGAGTGATGACGGTTGCTGAGTATAAGCAAAGATTTACTGAGTTATCTCAATATGCCCTTCCGATCATCGCGGAAGAGAAGGAGAGGTGTAGGAGATTTGAGAATGTCCTGAGAAGAAAGATACGTACACCCATTACCTCTACATTCAATTGGGTGAATTTCACTCAGTTAGTTGAGACCGCTATCCGAGTAGAGTAGAGTGTAGCGAGGGAAGATATACTCCAGCCAGGTGAAGGATAGTTTAAGATGCCTAGAGAAACGAGAAAAAAGAGATTTAGACCCCTGTTCTTTGGACAGACAGGTATGAGGAGTTTTGGAGGCAGGAGCCAACAAAGTTCAGGTCGAAAAAGGTCAAGACCTGCAGCTGGACCCAGTGGTAGATTGATATTAGGTCGTGCTAGTGAATCAGTAGCTAGTATAGGAAGGAAACCACTTTGTGTAAACTGTGGTAGGCCTCATACAGAAGTATGTTATGGCAATAAGAATGTGTGCTTTCAGTGCGGATAAGCGGGGCATTTTAAGAGAGATTGTCCTCAGCTAGGTCATGGAGCACAAAGTGAGCAAAGAGGAGTTACCCAGACTATAGACCAACCTAGAGCGACCGAAACTAGAGGTGAAGGATCCGATGTAGCTAAGCAGAAAGGGGTAGCTGGATGACCCCAACAACAACAGCAGCAGGGTAGAGTATACGTTATGACATACCAGGAAGTGAAAGAGGCTCCAGATGTCATAACTGGTACGATAACTTTATGTAATCAATCCGCTTATGCATTATTTGATCCTGGTGATACGCACCCATTCATATATAGTATATGTGCATTACATATAGATAGAGTGCCTGAGCGTATGAATGAGGATTTGTTTATCTCTACGCCTATAGGAGATACTCTAGTGGTACGTGAGTATTATAGGAATTGTGAAGTAATTCTTGGAAATCAGAGTTTATGGGTTGACTTGATTCCAATAGAATTACTAGAGTTTGATGTTATCTTAGGTATGGATTTCCTAAGTAAACACTATGCCAATATGGATTGTTTTAAAAGAGAAATAGTGTTTAGAAAACCAGGTGAAAGAGAAATAACCCTGGTAGAAAGTAAAAGAATACTTCTAGGAAGTTTAATATCAACAGTGAAGGCTAGGAAATTTTTTAGTAAAGGATGCGAAGCCTATTTAGCCTATGTAGCAGTTTCACAGGATAAGAAACTGAGACCTGAGGATGTACTTGTGGTACAAGAATTCTTAGATGTGTTCCCTGAAGAGTTACCAGGCTTACCACCTGACAGAGAAATAGAGTTCTATTGAGTTAGTTCCAGGTTTAGCACCTATATCTCAGGCACCATATAAGATGGCACCAACGGAACTGAAGGAGTTAAAAGTTCAGTTACAGGAACTTGTGGATAAGGGGTACATTAGACCCAGTGTGTCGCTTTGGGGAGCGCCAGTCTTGTTTGTAAAGAAGAAAGACGGTACTCTTAGACTATGCATAGAATATAGACAGTTGAATAAGGTGACCATTAAAAATAAGTACCCATTGCCTCGTATAGATGATCTCTTCGATCAGTTAAAGGGAGCCATGATGTTCTCTAAAATAGATTTGAGATCGGATTATCACCAGTTGAAGGTAAAAGACACAGATGTTCCAAAGACTGCATTTAGTACTAGGTATGGACATTATGAGTTCCTAGTAATGCCATTTGGATTAACAAATGCTCCTGCAGTATTTATGGACTTGATGAATAGGATATTTCATCTTTATCTGGATCAGTTTGTGATAATTTTCATAGACGACATATTAGTATATTCTAGTAGTGCAGAGAAGCACAAAGAACACCTGAGGATGGTGTTACAGATGCTAAAGGAAAAGAAGTTATATGCAAAATTTAGTAAGTGTGATTTTTGGTTAAACCAAGTCGTATTCCTTGGGCATTTAGTTTCAGCTGACGAAGTTAGCGTAGATTCCCGAAAGATAGAAGCAATAGTCAATTGGGAACGACCCCTGAATGTAACCAAAGTACGCAGTTTTCTAGGCTTAGCAGGTTATTATAGGAGATTCGTGGAGGGTTTTTCTAAGATAGCTCTGTCGTTGAGAAACCTAACTAGAAAAGATGCGAAGTTTGACTGATCGCCAGAATGCGAGCACAGTTTTCAGGTGTTGAAATAGAAGTTAGTGTCAGCACCAGTATTAACTCTACCTATCCCAGGTAAAGAGTTTGAGGTCTATTGTGATGAATCCCGACAAGGGTTAGGATGTGTGCTGATGCAGGAGAGAAAGGTAGTAGCTTGTGCTTCTCGACAGTTAAAGAAGCATGAATATAACTACCCTACACATGATTTAGAGTTAGCAGCAGTTGTGTTAGCTCTAAAGTTGTGGAGACATTACCTGTTTGATAAGCGATGTCATATATTCACGGATCATAAGAGTCTGAAATATATCTTTGATCAGAAGGAACTGAATTTGAGACAGAGAAGATGGATCGAGCTGATCAAAGATTATGACTGCACAATTGACCATCACCCAGGTAAAGCAAATGTGGTAGCTGAAGCTCTAAGTCAAAAAACTAGATCAGCTAGAGCTAGTATCAATTCAATGAAGGGTACACTGATTCATGAGTTGTATAATGCTAGGGCAGCATTATCAATAGGTTGAACAAGAGGGTTACTAGTTTCATTTCAAGTGCGTCCTACTCTCATAGAAGACATTCTATGTGAACAATTAAAGGATTCTGATCTTCAGAAGTTAGCTGGAGAAGTAGTTAAAGGATTGAGGATGGACTACCAATTAAGAGCCGATAAAGTGCTATTAAAAGAAGGTAAGGTATGCATACCTAAGAACTTAGCACTTAAACAAGCCATTCTAGAAGAAGCACATAGTTTGGCATATGCTATGCATCCGGGCAGTATGAAGATGTACAGAACATTAAAGAGATAGTACTGGTGGCCTGGTATGAAAAGAGAAATAGCAGAGTATGTTGACAGGTGTCTAATATGTCAACAAGTTAAACCAGACAGACAAAGGCCAGTAGGATTACTTAATCCACTCCCAGTACCAGAGTGGAAATGGGAGCATATTACGATGGATTTCCCGTTTGGATTACCTAAGACACCAGTGAGCTATGATGGTATATGGGTAATTGTGGATAGATTGACAAAAACAGCTAAGTTTTTACCTGTTAAAGTTACTTATAACCTAGACCAATTAGCTAAGTTGTATGTTGATCGAGTTGTGAGTCAGTTTGGAGCTCCAGTTTCAATTGTATCAGATCGAGACTCCAAATTTACATCAAAGTTTTGGCCTAGTTTGCAGAAAGCTATGGGAACCAAGTTATACTTTAGTACTGCTTTTCATCCATAGACGGATGGTCAGTCGGAACGAACAATCCAGACATTAGAGGACATGCTGAGAGCATGTATATTGCAATTTAAAGGTAGTTGGGATACGCATCTGTCGTTAATCGAATTTGCGTATAACAATAGTTACCATTCGAGGGAATCATGTTCAAAATAAATATGGCAGTTTGTACTGCATATCCCCAAAAAAACTAAAATAACTAAGCGTAACTCATCATCGAACAAACCATGTCTAACAAGGTTTTATTTCTTATTTCTACTACATCATTTTGTTATGGTGTACCAGGTGTAGTAAATTGGGATTGAATTCCATGTTTTATCAAATAGTTTTGGAATTCTAAATCCATATACTCACCATCTCGATCTGATCAAAGTGTCTTAATCTTTTTACCTAATAAGTTATCAACCTTTGCCTTGTACTCTTTGAACTTTTCAAGAGTTTCGGACTTATGACACATTAGGTAAACATAACCATATTTTGAATAGCCATCGATGAAACTGATGAAATATTTAGATCCTCCTTGAGCTTTGATATTTATCGTACCACTAAGATCTGAGTGCACAAGCTCTAAAGGTTCTTTGGCTTTTAGACTTTTTCTTGTAAAAGATCTCTTAGTCATTTTACCTCAAGACATGATTCACACGGAAATAGAGAATTGTCTTCTAACTGATTTAGAAGTCCATTTTTTACTAACCTCTCAATCTATTGATATTTATCCGTCTAAGTCTTAAGTGCTAAGGATAAGCGTTAGGAGAAATTTTTCGTTTCTTATTCAGAGTTTCAGCTGTTTTAAACATATCTATATTTAAAATAGCTTTTGCCTCAATTGGTTTTAACATATATAAGTTATTTTCAAGTTTCACAGAACATATTTGAACACCTCTTGAACTAATGAACACTTCATTTATATCAAAAGTAACTTTGTACATATGTTCTAGTAAACAGGAGATTGAAATTAAGTTTCTTTTCATATTAGGTACATGTATACATTTTCCAACAAAATGTAAGTTATTGGGGTTAATGCCCTAAATCTCGTAGGGTCATGTAGTTTGTAATTGTATTGTACAAATATTTTATTTAATTAATAAAAAATGATATGTTTTATTTGACATTTAGTAGCATTAAACCCACAAACCAATAAACTTGCATCCAAGATTATCATCTGTAGCTTAAACATATATGTAGAGACATACAGGTGGATCATGTTTAAGTGATAACCTAAATGGTTTGTAGTAGATGGATAAGGCTGGATACCTTATCTTGATGACACTACAAATACGACCCGCTTTATAGATGTTACAATTGTTGTAAAGTGCTACAAATGATTTGATCCTGATCATTCATGTGGAGACATGGGAGCGAGGGTATTCTATATGAAGGAGTTTATATAAGACCAGAACACGAAATGACTAGTCTCAAGGCAGTCCTTTGATTTGTATGGGTGAGAGTGGCCAGATCTTTGACTCAATAAGCCTACCATTTTGGGGATTCATCTGATTGGGGGAGTTTGGAACACAGCTACATAAGATGGAATTCACTCCTTCCCCAATGTTGGGGCAAGTGGATAAATTACTCCTTTAAGGGATGATTCCAGGGCTTGAACAATGTAACTCCACACCCTATCTTAATCCGAGAGGGTTTGCTCATAATTGGACTATGACTTATTATTCATTAGAGGGATTAGTGGTACTTAAGAAGTTAGATGTAACTATAGGGACAAAACGGTAATTTTGGCCTAGTTGTACTTAGGAACAATTTGTGAAGATTCATCGCACTATTGACTGGTTATATCCAATGGAGACTGAAATATATATGTAGTGCAAAGAGTGCAGTTATCAATCTTTAGTGGAGTGTCCGAAAATTAATGGATGTTGAATAAAGGGATTTAATTAATTATTCAAATACTATTAGAGCTTCAAGCTATAGGTCCATGAGGTCTCCTTTGTAGCTCAATGGGGATTTAATAAGAATCAGTTTTGGATTAATTTGAATTGTTCAAATTAAATGAGGGAATTAATTATATGTGATATAATTAATTTACTTAATTATATATGATATAATTATTATAATATATTTGATACATTATAATATAAAGTTTATTTGAGAGGAATAAATATTTATATATGATTCAAATATTAATTATGTGAATTGGTTTCATATAATTAAATTTAATATAAATGAAATTTATATGAAATATCATGTATTAATGATAGAAATAAAAACTATGGGTTATATTGTATTTGATATAATATAAACTATAGGTTATATGTTATATTGGATATAACATTTAGTAAGTATATATAATATATTAAGTTAGTTAATGTATAATCATATATATTAAATAAATTTAAATTTATTTTATTTTATTTTAAATTTTGAATTTAAAATGGAGGGAGTTATTTTATTTTAATTAGGGAAGAAGAGTGGAGTTTGAGGGAGAGGAGAGATGAGAGAAAATGAAAAGAGAAATAATAGATAAATAGTTTAAGACAAATCACTTCCTTTTACATATTGACCATCTGAACAACTTAGTTAAGGTACACTTTATATAATTGGGAGTGAGAGATTCAAGCCATGTATATCTTGGTCACTAACACATACATTTATTAGTCCAAATATGCTCACTTTGATATTAAATGTGTTGAATGAGAAATTTTGGACCAATCACAAATTGCCACGTCATTTTCCTAATTGATGGCGAGATTACAAATCATCTAATTTAAGACCAATTAAAAGTTGACATGTGGCCCAAATTAAAATTGAAGACATAAATTGGCAAATTTCGTTGATGCTACTTGTCTTCATCATGAAAATTGGATTGAATAAAAATATTTTGGTCCAATTTGATATTATAATTTGAGCTAAAATCCATTGAGCCCAAAATAGACTTAATTTGACCCAAATGTTAAATAAGGCCCAAATCCAATTAGTTAGGCACAAGGGTCAAGTCTATGAACCAACCAAGCCCAAGTCCACGAAGCCCACCTGAGAACTCTATAAATAGAGGAATTCTCTTCATTTGAGGGGGTCAGAAATTTTAGACTCCAGAGAGTCTAGAGAGAATTCTCTAGAATTAAAAGACTCTTTGACTCCTAAAGCTGATCACGCCTGAAGACTAAAATCCTTTAGAGATACAAGCATTCTTCCAAGACTTCAACTTCAAGAACATCCACATGTTCCGCTTCCATACATCAAGCGTACGCATTCAACCGAGAGAGAATCAGAGGATTAAGTACTAGAGATCGACCACATCTGCATCAAATCTACATTAACATAAGTTCAACTCTATGAAATACATTTATCTAGAAGCCTCATGTGAACATTGACCCTCCAAGAACATCATCAAGCCCAAAAGTTGATCATCCAAGAAGATCATCAAATCCAAAGGCCGATCATCCAAGAAGATCAACAAGCCCAAAAACTGATCTTCCTAAAAGATCATCAAACCCAAAGGCAGATCATTCAAGAAGATCAACAAGCCGAAAAGTCAATCATCCAAGAAGATCAATAAGCCCAAAGGTTGATCGTCCAAGAAGATCAACCAACTTAAACATTAAAGGTTATTTTGAAAGCATTAAAGGATTATGTATTAGAAATTGTACTCGCTATATTGAAATTAATATAAATACAAAAGTTCAAATTCCACGAAACGAGTTTCTCCAGAATCCTTGTGCGAATAAATTGGCACACGTAGTGGGACATCTCTACTTCTCATCTCTCTCATCATCTAAATCAACAAAGCAATAAATGGCACCAAATAAAGCTACATCCAAAGCAACTGCTACAAGCAGCTCCTATACGAGACATGTCACCCGGAGTCACTCAAAGAAGATCTTGCACGAGCAAAAACAAGGCTCTGTCATTGCAGTGAAAATCTAAAAACATCTTATGGTATATCCTAAAGGCAGGATATCAAAGAAAATCCTTTGTTCGACAACTTTGCACCTACTTCTGATCGATCAGAGAAAGAATCACACTTTGATGTTGAAGGGAATCGATGAAAGTCCTTGTGCGGAAACGTGGGGATCGGTCCCAATTTTTGTGTTCACACAATTTTGAATTACATAACAGAAAGATAAAATTATGCTTTGACAAACTAAAATTACAGCATGCTTTTTTAGAGAAATAGGGGGAAAATGGCTTACCATTGAAGAACACCTTCTTCGCGTAATTCCCTCGATTCATGATCACCAACGCTTCGATCTGGATCTTGAATTCAAAATCCCAACAAGGGCACGACCACTTGAAAACCCTCTATATTCTCTTGGGATTGAGAATTCAAGCAAGAGTTGTGGGTTTTGTTTGAATTCTAGAGACAGGAGAGATAAGGAAGAAAGAGAAGCATTTTCTTCTCTGTATTTTTCTTGGAAAACAAAATAGAGAGATCAAACAACTGTCCGCAACCCCATAGTCCCGTGTATTGCTTTGAGAGAGATTAGGGGAGTCCTCCCGTTAATTAAATTAAAACAAATAATTTAATTTAATTTAATTTAATTTAGTTAATAATATATATATATATATAATTAACACATAACCTATAGTTTTATTTTCTCTCATCATTACATGACATTTAATATAAATTATATTTATACTAAATTCAGTTATATGAATCTCGTCCATAGAACCTGTCTCTTATACACATCTAGATGTGTATAAGAGACAGGTATTATACATGTATTTCTATATCCACTGCATATAACCAGTCAAACGATGACCATTCATAAATTACTCCTAAGTATAGCTGGGCCAAAATTACCATTTTTCCCCTATAGTTTCATCTAACTTCTTAAGTACCACCGATTCCTCTAATGAACAATAAGTCATAGTTTAATTATGACCGAGTCCCTCTCAAGCCAAGAGAGGGTATGGCCACATAGTTCAAGCCCTAGAATTAGCACTTAAGAGAGCAATTTATCTACTTACCTCGACATCAGGGAAAGAGTGAATTCTGTCTTGTGTAGTTGTGTTCCCAGCTCCCCAATCAGACGAATCCCCAAAATGGTAGGCATATTAAGTTGGCAATCTGCCCACTCTCATCCATATAAATCAAAGGATCGCCTTCATAGGTAGGAGTTCACAACTCACTCAAGATTCAGGTCATGGTCACTTATGGTCATCCTGGTGAAATGTAAGTCTCTACTATTAACGGTGTTATATAATGAGACTAATCATTTCGTGGTCTAATCTTATACAAACTCTTTGTATAGGATATTTCCGCTCACATATCTTCACATGAATGATCAGGATCAAATCATTTGTAGCACTTTACAACACTTTTAATATCTACAAAGTGGGTCATATTCGTAGTGTCACCAGGATAAGGTACCCAGCCTTATCCATCTACTATAGACCTTTTAGGTTATTATTTAAACCAGATCCACTTGTATGTCTCTACATACTTTTTTAAATAACATAAAATAACCTAGGATCTTAGTTTATTTGATTGAGTATATGCTCATAAAATAACAATTTATTTATACAATGTTTACAAACTATGAGAATACAAGAGATTTAGGACACACCAATCCCAATAGATGTAGTGTCTTTCATGATGGCTAACGTAATGGTCGAGTCAGTCATGGCAGAGATGGAGAGGAAGATAAATCTCTTAATGAAAGCTGTTGAGGAGCGAGACCATGAGATCGTGGCCTCAAGAGATCAAATGCAAGCTTGAGAAACTACGGAGACGATTCAAACTCTAATTGTCAAAGCCAATGACAAAGAAAATACTATTTTACAAGAAAGTCGGCCATAACAATCCACCTCTATGCCTCCCTATCAGTTCAACAGTTGCAAAATATGATAACAAACTCCATATGCAGTACGGAGGACTGTCAAAATCTTCTTTTATGTACTCCAAGTTGTACACAAAGAGAATCAACAATCTGAGAATGTCAGTTGGGTATCAACCTTCAAACTTCCAACAATTTGATGGAAAGGGGAATCCAAAACAACATGCTGCTCATTTCATTGAACCCTACAAAAATGCATGAACCAGAGGAGACCATCTAGTCAAGCAGTTGTCCGTACCTTGAAAGAAAATGTTTTCATTTGGTATACTAATCTAGACCCAGAAATGATTGGCAACTGGGAACAGTTGGAAAGCGAGAGTTCCTTAACTGCTTTTATAGCACTAGGCGTATTGTCAACATGTTGGAGTTTACAAGCACCAAAAAGCAGAAGGGAAAGTCGATCATTGACTAGATCAACCAATGGAAAGCTCTAAGTTTGGATCACAAAGATAGACTCACTGAATTATCCACAATGGAAATGTGCACCCAGGGCATGCACTGGTAGCTTTTTTACATCATACAAGGAATAAAACCTCGTATATTTGAGGAGTTGACGGCACACGCCCATGACATGGAGCTGAGCATTGCCAACAAGAGAACAAAAGATTTCCTAGTCCCTGAAAGAAGAAAAGACAATAATGAAATCAAAGGCACTAAAAAGATTGTAAATAGTGTCATAATGGAATCTATGGTCGTCAATACGACCCCACTATATTTTTCCTCCAAAGGAAGAGAACAAGATTTGAAAGAAAGCATGATGGCGGAAAGAATCATAGCCCAACTTTTAAAGAAACATAGGAGAAGGTTTATCCATTCCTTGATTCTGATGTTACAGATATGTTGGAACACTGCTGGAGAAGCAACTTATTCAGCTGTCAGAATGCAAACAACTGGAACAAGCAGGAATAGTAGACGATCCTAATTACTGCAAGTATCATCGAGTCATTAATCACCCAGTTGAAAAGTGCTTCGTGCTGAATGAGCTTCTTCTAATGTTAGCTTGTGAAAAGAAGATGGAGCTAGATATTGATGAATTAGCTCAAACCAATCATACCGCAGTGGCAGTAACTTCAAATTTTTTTCCATCAACACCATTTTATGATCAAAGGGAAAGTTTGATCCAGTTTGGGACTTTCGAACCAATAGTTATTCGGTTCTAGCAAAAGATCGTGATGAAAGACTACCAAGAGAAGAAAGAACCAATAGAAGAGGAGGACGAAGGGTGGATCCTTGTGACTCGACGAAATAAAGGAAAGTTAGATTCCGCCCAAAAGAATTTTTGCTTTCGTCAAAATTTATGGAACAAAAAGAAAGCATGCAATAGCGAAAACGAAGGATCAATAGCGTTCTAATTACATAAAAAACAAGAATAAGCATGCATAAAGGGTTAGAAATTACAATCTTTGTAGAATCCACCGCAAAATTCCTCTCCCAAGCTCGATCGACAACATCAACGACAAATCCTCGCTATTCTCCGGTTGAAGAACACAGTGGTGGGATCATTTTGTTAGTGAAGACAAGGGAATTTCACTCTAGAAAAGTGGAGAGTAAAGAGATTTTGGTGGAAGAGTCAAGTGAAAAGTCAACATTTGAAAAACCAAACTATTTAAAGACAAAATTCATGCAAAATCCCATTTTGCATGTCTTCCACCTCAAAATCCACTAGCATGTAATCTTAGGTGTCAAGTTTGGGAAGTGCCACTTCAAAGTCCACTTAGTTAGTGGAAAAATCCAACAATTGGATTTTTCCACTAACTAATTTAAAAAATCAAGAAATCAGTTTTTCTTATGAAAAACATTTTCATAATTTAGAAAATACTTAAAAACAAATTTAATATCACATATTAAATTGTTTTTGACACTAACTTTGATTAATCATATTAATCAAGTTTAAAAAATACTTTCATGCTAATGTTCAAGAATACTCTAAAAAATAATTAATTAATTAATTAATTAATTATTTAATTGTAATTATATCTCATATAAAATACAATTTTCCCTTAAGCCCGAATTTGAACATTTCAAATTCTTACTTCACCTAGTTCTTCAATTTTGTCCATTGTGAGCTAGCAAGGAGACCTGATGGACCTATAGATCATGGGCTCTAATGATCCGAGACTAACCAGTCAAACTCTTTAACCTAGTCAATCAACATTCATTAACTAACAGGATTGTCCACTATAGCTTGTAATTGCACTCCCCTCACTATAGATATATTATGTGTCCATTTGATATAACCATGATAAGTAAGTCAACCTTTCACAAGTTGTTCGTAATAACAGTTAGGTCAAAAGTTGTTTTACACCCGAGATTACATCTTGCTCCTAAGTCCCATTGATTCTCTAATGAACAATTGGTTTGTGATCCAATCATTGAATAGAGTCCCGCTCGGGCCAATAAGAGGTTAGGGTCCCTTGTTCATGACTCGGAGTCAGCACTTAAGGGAACAACCTCTCTACTATCCTTAAAAGCGAGAGTGAATTCCATCTTACACCCTATGTCCCCAGCTATCTACCCGATCTTACCCCTAAAAAGGGAGGCTTATTGAGCCGACGCTGATGAGCCAACCCTCACCCATGAAAATCTAAGAATAATCCAGAATAAACATGAGTTCATAGTTAGCTCAGGATTAAGGTCAAGTTACATAGGTCGTCACTTTGAAATAGTCTGTCTTAAACAGTAAACAATGTTATAAAGTAAGAGTGACTTAATGTTTGGTCTGATCTTATGCAAACTCATTGCATGGGACGCTCCCGCTTCTCATGTCAATACATGAACAAATCAAGATCACTTCATTTATAGCAATTTACAATAAATAGTAACGACTATAGAGTGGGTCGCATCCGATAGTGTTACTAGAATAAAGTACCCGACCTTATTCGTATACTATAGACCATTTTGGCTATTTACTAAACTTGATCCACTCTTATCTCCACATAAAGTTCATATATTCATATAATAGTCATGGATCTTTAGTTTATTGGATTTAGACTTTACAAGTGCAATTCACATATTCAATAACAATTTTATTGAATAAACGTCAATAACATCTTTATTGATAATAGAATATGTTTAACATGAAAAACTGCGAGTTTTAGGACATACAACCCAACAAACTCCCACTTAGACTATCCAGTGGATTTTACATATATATACAATGTTGAGTAATGAGAGAATAAATACAATAAACTAGGGCATCAGATACCCAGTACTTCTCCCACTTTCCCTAGTTCTACATATTTTGCAGCCCTAGTCCCACTAGGTGACCCTCGAACACTTTAGCCGAGAAGGCCTTTATAAATGGATCAGCCAAATTGTTTGTAGAGGTAATCTATGTGACAATCACATCTCCTCGATGTATGATCTCTCTGATGAGATGGTACTTGTGCTTGATGTGTTTTCTGCGCTTATGGCTTATAGGTTCCTTTGAGTTAGCCATTGCACCATTATTATCACAATAAATAATGATAGGCAGATGCATATTTCGAACAACTTCCAAATCGGTCAAAAACTTTCTGAGCCATACCGCTACTTTTGCTGCTTCACTGGAAACTACATACTCAGCTTCCATGGTGGAGTCAGCAATACAACTTTGCTTGATACTCCTCCACACTATAGCTCCTTCGTTCAGAGTGAATACTAACCCCGAAGTAGATTTTCTAGAATCTATATTGGTCTGAAAGTCAGAATCAGTGTATTTAGTAAGGATTAGATCCTTAGCACCATACACGAGCATATAGATCTTATTCTCCGAAGAGATATTTTAACGGCAGTTCAATGATCATATCTAGGATTGGACTGATATTTGCTGACAATTCCAACTGCATAGCATATGTGGAGACAAGTACACAACATAGCATACATTAAACTCCCTACTGCTGATGCATATGGAATTTGTTTCATAACCTCAACCTCTTGAGGTGTCTTAGGACACTGTTCCTTAGACAAATGAATTCCATGCCTGAAAGGCAATATACCTTTCTTAGAATCTTGCATTTTATATCGAGACAACATCTTGTCTACATAAGATGCCTGAGACAAGGCTATCATTCTATTCTTAGGGTTCTGAACGATTCGGATCCTAAGAACATACTGTGCTTCTCCAAAATCCTTCATTTGGAATTGCGTGGCTAGCCATATCTTAATATCAGCTAGAAATTCTACATTCCCAATGAGTAGAATATCATCAACATATAGAACCAGAAAAGCTACAGTATTATTGACAATCTTCTTGTAAACACAAGGTTCATCAGCATTCTGTTCAAAGCCATAAGATTTGATCGCAGTATCAGTTCTCATGTTCCAGGATCGAGACACTTGTTTTAGCCCATAAATGGATCTATTAAGCTTGCAAACCTTTTGCTCTTGACACTGTGCAATAAACCCCTCTGGTTGAGACATATAGATACTCTCTTCAAGATAGCCATTCAAAAAAGTTGTCTTGACATCCATTTATTAGATTTCATAATCATAAAAAGTGGCAATAGACAAGAGTATCCTAATAGACTTGATCATGGCAACCGGAGAGAAGGTTTCCTCATAGTATACCCACTCTCTTTAAGAAAACCCTTTTGCCACGAGTCTAGCTTTATAGGTCTATATCTTACCAGCTTGGTCTCGTTTTCTCTTGTAGATCCATTTGCAACCAATGGGTTTTACCCCTTCTAGTTGATCTACAAGATTCCAAACTAAATTAAGTACAGTGACTCCATTTTGAGGTCCATGGCTTTTATCCACTGGTATTTATCCACATCACTCATTGCTTGTTTAAAAGTCAATGGATCCTCTAAGTCATCATCAGGTATGACGACCTGAGTTTCAGTTAAACCCATGTACCGGTCAGGCTGTTGCACAACCCTCCCACTACATCGATGAATTCTCAACTCTTGAGAATGATGTGAAATATAAGTTCCATCAACAACTCTTGTTGAAGGACTGTTGTTGAAGGACCTGCTTGATCAAAAACTCTTGTTGATCTATCTGTAGTTTCTCCGGTTATCTCACTTAATACTAGCTTACTACGAGGTTGATGATTTTTAATGTGATCTTCCTCTAGAAATGTTGCATTTGTTGACACAAATATTTTATCTTCCTAAGGATCATAAAAGTAACCACCTTTTGTTTCTTTGGGATAGCCTACAAATAGGCATACCTTTGAACAGTGTTCCAGCTTCTATGGAATTTGTACTGACATATGTGCTGGACAATCCCAATTCGTGAAGTGACGTAAACTACCTTTACGTCCTCTCCAAAACTCATATAGTGTTTCAAAAACACTTTTCGACAGAACCATGTTCAATATATACACCGCAGTCCCTACTGCGTGGCCCCAAAAAGAACTTGGCAACTGAGCATAATTCATCATAGAAAAAACCATGTCCAACAATGTTCTATTTCTCCTTTCTGTAACACTATTTTGTTGAGATGTGTCAGGTGCTGTGAGTTGTGATTGAATTCCGTGTTCTATCAAATAGTCCTAGAATTTTAAGTCCATGTACTCACCACCTCGATCTCATCGAAGTGTTTTAATCTTTTTACCTAATTAGTTCTCAACCTTTGCCTTATATTCCTTGAACTTTTCAAGTGTATTAGACTTATGATGTATTAGGTAAATGTAGTCATATCTTGAATAATCATCGATGAAGCTGATGAAATATTCATACCTTCCTCTCGCTTTAACATTCATCGGACCACAAAGGTCTGAATGTACCAGTTATAAGGGTTCTTTGGCTTTAAGACTTTTTCCAGTAAAAGATCTTCTGGTCATCTTACCCTCGAGACAAGATTCACATGGCGGTAAAGAGCTCTCTTTTAACTGGTTTAGAAGTCTTCTCTTAACCAATCTCCCAATTTTATTGAGATTAATGTGACCTAGTCTTAAGTGCCAAAGATAGGTACTTGGAGAAATTTTGAGTTTCTTATTTTGAGTTTCAGCTATTTTAAACATCTCTATATTTAAAACAACTTTTACCTCAGTTGGTTTTAACACATATAAGTTATTCTCTAGATTTGCATAACATACTATATTACATTTTGAGATAATGAACATTTCATTCTATTCAAAAGAAACTTTGTAATTTTGTTTTAGCAAACATGAGATAGAAAGTAAATTCCTTTTCATAAAAGGAATGTAATAAACATTTTCAAGTAAAATGTGTCTATCTCCAATAAATAACTTTATATCTCCCACTGTTTTAGTAGAAATATCAGGAAGATCAATAAGCCCAAAGATTGATCATCCAAGAAGATCGCAAAGACCGGTCATCGAAGAAGATCAACATGCGCAAAGGCTGATCATTGAAGAAGTTCGACAAGCTCAAAGGCCGATCATTGAAGAAGATCAACAAACCCAAAGGCCGATCATCCAGGAAGATCAAACCAGCTTAAGGAGTAAAGTTTATTTTGAAGGCATCAAAGAATTACGCATTAGAGATTGTATTCACTAGACTGAAATTAATATAAATAAAAAGTTCAAATTCCACAAAACAAGTTTATCTGGAAACCTCGTACGAACAAAATGATATTGTTAAATTGCAACAATTTGGTATTTGTAGGCAATAATTTTACAAAAAGAGAAAAATAAAAAAATAAAAAAGGAGAAAAAAATCAAACATGAAATTGTAAGATATATATTACATTGATTAAATTATTAAAAAAAAAAGTTTCCTTGAACCTTGTACTTCTTATAAAAAATACTTGAACTTCCAAAAGTTTAAAAAATACTTTAAACTTTAAACGATGGTCCAAAAATATTCTTACCATTAGTGTTTTATTTTAAAATTACTCTAAACATTCAATCGTCTAAAAAACAAATTTAAGAAATATGAAAAATAATAATATTGATAATTATTTGTGTTTTGTTTCAAAAATATTTTAGGGGGTTTGTTTCTGTAATTTTTCCTTTATAAAAAATGGGCAAATTTCCAAAAAATTCACTAGGAAAAAATTGGTAACCATACAGTAAAAAAAGATTTTTTTTTAAATAATTTTTTTTTAATATATAATGACAAAAATATGGTTGGAGGGAAAGTACTCCCAAAAATAGGTTTTTAAATCGTGTACCCGGTACACGATTAGTACTAAATCGTGTACCAGGTATACGAGTTCCTGTCCATCTGGTATGCTCAGTCTGCCGTGGCAGTCATGCAGGGTTGACTAAGGTAATCGTGTACCCCAGTACACGATTACCTTAAGTCGTGTACCCGGTACACAACTTCCTCCTCCATTAAATCCCGCCGCGACCCTTCTTCTTCCTCATTCGACCTTATGCCTTCTTCGTCTAATATCAAGCTTTTTGCCTTCTTTTTTTGCGTTTCTCCATCCAAAATTCCGAAATCTTCCTCATTTTTCTTCTGTCTTGTGCATCCAAACGCCTCCATTTGCTCGTCCGTCCAAAATTGTTCGAAATCGTCCTCTATTTGTTCGTCCGTCCAAAATCGTCCAAACGCTTCTGTGGTAAAATTCTTTCTCTAGTTGTTTTTCAATATATAATCTTCCTATATATATCATTTTATTTGCATTTGGGTTGAACTTGATGTGTAGTTTATGGATCCATGATTTATTTGTTGGTTGAATCTAGAAATATATGTATATATTTGTCGGGTTGATTTTGTCTAATGTAGTTTATGAACTTAGAAATTAGATTTTGTTGGGCTGATTTTGTTGGGCTATTTTTCTGGATGATTATGTTTATTTATTTGTTTGACTATTTTTTTTATGATTAATTCGTTGGATGATTATGTATTTGTTGGGTTGAATGTAGAAATATATGTATATGTTTATAAAAATACAGTTTATTTATATATATATATATATTATTTTGTTTGCATTTGGGCTGAATTAAATGTATAATTCATGAATATATTATTTTGTTTTTATTTGGGCTATTTAAATTTATAGTTTATGGATCTTAGATTTGGGTATGGATCTTAGATTTGAGCGGATTTAAACGTATAGTTTATGAATCTTAGATTTTGGCTGATTTAAATTATAATATTTAGATCTTATATGTTGAACTTAGAAATTGGATTTTGTTGGGTTGACATATTAACATTTTTTTTTTGTCAACAGTTGAAAAAATCATAATAAATAGTCGATACGTCCTGAAGATTTAGTTATTCTTGAACCTAGAAATGATGGAGATAGTAACATTGACGTTGAAATTGATGAATTATTTGGAAACGTAGTGGGGAACATAATCTTGAGTTGGTACCATCGGAAATGTTCACCCAAATAGTTTGGGAAATGACAAATTCAATGTGTGAACTAGGGTCTAATTTGGAAGAATCATATAGGTGTAGATAACTGTAGTTTAATACAAAAAGGAATGTTGTTTAATACGAAAATTTACAGCTTGCTGTAAAAAAAATATTGTGTGACAGAACACTACGAAATTGTTGTAGTGGAATCAAATCAAGATCTTTGGTATGTTAAATGTAAATCATGGAGTGACGATTGTGCTTGGACGTTACGGGCATGTCGACGTAAAACTCATGGAATGTTCGAAATCACCAAACTTCAAGGAGAACACTCATGTTTGTTTTCAGAATTGACGCAGGATCATTCACAGCTTGATTCAAATTTTATGAGTATTGAAATTCAAATTTTGGTTAGAGTTGATCCTGTGACCCTACTCCAAGAAGCCATTAAAAAACAATATGGTTATAATGTTAATTATAGACAGGTGTGACAAGCGAAGAGAAAAGCATTGATTGCTATGTTTGGTGATTGGGAGAAATCATATTCGGAGCTTCCGTATTGGTTAAGTGCTCTTATTCATTACAATCCAGAAACACGAACAGATTGGTTTTTCCTTTCCTCTAATGTGCCAGGTACGACTATTTTTTAACGAGATTTTTGGTCCTTTGGTCCTGCAAGAGAAGGGTTCAACCATTGTAGGCCATTAATCCAGATCGATGGAACTCATCTCTACGGAAATTATTGACAACCTTATCTATTAATGCAAACGGACATATATTTCCCCTTGCTTTTGCTATTGTCGAAGGTGAAAATTCGTCCAGTTGGTCATGGTTTTTATGGGCATTGCATGAATATGTTACCCAAAGAGAGGTATTTGCTTGATTTCTAATAGACATAAGGGCATTCTTGCTGCAATTAATAATGAAGAAATTGGTTGGAGTGAACCAGAGCGTACCATCGATATTGTCTTCTCCATGTTGCCAGTAAATTCAATATGAAATACAAATCAAAGCAACTAAAAAAATTGGTGTTTAAGGCAGGAAATCAATACCAAAGGCGTAAGTTCATTCGGTGCATGAAAGAATTGAAACAATTGCACCCTGAATATCTTGAATATTTTTCAGACATTGACTTAGAAAAATGGACTCAGTCACATGACGGTGGGTATCGCTGTGGGTGGATGACAAGCAATGCATGAACGGTGTTTTCAAAGGTGCTAGAATATTACCAATTACTTCTTTGGTTAGGCTAACATCCTATCGCACAATACTGTATTTTGAACGCTGGAGACAAGAAATCAGCGAAGCACTCGATCTTGGGGACATATATGTAGAATATGCCCTAAAAAAACTTAAGAGGCGGGAAAAACGAGCATCTGCACATACAGTGACATCCATTGACAGGGAAAGTCAAACTTTCAAAGTATAAACTGGCATAAATATGATTTCTATTTTCTCCCTATAAATGACAGCACGCTCAAGTTTTGAGCTTGAAAGAAGGAACATGTTTTTGCAATAAGTGGCAATCATTCAAGATTCCATGCTCTCATGTAATTGCAGTTTGTAATTACATGCGTATGACATACCTACCACATATTGATGAATGCTACAAATTGTCCAATTTCAAGCGTTGTTATGAAGGTCGCTTCCATCCAATTCAACACCCAGATTATTGGCCAGAATTATCATTTACATAAGTTCGTCCAAATGCAGATTTACTAAGAGAATAAGGTTGGCCAAAAAGTACGCGCATTCATAATGAAATGGATTGAAGAGAGGCAAGCCAAAAAGTGTGATGTACAATTTGCAAGAGAGAAGGACATAACAGACGCACTTGTTCACAACGTACACTGGATGCTTCGTCTTCGGACCATTAGGTGTATTTTTTTTTTATTTGTATATCTTATGTACTTGTATTTTTTATGTACTTATATTTTTCATGTAATTGTATATTTTATATATTTGTATTCTTTATGTACGTATAATGAATTTATGTAATGAATTTATTTTATGTAATTGTATCTTTTTATGTATCTTTTATGTCATGGATTTTATTATGTAATGTAATTTGAACTTCTTAGGTAATGGAGTCTGGTTCTTCTAATCCTGTACCAAAAAAATACGCATCGTTCACAAACAGTATGGGATAGTTCTTCCACTGTAGTGTTGAGTTGTCAAAGAAGAGAGGCGACTACATAGTATACTATCCCATTTGATCACCACATTATTCCGAACAGGCAAGTTTTCTTGGGGTTGCACAAATTGGTTTTATCCAGCTTGATTGGCCCTTATTACTACTCTAGTTAAGCATTGGAGACCAGAAACTCACACATTTCACCTGCCTTGTGAGGAATGTACGATTACGATGCAGGATATTCATACAATTTGGGTTACGAGTGGACGGACAACCATTGACAGGTTCACTACAGTGTGATTGGAAGAACGTTTGTGAAGAGCTCTTAGGCGTTCCACTAGAGGATTTGAAAGGATCAAGATTGAGTATCCCTGGTTGGCGTCCCAGTTTCCAGAATTTCCTCCCGATGCCGATGACATAAGCGTACGTAGTTATGCACAAACATACATCCTGCAGCTTATTGGAGGATTTTTGTTTGCTGACAAGTCAAATACTCTAGTGCATCTCATGTTCCTCCCACTATTGTCTAATTTCGAGCACGCTGGTACGTACTCGTGGGGTGGTGCATGTCTTGCATGGTTGTATAAAGGACTTTGTCGGGCTTCCAATGCACAAGCGTTGGAAATAGCGGGGCCACTGATACTACTACAAATATGGGCTTATGATCAATTTCCAATTATAGCACCACAAATCCAGCTACAGGCCCCAAATCATCGTCCACTTAGTGCTAGGTATTATTTCATTTATATATTTATTTCATTGCCATTTTATGTAAGAATATAAATTAATTGTATTTTTTATAATTTTAGATGGAGTAGTGTATTAGCTACCTCTGAACAGTCAGCAAATATGTTCTCATGTACAAAAAAAAAAATATTTGAAATGCTGATGCACAATCAGGTAGCAAATGTATATATAAATGAATATTTAAAATATTTTAGATGTATACTTATTATTTTTCTTTTTTCTTTTTTTTTTTTGTCAAATTATTTGGACGCCATACACACAACAGATTTGGTCATCCTTATCTGATTATTGTCGTGATGATCTGATTATTGTCGTGATGGTGAAGGTGGTCATCCTTATCTGATTATTGTCGTGATGGTGAAGGTTGACCGTATCATCCAGATCGTGTGTTGAGATAGTTCGGTCTACGACAAACGATACCTTCGTTCTCCCAGCACTACACCAAATCGATTTGAGAGGTCAGCACGACCAAGACTGGCGTCAAATCCATGCGGAATATTTATCCTACTGGCATGGATGACATGATCGTTGTGCACACATTGGTCAAAGTAGAAGGTATTATTCGATAAACAAGACGACGACTCAATGTTGCTGACACTGACATCGTAGACAACAGCGACAACAAGGTGAACCTAATTTAGAGGGACACGAAGACAACCCCATGAAGGGTAAGGGCCAGAGTGGTCGTTTTTAAATTTTATGTAAACTTTCATTTTCAAATTATAAATTAAAGAACTAATTATAAATATTCTTTAATATCATGACTTTTTTTCAATATGAGTACAAGATGTTTTCATTGTATATTAAATATATAATTAAGTTTAATAATAAAGGAATTTGTGGATCGCTTCCTAAAATTTTAATATTGTTGTACATCTACAATTTAAAAAAAAAATAGTCAACACACTTAATAGTCAACACACTTAAAAAAGGAAAAAGATAAGCAAATAGTAGACCAAGTCCACGAGTTTACGTCTAACCGATCAACGAGTTTGCTGGATTAAACGATACTTGTACCCGATACACAATTTCACTACCCCAATTTTGTCAATAGTTTCCCCAAACACCTATTCTTATAAAAAGTTCCCTCAAACCCTATTTTTGTAATTATATATTAAAAAACATTATTTAAAAAATCGTAAAAAAAAAAAAAAATAGTAATGGGCTTGCTTTTTGGGCTTTTAAATAACAGCCCAGCCCATGCTTTCCAAATCAATAGCAATAGTTAAGCTCCCTTTTGCCTCCTCCGTTACAGTTGGGCTCTGAACCAAATCCTGAAAAAAGGAGGAAAAAATGGCGATGGCGCAGTTATGCGGCGCATTAGCTAGGGGAGTGATGGCGGCGGAGCGACGGTCTCCTTCTCTAACGTCGTCCATGGCGGCCGAAGGACTGGTGCCCATCCTTTGTGGACGAGGTGACAAGAAGACGAAGAAAGGGAAAAGATTCAAAGGATCATACGGAAACGCCAGGCCGAAGAAGGAGAAGAAGATACAGCGAATCAAGGATAAAATCGAGGTTCCTAGTTCCACTCCTTGGCCTCTTCCTTTCAAGCTCATCTGATTTGAACCGCTTTTGTTTCCTTCTGATCGTATAAAACTTTCATGATTTGTGTAATTCTGAAAAAGAATCAAGGTTTTCTCGAAGTTTAGGGTTTATGTCAAGTCAAGATGGATTTAAGCGAAATTGAAATTGATCTATACTGATTAATCGTCTTGCTGGTATGCTTGATTTCATTTTTTTTCCGGTCTGGAATTGGAATATGGAGCTTTGTAGCCGAATTTTCCTTCGAATGATATCTGGAAAATTTTCTAGAAAGGATGCATTATTTGGAGAAAATAGTAGATTCTGTAAAATGGATCCGATTTTATCATACTGAATCTGCAATTTAGGGTTCATCAGCCTGCAACTTGGTGATTTATTTGAGAAGCTTGAAATTTCAAATGTCGTTTGAATTTTGTTTAGATAGATTGTTAAAATCTTCTAAATTCTAACTATAAATAAAAATAAAGATGACAAATACTAATATTATTCCTTAATTGACATTCCAAAATAAAATAACGATAATAAAAATAAAAATAAAACAAATACCTAATCATCAAACTAAACATGAGATTGGCTCAATTTCGTTTTTTTTTTACATACAGCTACACTCTGAATATTCATGGAAATAGGAGGTGGGAACGGAAATGATTCTATCACGGAATGAGAATATTTTATTCTAAGTCATTTCATATTTCTTATAACTAATCAAATAGATAAGTTTTCTCAATTTTTAATGGTTTTTTTCTCTCATACTTTTTATCGTTTTATTTTATTGATTTTTTTTCTGGTTGATATTGGTTAATTTATTTATTTTTATAAATATATTTAAATTAAATTTATAATTGACATATATATTTAATTTTATTAATAATAATATTAATATAATAATTTATACTATTAATATAAAAAACCATAATCTTTTTAAAAAATATGAATAACCATAATTGTTGCTTAAATCCTTTTTTATTGGTATATATTATTTATTAAAATTATTAGTTCATCTTTAAAAAATATTAATTAATTAATTAATAATAAAATAAGTTAACTTTTTTCAATTGAACAATCTTGTATATTTGTACTTCTAGTATTAATCTATAATCATAGTTATTTTCTTTAAATTATACAAAAAAAAAAAAAAAAAAAAAAAACATTGCTTGATGATTTAAAATCAATTATTTAATATCAACTTCTTTTGTATATATATAAGATTTATAATTGATAATTAACTCTTCAATTAACAAAACTATAGGAAAAAGAAGATATTTATATTAATTACTAATATATTTTTTTAATAAAATTGATAATATAAATGTACAATATAAAAAATTTAATTGATAATAAATATATTAAACTAGAGGGTGAGTGAGTAAATTTAGTTAAATTTTAATGACTTAAAATTGATTTAAAAACATAATGTAATAAAAATAAATTAAATAAAAAATAATTATTGAAATTAATTTTAATGAATTTTATGCTTTATAACAACATAAAAGCATAAAAAGTATAACACATTCTTAGACTTTCCATTCCCATACATAATAGAAAACATTTCTAGAAGAAGAAGAGAAAAAAAAAAAAAAAAAAAAAAAAAAAAAAGGCTCGTTGCCAAAATCATAGAATAAAAAATTGTACAATAGACCAAAGTTAGAAGTTTGTGAGATTTATGAGGTGGATAATAAAATTGACTAGAGTAGATGTAGACCAATTTTGGTCGAATTGGTGTTCTTATATCTTTTCTTTATTTGCTGCATTTGTTTTTGCTCTATTTTCTTCAACTTTATGGACTTGCAAGGGCATTGTTTATTTCTATATCTTTGCGTTAAAATGGATTTTTTTTTTTTTTTTTTTTTTTTTTTGTTGAAATTGGACTTCCAATCAATCCACGATGGGAAGATGGAGGAAGATGAGAAAATAATTCTAAATGATTTTTTTCTTTTTATAAAAAATTTACTTTTTAATCTATTTGTTGGGTAATCAAATATAAACAATATGTCAGAACATCAACCAGAGTGTATTTTGCCAAAAAAAAAATTATAATTGAGCTTTTTATTAATTTTTAATACATATACAATAATTTATTATCACTAATATAATTTTCTACCGGACTTATAAGGTAAAATAGTAGAATTTTGGTGCACTCAACTTCTCAAAGAAAATCTTCAATTTTATTAATGAATTCAAATTATTAAGGAAGCCTTGTTTATAGGCTATTACAGAGGGGTTAGAGAAGGGTTTAGGGTAACTAACTATGGTTACAACATAATTTTACAAGTTAACAGAAACAGTGACTATCTTTAGTTTAAAAGAAAAGAGGTTAACTTAAAGAACCGGCCAAGATTCTAACCAGAATACTTCAACTAAGACAAGACTCTTCAAGGATTGATCAAGATCCTTAAAAGACATTACATCAACGTTATACTTTCTTTTCATTTCCAGTGAATATCCATAGGAGAAATTTTAGTTTCTATGATTTCAAATTAATTTGTACAAGTAACTAGTACAACTAACTCTCTATTTACAACAACACCAACCAAAGGGCGGAAATCAGAGTCCCAAAAGATCCTATCATTCTTCTGAAATACAAAAGAATTAAACTCAACTACAACACGACTAATGTAGTGAGCGTTGCAATTCCCATCCTCATGACAGAAGTAGAATGACAGGAAGATCAATAACAACACCAGCTCGCTGATTTCATCGATGGAGTTTCTCGCTTCTATGAGGTCTATTGCCCAATGATTAATCAAATTTGTACTTTTGGCTAGTTCAAGTAGTGAATTACATGAATATGGAACAAAGTTTGTGTAAGCATGCTAAAAATCTCAAATTTCAACAGTTTTGGAAAGATGCTATAAAAAGGGCATGAAGCACAAGGATTAAAGAACGATACGTTCAAGGGACCTCTTATGACTTTTCTTCTCCATTCACGCCTCAGTTTTTCCTTGCCTTGTTTTTCTGTATGTTTTTCCAAGAGTTGGTGCTGCCATCTTAACCGATCCCCACCTAAGACAGATTTATGGTGTTAAGACCCAACTCTTCTTGATAAAGATCGAGTTGGATTGATGTTGTAGGTAAGTTTCAACTAGATTTCAATTCAAGTTATAATTTTCAGTTTTTATGCACTTTAGTTTAAAATTCCAACACTATTTTAGTTCATTATTACAAAGAAAAGAATGGCTGAAATGATAGGTTTTTATCTGCTATGGGAGGGTTTGAACAAAGGATTAATCATGGCTACAAATATTTTGGACAATATAGTCTATCATTGATAGATTCCAAGAGTTGAAGCTAAGTTTTGTTCCATCTGCACATTCTTTTATATTGTGTCATACCTACTAATATTCTGGATCTGATTGTTGCAACTGTTCTAAAAACGTCATTTAGTGATTAGTTTTCAATGGTAGATCCAATTTTGAAGGGCAAAAGAAATGAAAAACTTGACAACAATGGTCATCTTGAAAGATAATGTATCTGGGAATTAATAAGTTTCACAAAATACACACAAAAAATGGTCATCTTGAAAGACAATGTATCTGGGAATTAATAAGTTTCACAAAATACACACAAAAAATGGTCATCTTGAAAGACAATGTATCTGGGAATTAATAAGTTTCACAAAATACACACAAAAAATGGTCATCTTGAAAGACAATGTATCTGGGAATTAATAAGTTTCACAAAATACACACAAAAAAATAACAAAAAAAAAAAAAGAAAAAACCAAATCAATCATCAGCCTAATCGAACTTAACTTCCTAGATCAAGCAAGTTTACAAGACATTTATACAGCCCTATAATTAATGATGCTTTAGTTTCATAACTAAATATTAATTACTGGTAACAAGAAAAAAAAAAAAAAGGAACAAATGGTGTGGTAATCTCGGTACTGGAAAATGTCACCTGTAAGTGTAGTTTAGTCATTTTATGTGCAGCTCAAGTCACAGAAGAGAAGTCCTATTGTTTCTCCAACTAAATGATCTACTTTTTTGTGGAGGTGTAATGTAGCTGAGACCAAAGTTTCCCTTGAGGGCCTGTCCTTGCTCAGCAAACTTCACAAGCTTGGCAACAATGGCTGCACTCTCTGTTACATGGTTCATGTTCTTCGGATTGCTCCACAACTGGCTGATCAGCTGCAGCCTTCGTCGTTTCGAATTCAATGCAATTCCCCATTTCTGAAACAATCTCTTTCTTTCATCTCCTGAGAATCGCTTCTGCATTAGCTTACACAATGTTTCTCTCTCGCGACGAAGATCTCTCATACTGTAGGAAGAAGATGAGCAAGCATTAGGCATGGGTTAATATACTAGGACTTTCTTTTTGAACAAGTTACAAACTCCAGCGTCGATCAAATGAAAAGAAATGAGAAACATTCAAATGAAACAAAAGTTTGAAAAGGTTTGCAAATCTTTCAACCTTGAAGAAACATTTATACTTGTTAGAGTGGACCTAATATTAAATTCACCTTCACTTATTAGCTTAATCTTTTGGGTAGCTAATAATCTTTTGGGTTGATCAATGATTTAACAATAGTTCTACTCATTCAAATAATTGATGGAATTAATGATATTCTAAAATGTCACTCCAACCTGTTTTATGCATCTTGTAAACCTAGACTCTTGAACCCTTCATTCATTATGATGAGAGGATATACAAGGACATCAAAGAAAAAAAAAAAAAAAAGGCCCAAACACACCCAAATACAAAAAGGAGTTCCAATCCGAAAGAAGCTAAGCTGATAATTACCAACAAACTGAATCAATAGATGTTAACAAAGAGAGATTATTACTAATCATATTTCAAAGGTCCTCCCCAGAGAAAGAATACTCGTTTATGTGGCCGATGGTTCTCTACGTGGCATTCTATCCTTTTTCTTTTTCCCAATCCATTTTCTAAATACTTCTCTACGATTTTCAAAGATGGTGAGACCTCTTTTGAAAGCTTTTGGGATAGTTTCCCGTAGCTCTCACTGGCGTAAATTATGTGTCCTGTTGTGTAATTGTGCAATATTTGTACTAGTTGAAAAAGCATTTTTAAACTAGGTTGTCAGTTGCCGTCTGCCTAAAATTACTTTTTGTATGAAACTAAAAATCAAAGATAAAACATGCTAGAACGACGACTAACCTTGAAGAAAAAGAGATTTTGCGGCCATCATCCATTGCTGCATTACCGTAATAAAATGTTTGTTTTAGAAAAGTCAGTCTCCTAAGCTCTACTTCCATGTAAATGGAATCGGCAGGATCGCCTTGGAAGAGCAAGAAAAAGTAAGTTCTATGGACAATCGAGACGTTGCAAGTTTGCCAAAGCTCAATTATCATCCTCTGCTGCCTCTGAAATTCTTCCTTCCAATCCGATATGACTAATCCATCCTGCAATGTCTCACCACCAACATAATTTGTGTTCTTTAAGAAATCTATTTCTTGCCCATCCTCCAGAACCTAGTAAGAACATACTTCTAATTATTAGGAGAAATGAAAATATTTAGACCTGAACACTAAATTGTAAGTCATTTGCAATCGATGTCATCAAGCAAATGGTGGGAGGACAAGTTGGAATAGACAAAAATGCATTGATCTAAAAAGTAAAAAGTGGCAGGAGTATGATATTTGATTTAGTTGCAAAGTGGCAGTGGCATAAATTAATGATGCTGCACAAACCAACGAAGTGCTCATACTGTACCTTGATAACAATGATAGACTTCATGGGACGCCCAGTATTCAAGCTAGGAAAAAGAGAGATCAAGCTGTTTTTCATGTCAGAGACTCACAAAGCAATCTTTTTTTTTTCTTTTATATCTATAAGTGTCTGAAAGCCAGCTTATACGCATCTCAACTAATTTCACGGGACAACCCGCCTGATCCTACAACATTTGGGTGTTAAGAAAATTCATAGGATATAATATTCACCCAAGTTCTAAAGCACACACCATATGATTGCCCATCCGCAAGAAATTATAGGAACTTAGATTATTTAGGAATCTGTGCAATGTAATTTGAGAAAGTAAAAAAAGAGCATCCTCACCTGTCCCTCTGCAAGTTCTTTCCCATACTCAGAGTTTCTCATTTTCTTCAATCCAGCAACAAAGGCGTCTAAGCGAGTAACGTCTTCATCTGCAGAAGTTTTGATGCTCCGAGCACTTCCTATAGAAGACTGAGAATCAAGTCTCAGGAGGCCGCCATCAAAGTCTAATTGTGGGAGTTTCCGTTCAAAACCTTCAGGTCTTCCAGGAAAGCTTTTCTCAAATCCATGAGGAGGAGTGCTCTCTCTTCTATCAGGTGATAACTCAGTCTTGAAATTGGCTCTACAACTCCAGCTTCTGGTTAGCTTCAAGCTTCTGGAGCTTGACATGTCGGCAGCAACCGTTGAACATGCATCGTCGTGGTAAGGACTGCTCAAAGAATGCATGTCCATCCTTCTTACATCATGGAGTCTTTGCTCTGGTTGACCATTCGTTGAATTATTTTGAATCGGATGTGCTTCTCTGTTCCCATTCACAGGGGTTGATATCAATTCATGGTCTACTATATTTCCATCGTTTAACCCATTAAAAGGCATTCCTCGGAATTCACCATTATTAGTAGAAGGTGGTGACAAGCCATCGTCCCTGACTGACTCCCCCATTTCAATACATTGAACTTCCTTGCAGTCATCGGAATCCTCTGCTATTGCAAGAGCGGTTGTTATTCCACTTTGACCTGAGTGAGAGTCAATGAACCTCTTTCCATCATCACTATCTCCATCATAATAATGAGGATTGTTAAAGGATTTTCCACCCGTATCTCTACCACGAAAATCAGCCACACTTGAAGTTTCTGATGGTGAACCTTCATACTCTAAACCATCGCTTGCTTGCAATTTGGAATAAGTAGTTTTGACATCCTGGAAAGAAGGCAAGCAAGTAGTATGAGGAATACAAAGGAAACTGACTATATATGCATGCAAGTAAATCACGTTAACATCAATCAGTAAACTTTTACCTTTCTCGAGACATCATCATGCCCAACCATACGAAGTAAATCTTCAACCCGGGATTGAGCGAGATCCCTTTGCTTAGTGAGTTCTTTAATGTCCTTAGCCATCTGCAAGATAGAATATAATGTAATCTATAACCATTTATCATGTAAACGTTTTTCCTCCTCATGGCTACCAACAATTTGAGTGAGACAACCAGTCTGGGTTGTGGTTTCCTTTGACCGTGGCCATATATAACAGGCAGGACACTATTGTAAGGTCTTCTCTTATGCAGTTCTCGACACCGAACTTAAATTATAGAACAGACATGGATATATTCTTAGAATTACAAATATGCAAATGATGAGCAGGATTTGCCAAACAATCAAATGAATACGTAACTGACCAGATGAACATTTTTCTTTAATTTTCAGAAGGAAAGAAAAGACTCCACAAAATGTCTACATCTCCTCTCCTCATTATGACACAAATAAATTTCAAATCATGGCAAGCCACAGCAAAAATATAAAATTTAGAACTTCAAATTAATTCAAGCATATTTCACGAGCATGAATTCAGGTAGAATATACAACCTTCTCAATTTGAAGATCTTTCTTTTTAAGTAGGGCTGCATATTCAGAACTGGATGAAACAGGGGCAGGGGTCCTCAATTCACTCTCCAATCTCGCCAACTCTTTCTGCAAATGCTTAACCAAAGCCTTATCAGACATGACCACGTTGACTTGTGCTTTTGTTGTCACCTCTTTTGCACAACAAGCGAACAAGAGAGTGTTTCTAGTTTGTTCAACGTGACTTCTTGCAGGGCTCAATGTACAGATGATGGCTGTTCTAGCATTGCCACCTAAGCAGGGCTGCAATATTCGTGTCAGCTTAGAATCTCTGTAATTGATATGACCATTTCTTCCTTTGCTGCACCACATTACAACACCAAGGGTTTTCAAAATATAGAGAGCTTCACTTACTGTGCAAATTTTACAAAAAGAAACAGAAAAAGAATGGGGGGGCATAACATCTAGTCATCAACCAATTTGATTTTTTTACACCAAAAATGAGTCATTGTAACAAAAGTTAATTCAAAATTTGTCATCACATCCATAATGGCTAAAGTGAATCTCTCCATAAATGAGTTTTTCCAAGATTCAAGTCCCATTGAACATCAAGCTAAAATTTTTATAAGGAGGATGCTATATAAGTTAGTGAAACATCAGGAAACACTTGATAAGCAAAAACTGGTACGGAGCATAATTGAACTACCGATACAGACACAAGTCACACAACACAGTAAACTAGAATGATAGATCTTAAGATCGTATAAGTAGGATACACGCAAAGCCAAAAAGAAAAAACAATTAAAAAGAATTGTAGAATTGTACATAGATCCCATACGAACGTAAGAAACTTCTGTATTGCCTAGGGAAAACCTATCTATATGTCAACACTTTTTACTCCCTCCCTCCAGGGTTTTATGCCATGCATACTGCCAACACTGATGACATCCATATTTAAAATGCATGACACAAGCATCAGTGACAAGTGGCAATTCGGCAAAAAAATGACAATTCACTCAAATCTAGAGGAGAAAAAGGAAATAGAAAAACTCCAAGTTTGGTGGAAGAACTAGACCCACAGTAACAAAGCAAAATAGTTTCCAACAGACCTTGAATAATAAAAATGTCAAACAACGTAAAGGGAAGGAAAGAGGACTTCAAGTACCTTAATTTGCGAATGACAGTACCCAGAGTCAGTAAACTGCGATTTATGTGACATCCTTCTTTCAATCTTGCCCCTGCTGATAATGCTTGAGCTGCACGTTCACTCCCAGCTAAATCAATAAAACTCTGCCAGAAATGACGGGAAAGTGAGGAGTGAAGATAAAGTTCTCACACATTGAAGTGCGTTGAGTATGGAAGTCTCTTAAAAGTCAGTATATTAGTTGTATGGTTATGTACACACAATATACTATTAGAGGTCATTACCACACTAGCAGCAAGTGTGGTTGAATTGTCTTTTCCTAAAAACTCTCGAGCAGAACTTTCAATTGTCTGCATGAATCAACAAGGAAGTTGGTTGAAAAAATTATCCCTGAGATGAAAATTGAATCCTTAAATCAGTTGATCGTGGGATTAATTAAGAAGAGACGTGAAGCACACCAGTTTAATAATTTGATGAGATCTAGAACTTTTCTCATTCAATGAGGTCTCTCCAATCCGTCGTTGAGCTGCACATTATAACCAGATTTCATTAAAATATGAAATAATCAGACTGACAATTTTTTTCAAAATGCTTCACCTTCACAAATTGAAATGAGCTCCCTTAAATGGTTCCAGTCCCTCAAAGTTTCCTCGGTGACTTTCTCCACAATAGTTGCCTCAACTGTTGACAAACAAAAACTGTGGTAAAATGCCAATAGGAAAACTATAAGGAGTTCTTTTCCTACACCGTAAAAAACAACATATTCACCTCTTGGTCATCTAGCAGCCTGAGAGGACTAGTATCTGTGCTTAGGAGGTCTCTAACAGCTTCATTGTATATCTCAATAGCTGAAAATTTCACAATGAATGCTCTTTCTTCATGCTGAAATTTGTTTAAGGAAAAGAAAACAAACAAAGACGATAAGTAAATAGAGCTTGCTTCCAGTAAAGGTAAAGAGTGTAGCGAAATAAACACAATTATCTCACCCTTCTAATGTAATCAAATATATCAGCCACTGAATATTCAAGAATTCCATTCATGGTGTATGTCTTTCCACTGCTTGTTTGACCATATGCAAAAATACTTGCTGGAAATTTGGAAGCATATATATTGGAATAAGGATTTGACTAGTTCATTGACGCCTTGACATATTAGATTTCAAATTGGAATAAAACTGTGTACTTACAGTTGATACCACTGACTACAGAAAATGCAATTTCTCTGGCTCCTTCCTCGTACACCTGCTTTGTAGAGCAATCACCTCGAAATACTCTATCTATCACCGGAAAAAGTGAGCAAAAAATTAAATAAACCTCTTATACAATACCATTAAGTCAAAAATTATATTCATATTAATGGCGTCCTTCCATAGCGTAATGTACAGGCATAAAAATACTTTGAAACATGGACTTAATGTACAAAGCCAGAGTCAGGAAAAAACGTCATAATCACTAAAATATACATAATTCATATAACAAAACATAATTCATATAACAAACATGTATATAAGAATACCATCAAGTGATGAAGCGAAATCCTTCAAGCTCAAACAAAAGAAACTATCAAAACATTCAATAAAAATGTGTGAAAGGAATCCTCATCTATACTAACCCGAAAAGTTACATGTTTACAGACGTCTTACAGAGGATTTTGAAAACCAAGAGAGATTAGCATTTCTCACCAAAAGTATAGGCACTTGGAAATGTGGACCCCTCCCGTAAGGTATTTCGGTACAAGATACTAGTATCATTGATGCACTCCCAATCTGCTGCCTCATTCATCATAATCTCCTTCTCATTCAAGGGTCTCAACCTTACTAAAACAAGAATTTTCTCTTCACGAGCATTTATCCCCTGCATTTTCTCCAACTTCATCAACTCCTCTCCAGCAACCGCCCCCATTTCTCAAAACCTTCTCCCAGCCCAATAGACCACCACCTCGATTCAGTCTATATCAATCCATAATTGTAGTACACTCGAAGATGAAACAAGAACAGACACCCAAGTCATTGTGCTCATGCTTCGCACGTTTACAGGACACTGTTGAGATTTACAACAAACAAATTAGTTCCATGAACAAGAAAAGGAAAGCATATAAGCTCTTAATGACTGAAATTACCTGCATAAAATACTACTAATCACTAAATAATACAATATGCTAAACAAATGCTAATTACTTATTGTCGTAACCATTCAGCAAGCCATGAGTGCCTTCTGATCTGACCAACCCCCTCACCCAACCAACAGTAAAAAGAATATAATAACTGCAACTACAAGCTAATCATTGCTATTTACCCGCCACCCGCAAAATGATAAAAGTTAGAAAGCATATTAATGATAATTACCATATCATGGTTATGCCTTTAGCAATCTAGCTAACCTTCAGTTCTACGCATCCCTTTTAAAACCCTTTTTTTGTGGGGGCTATTTCCCCCAAGAAAAATCACAAATGTCATGTAAGACAGAAACCTTCCCCATAATGGAGACCCACAAAGCTTACGGACAAATTCGAGGAATTTGAAAAGGGTAAGCATTGTCCTCGAACCATCAGAACGTTATTTTCTTTGTATTCTCATTATCGCTCTACACGATAAGATGTGGTCAGATTTTATTGGTACTGTGATTTTTGAAATTAAAATAAAGAAGACGAGGAACAGGAAAAATAAAAAATAAAAAAAAATACCGTCGAATCGTCTGTCCTTTCAGAAAACCGTTTCCGAAAACGATACATCCATTCGGTAGAGCGATGCGGTTCAGATATCGATAGCAATGGCTTACTTGCTCGAAAAATCGATCGTCCAAACGCCGTCGTTTTTAAGATTTCCCTTTTCCCCTTCTTCTTCCTTTCTGCCGTTCGGTCTGATCCGAAGCCTCTGCTACTCTGCTGCGCTTTTCGTCGTCTTCAAGCCTCGTGCACTTTAAGAAAACGACCACAATATATTAAATAATGTTCCAAAACTGAAAAGAAAAAGCCCCGAAATGTATACCATTCACAATGTGCGTGTCAAAATGGACGCGAAATGTCGCGCGGTTAGAAGTTCTACGCAACGGCACTAATATACAATTCTAACGGTTAGCTCGTCTTCATCAAATCCTCAGTTAAGCAAGATTATTAAAATCCTATCTCGAAAATAATTGCACATTGGAACTCATTGTTTTACTTCGACTCAAGGCAAACTTCGAATGCAGCAATTTCCGACGAAAATCTCACAAATAATAATTTACAAGGAACCACTGGACAATTAAACTCCGCGAGATTCCTCCGAGAGGAAAGATCACAGAGATGATAAAATCAGCTACGCAAACATGATTACATGAACTTCAATCCAAAACCGGAATGGCAGAGAGAAGGATTCAAGGCGTAGCTTCAGAGTAAATTGGAGAAGACGATGAAGCTTTACGAGTGGAATAAAGCATCAACATGACGATTAAAGAGAGAAAGGAAAAGGATATTAGAAAAAGAAAAAAAGCAAGGAGGTGAAAGTAAACGTACCGAACGTAGAAAGATGGAAATGAACGCCGAGAAACGAACATAGATGAAACAATAACACAACAACGGCGAATCAGCACCGGCCGGCGACCGTAAATCTTGAAGCACAAGGAGAATGCGGGTGGCCGAAGCGGCCGCAGATTCCGGTAACTCACGGCGGAGCCATCGCTATCAGTCTTAGTCTGAGGGAGGAGAGAAATTTTGAGATGAGCCAATGGCCGGTGGAAGAAAATGAGAACCCGATGATGGAGCGTCAACAAAGTTGAAAATTCTCCTCCAACCGCACCGCAACTCTCACTGAAAAGAAAAAAGAAAAAGAAATAGTGTGAAGTGAAATGTCTATAATGCCCTCTATATATACTATTATTTAGTTAAAATATCATTTTGGTTGTCTATACCCTCGATATATTTTAAATTTAGTAATTGCTTCTAATTTATTATTCATTTAAATAAAACTATAATCGATTATCATTTTCTATCAACTTTGAAAATATATTCACATATTTCATTACATAAAATTATTATGGTTGTTTAACCAATATCAATAAGAAGAAAAAAAAAAAAAACTCTAAAGAATTAAATTTAAGATTTTTTAAAAGTAGATGGACTAAAATTTGATAATTAAAAGTATATAAACTAATATTAAACAAACTTATAACAACGAAAATGTTATTTTTACTTTTTTTTCCCTTTTTGGGTAGAATTAGAATTTACTACTTGGCTTTCATTTTTTTTACAATACAATGAATTGGGGAAATCACCTTATTGATGGTACAAGTTTTATTCGAGTTGAACTATGTTTATTTGATAATAATTTCGGTTTTTTTTAATAGATAAGTTCTAGTTTGATAACAATTTCAATTTTTTGTTTTAGGTTTTTAAAATGTGTTTAAAATGTTTATTTTATAATAATTTCAATTTTTTTCTACCATATTTTTCATCACTTTTAACTAACATTTGATTTTTTAGCTAAATTCTAAAAATAAAAATAAATTTTAGAAAAAAACTACTTCTGATTTCTCAAAATACTCATAAAATCTGGATAACAAAACAAAGAAATGAAGTAAGACTTTAATTTTAAAAAGTCAAATTATTATCAAATGGATATAAATTTTCAATTTCGTATCTCCCTCAAATTCTTAAATATTCTGTATTTGATAAGTCTTCGACATATTTTATATTTTAAAATGTTAATTGATATATTAAACATAAATTTGAATTTTTATCCTAAAAAATTACATTTTATATCCATTAGATCCATGAATTAAAAGAAATGACAAATAAGTTAACAATTTATCATAAACAGAATTTATATCATAAGGTCCTAGACACAACATTAAATGATTATGAAATTAAAAAATATATATTTTTTAAAATTCAATGATTTGTTGGACAGAAAATTGATTTTAAATAAATTTTAAACTTCGAAGTTTTTTTTTTTTTTTTGAGCAAAATAGTATTTTTAACTCTTTTTTTTTCTTTGGGATTTAAAAGCAGAGAGCGTCACGTGATGGAAAAGAATAAAAAAGAAAAGTTGGATAGTAAAAATTAAGAGGAGGGGTGGGCAGATATGGCGCCACGTGGCTGCGGTGTTTCCTATGTTGGTGTCTGTGACCGTTAGATCTGTAGGGAACCAATTGTTGGAGCGGAAAAGAAAGAGAAGTATCGCAAAGCTGACAAATGCATAATAAATACTGATAGCATCACCTACTTTTCTTTTCTTTTTTTTCTTTTTCTTTTTTTTTCTTTCCTTCCCTTTATTTTCCTCCAAATTCGACAAAACTAAAATTTCATATTAAATTACAAATTAGTCCCTAAATTTATAAATCTGTCTAAAAAATCTATTTTTTTTTTAGTATATTAAGATCACGTTTATATCTATTTAAAAGTAATTATTTTAAAATTTGTAAACAAATCGTGTAATTTGATTGAGGAGTAAAAGGTATTCAATCTGATTGCGATTGAAAACTAAGTGGGACCCACTACTTTTTATTATTGTTACGATTACAGATATGTTACTGTAACGGTATGAAAATTACCAATTTGTCATATTTATCGTTACCTTTATCGTTACCGTCAAGGTAACAATAAAATGTGACAAATGCATAATTTTAGGTAAACGCGACCAAAAGCAATCCAATTGCGTTTGTGATTTAGGATCCATTCATCAGTGAAATCTCATTTCGATTATACCAATTATCATTACGGTTTGATAAACTTGGCATAAATTCGTAAACTTTCAACTTATGTCTAATAAGTATGTTCAAATTTTTTACAAACTAATTGAATTATTATATTTAAAATTGAATTTTGAATTTTATGTTAAAAGTTTTGTGGAAGTTTAACTATAAATTTGGTCCCTATGATTTGGAGAAAGTTACAATTTAGTGGAAAAAGTTAAAATTTAGACCATATTGTTTAAAAAATGGTAGAATAGGTAATATAAATCTGGACATTCAAGGATCAATTGGAAACAAAATTGAATTTATGAATTTATTAAATACTTTTTTTTTTTTTTTTGTAAAGTTATGGATCTATTAGACAAAAAACTGAAAATTCAACGACCCCATTAAATCAATTTTAAGTTCAAGAAACATATAGATATAATTTTAAAAGTTGAGAGACAAAACTTATAGATTAACTTTGATTCTATGAACAATAATTTTAGATATGATTTTTAAAAAATGGATTAAATTACAAATTCAGTTCATAAATTTTGATAATTATGCTTATTTAAAATTTAGACTAAATACTAGGGTTGGCAATGGGGTCAAGGTGGGGCAGGGGATTCCCCATCCTCGTCCCCGTGGGGGGTATTTCCCCTCATTCCCGCCCCTGCCAATTGNATATTTGTAAATAATATATTTTAGGGTGTATATACAATTATATATTATATATATTTATTTGTAAAATTAGATATACATATATTAAAAAAAACTTATCAGGTCGGGGGCAGGGACAGGGATATCCTCCTCGGTTAGAATCAAACTGGGATTCTTCACTCCGATCAAGGCGGGATCGAGATAGGAACATCCCATGGAGACTTTTGCTAACCCTACTAAATACATGATTTTATTGAAAAAAATCATTGATAAACATAGAAAATATGGGGGTGTGTTTGATTAACGTCGTAACTGTTTTTGGAGTATATGTACATTTTTTTTTAATATAGAGTGTTTATAAAATATAATAAAAATAATCAAATGAGTTTAAATGAATTTTCTAAGAAAAATCACTTTAAATTGATTGTATATACAGTGATAAAAAAAGGATGTATGAGCATCAAATTATTATCACTTTATACAATTTTAGAAATGGCACAACAAATAACTTGTAGTTAAAATTGCTTTTAAGATAATGTAACCAAAGATACCATTAATTTAATTAGACCATTTTGATTAAAAAAAATTAAGGTGTGTTTGGTAATCATCTTGTTTTTTGTTTTTGTTTTTTTAAATTAAGTCTATAAATTAAGTTTATCTCTAAATTTATTTCTTTGTTATCTACTTTTCACTAATGGTTTAAAAAATAAGCCAAATTTTAAAAACTAAAAAAAAAGTTAGCCTCGTTTGTTGATCATTTTATTTTTTGTTTTTATTTTTGAAAATTAAGCCTATAGACATTACTGAAAAATGCATGCTAAATTCATAAATAACTTCATCATTTAAAATATGAATCATGTGATCAATATTCATTAAAAGCATGTGTCCACTAAAACATGATATGAAAACTTCATATAAACTGCCTATGCGATAAAAACATTCATAAAATTGTCTTTGGAAAAATTTATTAAAATTTGTCACTCACCGTCTTAAGCTATTTATCCAAATTATCTATAAGCCTCTCCTACTTGCATCTGCCCTGTAATAACAAGAGGTCCCTTGGTTAGTATCATTAGCTCCCTTTTGAGCTTAACATAATACTTAACATTATCACATATCATCATCGTGTCATTACTGAGTTCATCGCATCCCTTATACTTAGCCACTTTACCTTTTTTTCTGTCTAGAGACTGACTTCCCTCTCTATTGGGTACTTCATGGTCACAAGGACACCTTTTTGTGCCTATGCTTCAACCAGCCCTCGTGTGCCTTACTTCATGCCTCTGTGCATTGTTGCACTCCTTAACAAACCAGCTGCTTGCTTAATCTTTGTATGCAGTTGTCTGCCTATTCATTCATAACATTAATTCAAATTCAACCTTTTAAACCTCATAATTAAATTTCCAGCTGTTAGTTAACTATATTTCCTTTTGATAAACTTACTCAAAACTTCATAGCTCACTTACTTTAGAACTTGAGCATCAAATCCTTTTTTATTTAGCCAAAAAAACTTCTTAGATCTCCTCAAACTTACTAGAAATTCTTTAGTACCTTCAGAGCCTCAACAAGCACTCATACTTCTCTTAGGCATAGGAAAATTTGGTAAAACAGTCTTCTTCTTTGCTAAGCCTATTTATACTTAGGCTTGCATGAGAAGTTTGCTTAATTAAATGTCACCTGACCTATTAATCCTTAATTAACATTTCCTAAGGCTACCACTTAACCCACTAACAAATTATTAAAACTGAAATCCTCAACTTATTTTCATCGCATAAGGCTGCGATCACTTGGGCCCCTTCATTGTTTATCGCATAACTGGACCATCATCGCACTATCTGTCATGGAACATTCTTGGCAAGCCTTACATAAATAATCTGCCTTCATCCATTTTTATAACCTACTTCATACTTGACTATTATATTAGCCACATGGTAATTAGAAACTGATCGTATACCACTCTGTCTAGCTTCAGCCAACATCATACTCGACCCTTAACTTAACTTCCTTCACAATCTTCCCAAAATCTCATGACCACACTTAGACATAATTCCTTTTTCCTTAAACACTTGACCGTATATCATCTGGAAGAGTTGGTTGCATGGATTGACATGATTTGTTGCATACATTGACATGTTTTCATCGCATGGACATCTCTGTTTTTCCTCTATGTGTTAATTCTTCTTCACTCACTCGAGAGCTTAACCTTCCATACTTAGAATATTTTCCTGCCTTGTAAAGAACTTGAGAGCCTTACCTTTAACAGTTACAAATTTTCTTCTTCTTTAACAACACCTACATGCTCAACATATTTTTTACAACATTACACTTGATGTTATCATCATAAACACTTAATTGTAAAGGCATTAAATACTGACTTAAATATAACTATTTAGTAAGACAAATTTAGGAGTTTACAAAATGTTATCGAAGTAATATAATAATTAAAAATATAACAAAATGGATACATGGATAAAGAAGTCATTTCCAACTCAATCTCACCCTTTAAGTTTCAACATCCCTAGCAATCACAATCAAATGAGTAGGGATTGAAAAATATACAGCATTATTATTTTCCATTTATTGCTAAGTAATGGATATAAGGCATTTGACATCTGGTTTAAATATTTGTGATAATAACTATTATATGTGTGGTAACCTCTAAAGTTTGTGGTTTGAATCCTCTCTCTCTTTATTTAAAAATATTCTTAATTAATCTCTCCATAATTTGTCACGATCTCATATGAAAAATGAACAAAATATCAAAATAAAAGGAAAAAAAGCATACTATAAAATAAAAGTATATATAATTTTATATACATTTGAACTTTTAAAAAATGTCTAATAAATCTCTACACATTTGTTTTTGCATCTATCAAGTCCCTAAAGGCTTTCAATTTCGAATCTAACGGGTTATTAACTTATTCAGTAGTTATTAAAATTGATGAATTTAGGACATGTTTGGATTGGATAGAGAAAAATATGTTTTTCAAAAAATTCAATTTTATTTAAACTATTTTGATGAAAACTATTTTCAGTAGTTACCAAACACTTCAGTTTTTTTTCCAAAATGACTTATTTTCAAAATTAAACGCTTGAAAAGTTAATTCAAACACACCCCTTAGTGGCATTTTCATCTTTTTTTTTTTCTTCTTTTTTGGAAAGATGAATGTAGTGAATTAAGCACGGAATGATCATTTGTTTGGTGGAAATCTAAGATTTTCATGAGATGATAAGCAAATAGACCAGTTTGTTTTGTGGAACTGTGAAATATCTAGGCATCTTGAAATGCTTATGTGAGAGGAATTTATCTAAATTTTTATGCTATCTTGTAATATGGATTTTTAAAATGCTCATGTAGGTGAGTTTGAGCATTGAATTGGGTTTAGTTGAGTTGAAATTTTAACTCATCTTAGTATTCAACTTAACTCGATTTCACCATCATCAATGTGTTTACTATTTAATTTCATTTAAATTAAAATAATATGAAAATAACGTATAATTAATATGAAAATGAGTGATATAATTCATAATTTCAAGACATTCGAAATATGGCAAAACAAATAATGTTATCTAAATATTTTAAGACATTCTTAAAACCAAACGACCAAAAAAATCAAAAATTTTAGAGTTTCAAAGATTCTAATTGTCTAGATTTTCAAAATAATTAAATGGTCTTTGAAAGTTTAATATCTTGTTGGACATAAAATCTAACAGATTTATTAACTTTAAAAATGTCCAATATGTTAAGGGACTAGAGAACTTGTAATCAAAGAGAAATTGAACTTTCAATCGAAAGAGAATGAATATAGGTTAGTTATTATCTACTATCTCATGTAAATGAATTAATTAGGTAGCTATAAGTTATAAATGGTTAGAAAAAAAACATGAATTGAAATTGTAATTAAAGAATAAACAGAAAAATAATAGGGAAATTAAAAGAAAACGATGGAATTGAATACACACGAATTAACATGGAAAAATCAAAGAAAAAAACATTGATCAGAAAAAATCCACTATGTGAAAAATTATTACAATCACATAGAAAATGTTCCTAACCCCAATTAAAATCACCCTCTCAAAACTTTTTACTACTCACTCACACTTTTTTCCTACCTTTAAATTAGAGAATGTAAAAGATAATTTTACTAAAGTTTCGTTTGGTAACCATTTGGTTTTAAAAATTAGGTCTATTTCATCCACATTTCTTATCATGAATTGCATATTTCTTCAGTACAATGGTTGAATTCTTAGCTAAATTTAAAAAACAAAAACAAATTTTTGAAAGCTATTTTTTTTATTTATCAAAATATGGCTTAGTTTTTTTAAACCATTGATGAAAAGTAGATAATAAAAAAAGAAATTTGAATATAGAAGTAATGTCTTTAGGCTTAATTTTGAAAAATGAAATAGTTAATAAACAGGGGTCTAGAGTTACCATACATAAAGTGTTTCTAACTTGGATAATTCAAAATTAAATACATAGATTTCTTTTATAATATTTAGAGTCAAAATAGGTGAAGTAATTGATTTAAGTAATAGAAAGATGGGAAAGGAGTGGTTGTCCAATAGGCATGATTTGGGGCATGTTTGGACGTGCAGGTTCTTATTATTTTTCATTTTCATGCGGTTGGTTGTTGGTTGGCTACGCAAATTGCGCTTATTCTCAACTTCACAAACCCTATTTCTTTTTCTTTTTCTTTTTCTTTTTTTCTTTTTTAATTCTTTTCTTTCTTTCATTACTTTCTTATCTTTTGTTCTTTTTTTTTAAAAAAATTTTAGTTATAATTTAGATCTCTTTTCATAAGTTTTTGTTTTCAAAAATTACTTTTTGATTGTTAATTTTTTCAAAAAATCAAAATCAAACATCTTTAGTAACTATTTTTGGTTTTCTATTTTTAGAAAAACAAAAAACCAAAAACATATTTAGTAATTGTTTTTAGTTTTATTTTTTTAAAAAAAAAAAAAAAAAAAAAAAACTACATGCATGTTTGATATATATATATATATATATATTTGCTTTTTTATTTTAAAATTTTTTAATAAGTTTTTATGACTTTTTCTTTTAGTTTTATATGTTTTAATTAATAAAACTAAAATCAAACTTTCTTTTGCAATATTTTTCCTTTGGTAAACATAATTATAAAATTATACATTTTAATTTTTTTTAAAAAAAAAATTATAATGATAAAACAATATCAATATTTTAAATGTACTATTTTAATTACATATATGTGTGAGAACAAGGGAACAATGGGAACAAACTGTCGAATAAGTATTTAAACTTTAAAAAAAAAAACTCTAATAAATCTCTAAATTGTCGAATTTATATTAATGAGTCCTCGTGCTATTAATTTTATGTCTAATAGGACATAGACTTATTCAACGTTGCTTTTAACTTAACAAATCTATTGGACACAAATTGAAAGTTATCTCATTTGATATTCATTTAGCTTTTGAAAATTAAGCTTACAACAATATTATTTTTACTTATAAATTTCTTTATTTTGTTACTTATTTTTAGAAATATTTTTAAAAAATTATATATTTTTTTGTTTGTCTTCCATAGTTTATATTAAACTTAGAATAATTCATCTCATTTTAATATTGGGAACTTGAATATTGTCCCCTTCTAATAAAATTAACCACAAATAAAACCCTAATATAGTCAAACCAAATGAATGACTATATGATTTTAAATATTGTCAAAGAGAATAATATATACACTTTTAAAATAGTTCATATGCTTTTCAATATAAATATATATATGTTACGTAGTAAATTTTATTATCCAATACATTTTTGAATTAAAATAAAATAAAAATATTAGACGGTGGAATGAGAAGCATGAGTTAGTGGCGTGATAGGAGGAACTTGAAAAGGGCTGACAAAAAGGACATAATATAATTGGACTTACAAATCATCAAACCTTTATATAAACCGTTTACAAATCAAAAGTCAAAAGACATCATTATAATTTTCAATAAATTTATGAAATTGTTCTTACTATTTCCCCTTTTCAACCTTTTTTTTTTTTAATTTTTCTTTCTCAACAACAAGAAAATATTTTGCTTTTCTTTTTTTATCATTTTCTTTATATATATTTTTTAGAAAATTTTGCGCATGTTTGACCCAAAGAGAGAATTGGAGTAGTAACTTCCGATTTGGTTTATGTACGTCACACGACTAAAAAACATCAATTTCATGACTTATTAATTCTTTACATTGTAAATCCACGACTAAATGACTCTCCAAACTTCTAAACAACCTCACTTTGGTTATAGATTGCATGCCCTCTAATCATTTGATGGGTCCACAAGGTGCTCCAAGTGAGAATTACTAAAAAACCGACTTTTATATTAGATAAAACATCCACTAAAATATTAGATAAATATAATAAACTCATGGTCAAATAGAGCATATTGGGATAAAACTATAATTATCATTATAAAAGATGGTTTGATCTCTCATAGTCCATATATGGCAAAATTGATAATGGTGGAGGTTGAATTTGATCAAAGTTCTCAAATAGTGAATCATTTTGAGTGAATAAAATTACTTTCCAAATGGTTTAATTGATTTGCTTTTCAAAATAATTTTAAAATTCTACAATTCCAACTGTGAAGATGTATGAAAAAAAAAACATATTTTATGTTCTTAATGCTTAAGAGAAGTGAAAGGTGCATAATTACATTAAAACTAATAAAAACACTTGATAGTATACTAGTTGATGTATGAACTTATTTTCATTTTTGTTATATGAAAGCTTGTACAATATGGCATGAAATATAAGATATAACTAAAAATTTCACATTTGTCTTTAAATTTTCAACTTTTTTATATGTAAATTCTTGAATTATCTACTTATCCATTATTTGCTAACAACTAAATTAAGCCATTTGTGTGAAATAACTTAGTGAATTTTACCTTCCTAATTATTTTATATGTTTCTTAAATTTCAATTAATAGTTATTTGAATAACTCCAATGAAGTTAGCTTTAGAATTCAGTTTGAATGAGCATTTTTGGGAAAAGCAAAAAATAAAAACTTTAATCTATAATCGTTAGAATATTTCTTTGCTTAGTTGCCACGGCAAGTTGTGACTTGTGAAAAGGTAGCAAAGCATTTTAATTTGGCTAAAAGATATTTTATATCGTTGTTTTCAATCTTATAATATATATATTTTCACATTAACAATTTTATCATTAATACTTTATTCATTACCATATATGTTAAGACCAAGAGACCTGTGATTCGAATCTTCTCACTTGTGAGCCTTTATTGTATTAAAAAAAAAGTTGACATGTTTTTTTCTTTATAATGAAAACTCTTAAAACCATTTTGAGCAAAAAAAACTAAAACATACAACATGGACAACGGACAATATATATTAGGATAATTAAAGCCACATTTGAGGAGTATTTTGATGCTAACATGAGTATAACTTAAGTATATACTTTTTTTTTTGAGGTCGAAGGTTCAAATCTCCATGCACCATATTTGTTGTATAAAAGTGTGTTTCCATGATATCGAAAGTTCATGGTAATAATTAATATATTTTGCCAAATTTAGGGTAAAAATTGATAGGGAAAAATGTATTTTTAGGCTTTGAGCTTTTAGTATAATTTATATTTCATTCCTAGGTTTCAAATGTTATATTTTTGCCATTTAATTTTCATTTGGTCCTAGTTTCAATATTGTATACTTTTAATTTTCACTAATACTCATCATATTAATTTTATATTCATTAAGAGAATTTAAAATAAATTATAATTACATTCATTTTCACTCATTATCAGCTCTACTAAAATTAATTAAAGAATTTTACATCATAATCATTTTTAACTAATCAACTTGAAGTTAACGTCGATAACCAAAAAGTTATCAATAAGGAAATTTCAAAAGTAAAAGTGTAAAATTTTGAAATTTAGAGATTAAAAGAAAACTAAACTCTAACTTAATTTTAAGGTAGAATATAATATTTTGAAACTTAAAATAAAATGATATTTACACTCACATTTGTGAACTTAAAAAGGTACTTTTTCCAATTTATATTACTCTCTTCAAATAATGATATCAAAATAAAAATAAAAATAAAAATTATTGATACCAAAATAATTAAATTTTTAAGTAAAGTACACTATTTAATTACAGTAGATTTAGGAACCAAATGACCATTATGGTAATTTTCAAGTAAGCAAGGAAAGCTATGTATAGGTTAATTAGGCTAAAACTAGGTTTTATCATTGTCACTGATATTTCATAATCATTTCATTGGTCAAAGGAAAAGAAAAAAAAAAAAAAAATGTTAATGTCCAAAGTGCAAATATCATAAAATCAATAAAAACAATCTGATGTATAATAAGATTGTGTAGTTGGGAATTGGGATTATATGCATAGTCTTCAAAATTTTAGATACGTATCGGATAGATTTCTAAATTTTAAAAAATTATTATAGGTTATTAACTTTAAATTTTGTGTTTAACAAGTTATTGAAGGTTTAAAAAGACTATAAATTATCAAGTAAATTTTAATTTTGTATTTTATAAATGATTGACCTATTTTATGTTGTTTAAAATTCATAGATTTATTGTATGCAATATTAAACACAAATTCAATTTTATATTTATTAAACTTGTTAATTTTTCAAAATGTCAAAGATGTAAGAGATTTATTAGACACAACATCGAGACTTCGAGAATATATTATACACTTTCAAATTTTAGTGATTTATCATATATTTATTAGACATAAATTTAGAAGTTTGAAAACTAAACTTAACCTAAGTATTATTGTAAGATTTGTAAAAATGGTATATTATGTTACCTAGTTAACCAACAAAATAATATCGTTACTCAATCAAAATTATGTTAAAATACACTTCTTAATCTTTGTTATTTAAAATGTCTAATTTAAATTAATGTATTTTTAATAAATCTTAAAATCAATCCTGCGATTTATTTATTTATTTATTTATTTTTGACATTCCACGATTTCCTCACTCCTTCAGTTTTATAGTTTGTTATCCAATTTTAAATGAAAGCTCTACCAAGTCTCCTCATATCTTCACTCCACGATGGCTTCAAATATACGTATTGTACATCTCGTAAATTTATTTGTAGAGATTTTGTAAAAATAAAAGACAAATCTCTAACAATATTTATTTGTAGTTACCTTAAAAAAGAAAATCTCATACATCCTTTCGGTAGTATGTGATAGAAAAAAAACTAGGGGTGTTCAAAAAAACACGATGATCCGAAAAAATTGATAACCCAACCCAACCCGTGCGGTTTGGATTGGGTTATCAACTCATTTTGGTTGGATTCAAATAAATGAAAATTTTATGGGTTGGATTGGTTCATACCTCATATAATCCAAACCAACCAAAACCAATCCGAATTTATTATTAATTTTAAAATAGATTTTTTTAATAATTTATTCTTTAACAACTCTTAAAAGTAGTTTTTTTGCACTTTAGAAAGAAAATTTGCAAGTTGACTAGTTAATCTTAATTCAATATATGAAAATAACTAAATTAGATTTTTACATATTTACATTTTGCTTCTTTTTAGAACAAAATTTTAAATAAATTATCCGATTAACCCGAACCAACCCAACCAAAATATTTCATTGTTGGGTTGGGTTGAGTTCATTTTTTAATGAGGGTTATTTGGGTTGAAAAAATTTACAACCTAAACAACTGGGTTGGGTCTAAAAAGTCTTTTCACCCAACCCAACCTAACTCGTGAACACTCCTACAAAAAACTAGTGTCGTATTTGAACAAATGTTATTTATCTCTAACAAAAAAGTGACTTTTCAAGATTGACTTGCTTGATAATGTGTTCATGGGGTTGATATTTTCATAATGTATTCAACTTAAGGTATGTAATGTATTTTTTTTTAATACCAAGGTTTACAAATTGATTCAGGATGTTTGTACATATTAACTTGTGAGATTTCTAAATCGACGCCAATTGAAATGAAAGATAAATTAGAGAGTTGATGAGAATTGACATTTCTACGAAAGAGTTGTGGCTCAGTAGGTGACATGAAAGGTTGAAGGAGAAGAGGTAGCTTATATTTTAACTAAGTTGTTTCCAAAATAGTCAATTTCTACTATTCCCATCAAAGACTTACATTTTTAGTATAGAGTATTTGTGTAATTGTTAATAGTCTTACATAGTTTTTGCATTTGCATGGCTCAATTTGATAACTTATTTTAGTTATTACAAGGTATGTGTAAGATTAAGTTATAGGAGTGTGTCAAAATATGTAAAATATTCTAGCTATTATAAGGTATTTGCATCTTTTAGACTAACAAAGATTTCATTCGTTTTTAGTATATGTAACAAGACATGTCAAAGTTGTAATTGACTCATAACTATTTTGAATACACAGTATTTACTTATTTTATTGCTAAATTATGAATTATGAATTATAATTAAATATTCTAGAGGATTAACTCAATTGTCTATGAAAACCAACCTTTTAACTTTTCTCATTTTCAGTCATTAATTTCTAATTATGTTGGTTAGATTTTGTAGCTTTAAGTTATTTTTTCTTGTGTTATTGTTTTTTAAAACTAAATTAGATTAGATTTACTACTTGATTTAAATATTTTATTTATTTATTCAATTACATTCAAAATTCAAATTCATGAGATTAGATCAGGTGGTTAGATTTTTCATTTGAAATACACTATGATTGTGAGATTTGTTATCGGGGTATTTTTGTCCATCATTAAATTTTAAATAATATTAGAGTAGTTGTTTCGCCATTTTCACAAAAAAAAAAAAAAAGAAAAAAAAATCAATTTAGCTATTCTAAAACACAAATTCATTTTGACCATTTGTCCAATCGCTCCAAAAGTTTTTCACGGAGTTGAACATACATTTAAAGAGCAAAACTTTAGAGAACTTCCAACTTTGTTGATAGGTCCAAAAATGGACCTCGTTGATGTTCCCTAGTGCATGGAATTTAGGATTCTAAGGCCCAATATATGGAATAAACTCAGTTCATCCAATTGTTAGAGATTAAATCTAATGAGGCTGAGTTAAAAATGGTATTAGTTAGGGGAAAAAGGACAGTGATTGATCATTTTGGTGAGAAGAAAAGTAAAACTAGTAGATGGATTGGTTGATTCATGGTTTGAATTTAATTGATAAAAAATTCTCAAATGGATTCAAAATGCAATTTAGAAATTGCCAAATGAGATTTTAGAATGGCTATGAAGTTAGCAGGTACCTGGAAGGATATGTTGTTCACTCCAGGTGAGAAACTTCCCAATGTGGATAGATAAGAGAATTTGCTTTGACATGAGAGTTTTGCTTGAAATTGAGGCAATTGACATTTTGACACCTGTTTTCTTCAAACAATTACATTTTGCTTCGCATTTTTATGCAGACCAGTTGTATAAACAATCAATCCAAAAGAATTTACAAATATAACAAAATTTAGATTTCGTTTGACATTACGTTAGCTGTATTTTTTACCACGGGTAAAATAGGTTTCCTTATAACTTTAGAAGTAGTATCCTTCTAAATTTTAGATTCTCCTAAAACTAAATAGAATTTTTAATTAATATTTCATTTTCAATTTTATACTTTAAAAAGAATAATTATTTTATATTTTATCTATTTCATCTATTTTTCACCTAATTAAATCTATTTTCTATTTTTCATGAATTAAATACATCATTGTTTAAAAAGTATACCATATTCATTTTTTTAAATAAAATTATTTTTCTTAATATTTAAAAATTAATCAATAAGAGACAAAATTTATCATACCAAACAATTATTTAAAATTTTAAATTATATAAATATATAAAATTGATTATAAGTCTACTTTAGTTATTATATCTAAAATTATATGTTTTTTATTTATTTACCAAACACTCTAACCTACTTTTTGAAATTTGAGCTTAAATTTACCAAACACTATTTTATTTCTTTTCATAATTGATTTTTCTAAAAGCACATCGACCAACAATTATTTTAAAAACTCCCAAAACGGAGCCTTAGATCAAAGTCTCGAAGTTTATCAATGATAGATTATATAACTAATAGAAATTTATATAGAGTCTCTTTGCTTGCTTTATAAATGAGGTCACAACTCCTATTTGCAATTCTTTACTCATTGCAATTACCCTTACATTTTTGCCAATTGATTAAATGGAGAACCCTTTTTCTTTTCTTTTCTTTCTTTTTTTTTAAAAAAATTCAAGATGGAGACAAGGTTTAAACTCAGGATCTTTTAGTAAGGATTGCAAGATGGAGACAAGGTTTAAACTCAGGACCTTTTAGTAAGGATTGTCTTAACTAGTTGAGTTATGCTCAAGTTAACAATCCATCGTAACATGATTATAAATATAAAAATAATTAACAACCAAGAGTCAATAAATTAAGATATAACATTGTTAATAATTATATTTATTCTACATATGTAAGTTAGAGATACCTAATATGCAAAATGGCAATAGGAGGCAAAGTTGATCCCTGATTAATATGGAAAAACTGTCAAGAAGTTAGTTTCTGAATATCTTCCATAGAACATTTAATTACAACAATAATAAAAGAAATAAAAGACCAGATGAGGATGAGTAAAACATATGAATGCTACATTACTGCTCGTACCTTTTGAGTACTGCAAATTGGCATGAATCATTTTTCTTGTTCAATTCAGAGTGTTATAGTTGGAGACTCCTCGTATTTGCTTTCACATTGCCAGCAAACCTTGTGGTGTCAATTCATTACAACAGCAGCCATCTCGGGCTACTGCGTCTTGCCTTGAAGCAACTGGACTATCTCCTCTGACCTTGATTGGATCCCTTTTAGATACTCGGTGAGCACGCGCTGTTGATAAGACCCTCCCTCCTGAATGATGGATGGTGCAAAAATATGAACAATATCGTTGAAATAAAGGAAAAATGACCAAAAAGGAACAGATAACAGAAGACCAAAATGTATCTTACTGTTCGTATTAGAGTCCGTTCAATTCGTTTCTTAATGACGCCATCCAGTTCGTCTGGTAAGACGTCCCCTTTTCCAATGGTCAATCCATCGATCAAGAGCTTGTTCCACTCTTCTTCAGGAGCTGCAAGGAATAATCTCTCTTTTGGTTAGGTAGGTCGACTAGAGATGATGGAAGGTCGGAGGTTTAAATTTCTCACCCACATATTGAAATAGAAAAGTGCTGAAGAGGTCAGAGGTCAGGCCATTGCAAAGTTGATCAAGTCCAATAACTACACAACTAACCTAATACAAGTAAAAGCTAAGGAGGTGTTTGGAATATTGAGTTGGTTATTATAGTCCGTAGTTATTATAGTTTGTGGGTTATATTACTTTGTAGATTATATTTAGGGGTGTTCGTGGGTTGGATTGAAGCACTTTTTCGACTCAACTCAATTGTCTGGGTTGTAATTTTCTTCAATCCAAATAATCATTGTTAAAAAAAAGAACCCAACCCAACTCAACCTGAAACATTTGGTTGAGTTGGTTTCATTTAATCAGGTCACTTATTTAAATTTTTGTTCTAAAACGAAGTAAAATGCTAATACATAAAAATTTGATTTAATTATTTTCATATATTGAATTAAGATTAATAATTCAATTTCAATTTATATAATAAAATTCTTCTTTCCAAAGTGCTAAAAAACTATTTTTGGGAATTGTTAAAGAATAAATTATCCAAAAAATAATGAAATTAAATAAAACTAAAAATAACTATGTGTATATATAATTGTATCATAAGTATATATATATATATACATTTTTAAAGTTGATAATAAGTTCGGATTGGTTTGGATTATTTTAGGTGAACCCATGAATCATCCCAGCCCATAGAGTTTTCATTTATTTGAACCCAACCCAACCCAAATGAGTTGATAACCCAATCCAAATCGCATGGGTTGGGTTGGGTTGGGTTGGATTGGGTTATCCGTTTTTTTGGGTCATTGGATTTTTTGAATATTCCTAGTTAAAATAGTTTGTGCTTGAGATGCAAACTACTTTAGCTCGGGTTAGAATAGTTTATATTTGAAGTGCATACGGTTGAAAATGTTGTATTTGTCCTAAGGGCGTTTTAGTCTTTTTACTTTTCTCTATTATTTTAGGGTTTGTCTGGGTCTATTTATACGTTGTATTTGTGGTGATTTTTAGTGTAGAAAAATAATAAAAATTCTTCTATCGTGGTTTTTTCTCCTTAATCTAGGGTTTTCCACGTAAACTTGTCTTCTTTCTTCTACCCTTCTTTATTTACGGGTGGCTGAACGAGAAAACTCGTATTTACGGGGAGACATTGTTTTTACTGCAGCCCACCTCATTAATCGGATGCCCTCCCAAGTCCTCAAATTCCAAACAACTTTTGAATGTTTCAAGGAGTCTTACCTATCCATACGTCTCATTCCTGATGTTCCTCTACGGGTGATTGGTTGTACCACATTTGTCCATAATCATGGTCCTCACTAAACTAAGTTTGCTCCTGGACTAAAAAATGTGTCTTTGTCGAGTATCCCCTTCATCGGCGAGGCTAAAAATGTTTCCACCCTACCTCACGAAAGTATTTTGTCTCTATAGATGTCACGTTCCTTAAGGATAAACCCTTCTTTCCCATTGGTCCTCTTCAAAGGGAGACTGGTGAAAAGACTAACGTGTCCACATATTCTCTTACTGTGAGTTTTCTTCCTGAACTTATCCTGGATACAAATAATACTGTTCTTCTTACTAAACAAGTGCCCTAGATAACATACTATAGGAAGAATCTTAGAAAGGAAATAACGCCTCTTGTTGCTTCGCCAAGTACTGTCCATGAATCAGAACCGGCAATGGCTCAAGATTGTGATACCTCTGTGCTTGATGATACCGGTAAGTGTGTTGAGGGTGATGTAATTGAAAATAGTGAAACTGTTGAGATTGCTTCGAATAATGCCAAGATTGCTTATGGCAATAGGTCACTAAGAGAAGGATAGGGACTTGCTACGTGTAACCGAGTGTGACCACCGGCTTAGTACTAGTGAGGAGACAGGTAAAGCAGGGGAGTATGATACCTCTCTTGATATGCCCATTGCATTGAGGAAAGGGACCAAGTCTTGTACCAAGTATTCCATGCATACTTTCTTGTCTTACAGTAACTTGTCTTCTGGGTTTAGAGCCTTCACTACTAACCTAGATACTGTAACGATACCCACCAATGTGCATGTGGCCATGGAAATTCCGGAATGGAAGGCAACAGTTATGGACGAGCTGAAAGCTCTTGAGACAAATAAGACATGAGATCTTGTGGCTCTCCCTAAAGGACACAAGACTGTTGGGTGCAAATGGGTATTCACTGTTAAGTATAAATCTGATGAAACACTTGATAGATACAAAGCGAGGTTGGTGGCGAAGGGTTTACTCAGACGTATAGGATTGATTACTCAAAAACTTTCTCTCCAGTGGCAAAACTGAACACGATTCGGGTTCTTCTCTCGATGGTTGCTAACAAAGATTGATCTCTCCATCAACTTGATGTGAAGAATGTGTTCTTAAATGGTGAATTAGAGGAAGAGATCTATATGAATCCTCCTCCGGGGTTTGAAGCTCAATTTGGCTCTCAAGTTTGCAAACTCAGGAAATCCCTATATGGGTTGAAACAGTCTCAGTGAGCTTAGTTTGACAGATTCACCACCTTTGTTAAGTCCTAAGATTTTATTCAGGGACACTTAGATCATACCTTACTCACAAAGAAGTCAGCATCAGGGAAGGTGGTTGTCCGAATCATGTATGTTGATGATATTGTTTTGTCAGGGGATGATACCGCTGAGATTACTAGACTAAAACAGAGGATGGCAGGTGAATTTGAGATTAAAGATCTCAGGAGTTTAAGACATTTTCTTGGGATGGAGGTGGTAAGATCGAGAGAAGGAATATTTGTGTCTCAACGAAAGTATACCCTTGATTTGTTGAAAGAAACGGGGATGATCGATTGTAAACCTATTGACACCCCTGTTGAAGCCAACACTAGGCTAGGAGACTCAGTTGACGGAATTCCTGTTAACAAAGAAAGGTACCAACGTCTAGTAGGAAAGTTAATTTACTTGTCTCATACTAGACCAGATATATCCTATGCCGTCAGTGTGGTTAGTCAGTTTATGCAGGCACCATACGAAAGACATATGGAGGCTGTTACTCGAATCCTGAGGTATTTGAAATCTACTCCAGGAAATGGCCTAATGTTCAGGAAACATGACAGAAGATGCATTGAGGCTTACATTGATTTCGATTGGACAAGGTCTGTTACTAACAGAAAATCAACGTCAGGATATTGTACTTTTGTATAGGGAAATCTCGTGACTTGGCGAAGTAGGAAACAGGGAGTGGTTGCTAGAAGTAGTGTTAAGGCAGAGTACAGGGCTATGAGTCTGAAAATTTGTGAAGAGATATGGTTAACAAAGGTCTTGTTTGATCTCCATCAAGATAGCGACACTCCTATGAAACTCTACTGTGACAACAAGGCAACTATAAGTATAGCCAACAACTCTGTGCAACATGATAGAATTAAACATGTAGAGATCGATAGACACTTCATTCAAGAAAAACTGAATAGCAGCAGTATTTGTGTATCCTACATTCCTGCTAGTCAACAAGCTGTTGACATTCTCACTAAAGGGTTACCAAGGCAAAGTTTCGATACGTCTATTAGCAAGTTGGGTCTTATTGACATATACGCCCCAACTTGAGGGGAGTGTTGAAAATGTTGTACCCTAAGGGTGTTTTAGTCCTTTTACTTTTCTCTACTATTTTAGGGTTTGCTTGGGTCTATTTATACGTTGTATATGTGGTGTTTTTAAGTGTAGAAAAATAATAAAAATTCTTCTATCGTGGTTTTTTTTCCCTGATCTAGGGTTTTCTACGTAAACTTGTCTTCTTTCTTCTACCCTTCTTTATTTCAATACATACTATGTTAATTTGGGTAAAAAATAGTAAACATCGTAACAAATAGGGTAAGAGAATGAGCAGAAAATAGTAAACACTACAAAGAGGGATTTGAAATATTAATATTGTAGTTAATTGCTGGTTATAATTATTGGAAATACCAATTATTACGATCAGAGTCCCAAACATGGTGTGGCCTATCCACCCACTTGAAGTCGAGGGCCCAAACATCCTTATGCTTCCAATTTTGAATCTTAGAATAATTGATGAATCAAATATATACCAAAAGACAAGATGACATGTTGGAACATAGCGTTCTTATTCGTTATGCATGAATGCGAGCGTTGGTATATATATATCTGAAAGGTAAACTGGTGGAACTGTATAGAGTAGATAAGATAAGCCACTTCACCGTCAAACCTCAAAATGTGCATGGAAGATACCACTTACCTTTGATTATGGTTTCTAAAAACAGTTCAGCTTTCAAGACTTCCTCTCCTGCAAATAGAAATCGGAATATTTCAATACCAAACCAAAATATAAAAATAATGCAAGTAGACTATTTAAGTAGCAGAGGTACTTAGCACTCTACAAGATTAAGTATTCACCGAGTATTAGATTAAAGTATTAGTACATGATCCTAGGACATTAAGCCTCTGGGACATTTACAAGTATTTTAGTGAGAGGTTTAAACCAGGAAGGTTGTAGCCAATAGCCACCAACCAGTTGGTTGAATCCATGGGTCTCTTTAACATACCCAGACGGCTGAAATTTGGTACTGTAATTATTAATTACACTTCGATAAACTCTACTGTTTTCTTTTCTGAAGTTATACATTCTTCCCACATTATAGGCGAATAAGTTATACATTCTTGTTCATACTGAACCAATTGGGTAACAGTTACAAAATTGTTACCTTTCTTTGCATAACTTCTTTTAGAAAGAACTCTAGATGCATAAAGTTGCAAAACTTTTTGTAACATAGCCTCTAACCCTGGCTTGTCTCCATCTTCTTTTGCCTGAACCAATTAAACAAGATTAACCATTTTAGGCATCATTGAACTCCATCACTAGTTGCATGTGGCCTCAAATTATATGTAATCACAAGTCTATCGCATGGACCAATGAGCAGCAATAGAAGCGAGCAGACATAACATGCAATCTAATCTATATATTATATTAAAATTTTTTAGATAGAAGCAATTAAACCAATGTTCCCGTACATGAATGATGGTTGCAAACTGAAATGAAATAAACAAATAAGTACCAGAATATATATTTTCTTGAGTTCAACGACATGGGGTAGGATGCAGATCTCTGACCTCTTGGTCAATAATATTTGTATTAATCAATTGAGCTATACAGGTTTAATCTTATCTATAAATTTCATGATGAAGAAAATCAAAAGATGGTAAAACACTTACTTGGCGTAGTTGAGCACTAACTTCTGCGAGAAAGCCTTCATCTAATTGCCCTTCTTGCTCTCGATGGATTATTTCCTAATCACCAAATGCCTTCTAAGAAAGCTTGATGAAACTAAATCTCATATAACAATCAATACTAAATATTAAATAATATTCCACAAAGGACAAGATTTAACAGCTTACTTTATCTAAATTTCAAGAGGAAGAAAATGAAAAAGAATCCTAAAAGTAAATATTATAAGGATTGTTTATTCGGATGCAAGCAAGACAGACTGGTAGCAAACAATCCCTAGATACAGGCCAATGTCCTAGGTTATTTACAGAGGAAAACCAGGTTAAGAAGGACCTCCATATTCAACCCTTCCTTAGTAACTACATGCAAGCTTAATCGAGGTCACAGTACAAGGACACACCATGCAAAATATAAGATTTACCTTTTCCATTAGCTTCAGTGCCCCAGGATCCCTGGGGGGCCAAGCTATCTCTTCCACTTCGTCAACTACAGGTTTTAGAATCTCCTTAAGAATATCAGTAGACGATTCTATTTTTTCCTGTACAATTTACATTACAAGGAAATAATAAACATCATGACTCGTGCAATCTAAAACTATTCTTTAATGTTTATGTCAGTATGTGTGGGTGGGTATGAGAGAGAGAGAGAAACAGTATTTCCATAGCCATTGGGGTTACGGATTTTCAGTTTATGGGGGGTGTATGTGATGTAGGGGAGAAAATCACCACTTTTATCAAGTATGCTACCAATCAATTTTTACCTCTTATTTTAGTATGTGCTTCTGGAGGCGCACCCATGCAAGAAGGAAATTTGAGCATGATACAAATGGCAAAATATCTTTCACTTTATATGATTATCAATATCATTTTAGTCCTATACTTTGAAGCTTTCCCAATTTTAGTTTATGTACTATCATTTGTCCAATTTTAGTCCCGAATCTTAAATTTCGTCCCTCAAAGATAATTTTTATCGAACATAGTTAAATAATAATAATAATTTTCATGCAAGGAAATACAACATGTGAATATGTTTTCAAAATTTTTAGTAAAAAAGTTTATTAAAAAACCAACAATATACTAGCAGTGGGACTAAATATACCATTTATTGCAAGTACAAAGAATAAAATTGAACAAACTTCAAAGAATAGGTATCAAAATGGTATTTTAACCCCAATATATATATATATATATATGTACCTTAGTTTTATGGACAAGGTGATCCACTATACTCATTACTGCGGCAGCCAATTCCTCGTAATCTTTCTGAAAAAGAATATATTTTGAGCATAAAAATGCTTATAAAGGCATGGACAAGAGTTCAAACAAAGGAACACTGCCTAATACTTGGATGAAAAAAAATTGAGTTAAAACTGAAACCATGCTTTATCGTCCTCTGATTTGCAGGTATCGGTTCTTGCTGCTAATCGGATCCAGAAACTCTCATTGAAAGCTAGGACATTTTGAAGGACAAGTTTCTGAAGCTGTCCATATACATGAACAGAATAAATAGTTAGTATTAAATCCTAGTACACTGGAAAAGAAACGGAGAAAGTTTAAAACAATTCTTTTATATAAATTATATATATATAACATTTCATTGATAAATGAAATAAAGTTGAAAACAATTTAGAACTTCAAAGTGCAAGACACCATTAATTAGAATGCCTCGTATCCACAAACAATTTCATTTAAAAATTGGTTTAAATTCTATTTTGGTCTCTATGCTTTTAGGTTATTCCATTTTTGGTCCCTAAACTTTCAAATCTCTATTTAGTATTTACTTCAAGTTTGTTCTATTTGGTCCATACACTTTTTAAATGTTTACTTTTGATCCATGAATTAAAAATAACTATTTTTGTTCTAGTTGTTACTTCGCTGTCAATTGTTTAAATGGATAACGTGGCTTTGCTATGTGTATTAAAATTCTAACATGAGCATGTATGGAAACCACATCAGTTGGTTGAGGCAAGTATTAGGTGAACGAGTTATGAGGTAGTAGAATGATAGTAAGGATTAAAATGATTACTCTTTAAACCTAGGGAGTAAAATAGATATTTTAGAAGTTCCACAGCCAAAATGGAATAAGTCTGAAAGTTAATGAATGAAAATATGACTTAAACCTTTCAAAATATTAGCATAACAATAATCCAATTGCAAAATTGCACATGGAGGTCCATAGAAAAGGGTCGAGAAATTATAATAGACAATACAAACATGGTCTCGTTAGTGGAAAAGAATTACACTTACCTCTATTGAACTTGCATTCCTCAGGGTATCTATCAGTCTATCTACTTCTACAGTCTTCTTGAATGCTTCCTCAGCATCTTGATTGACTGCATATATTAAAGTTCTCCTGTATTAGAGCCAAACGTGCAAATTTACTTCCAATGGTTCCATTACTTAGAGGCAAAAATGGAAATTGATAAACTTAACCTTAACATAAACTATTTGTTTCAGGTTTTTTTTTTTTTGGATAAAAAACAATTTCATTGATTAAATGAATTTCTATGTGATACTATTAATAACAGGAAAGCCTATCAAACTTACAACTCAAACTTTAAGGCAGCGAAACAAAACATGAAGTGTCCTAAAAAATAGTTTGACATATAACATCTAGAATCCAGAACTTCTTTGCGGTCTACTCAATCAATGCTGACCAATTTATCCACAAAGTTTAAGCAACTAAGAGTTCCCAACTAACCCTTTTGGCATTTTAATGAACCTTCAAGGGAAAAAACAACTTCATACCTTCCTGCCTCAAATATTAATGTCTTGTCAAAGATACTAGAAATGACAAGGTTTTTAATTTATTTCCTCCTGATAACAAACAAATGTTTCATTAACAGAGGCACCAACACAAAAGAAGAATGTTAATGTTGTTGAATATGGTCCTGGCTGCTCACTCTCCCATGCAAAGCTTACCAGACAAAGAACTCCACTTTCTTATGGATTTTAACCTTCTAAGGAGAGAAGAAAATTGAGGCCACCAGATAGGGAGAAGGGGAGCAAAAAGTATTGAAGATTGATCAACAGGATAATCCTTCATTAGGAACTAAAACACAGAAAACCTCTTCATTGTGAATGGACCATCCGATCAGAGATCACAAAAAGAAAGACCAAGCACTGCTAGGGACTCTAAGTTAGTGAGGGGCAATGAAAGCCCAAGGAGAAAGAGGACACATCAGAGGAAGGCAAAAACAGAGACCACCAAATGTAACATCTCTTCTAATTCAAATTGATAAACTTGTTCAAAAGGGGCTTCTCTCCCACCCAAAAATCCTCCCAAAAGTAATTATCAGATCCATTCCCGACTGAACAGTTAACAAACTGGGAGAATAGGGGAAAACCAAAAGCATTGGTACTCTAGAGGTTTTAACGACAACCCTTCAACCTACCACTCGAAACCCACTCAAGAGGTGCATACTATACTTACTCATTATGATCCTATACCACAAAGCACACATTTCCTGGAAGAACACCATAACTATTTAACCAACAATGTCTCATCATGTAGGGGGATGTCTCTTTATTGCGGGCTTGGTTGTATGCTCTTGCTTGTATTCTTTCATTTTTCTCAATGAAAGTGGTTGTTTTTATAAATTAATATATATATACAATGTCTCATTATGTAATCTCAAGTTACTAATGTCTAAACCTCCAACCTCCATGGACATCAAAACTACTCTCTCTTAAACAAGTGAGATCCATGATTCCTTCCCATAAGAAATTCTTCATTAAACTTTTTATGTTTTTAAACACCACCTAGGGAGGAGATCTCTTATACTTTATTCATAAGCATCTTCCTTAAATTATAATTTGATCTCGTCTATCACCATATAGACATGCTAAGTTTCTTACCCAACTAACAGAAAAAACTTAAGTTTCCAAGAACTTCTGATGCTTTTACATATATCAGTTCTTTATTCCAATTCTTGGTTCCATCTTGCACTTGTCAGTGATAACAGTTCTCCATAAAGCTTTTTATTCATTTAAAATCTCCATCCCCATACAATTGCTTGATTAATAGGAAGAGAAGCATTCTTCCACTTGATTAAGTTGTTGGCTCCCTCATTGTTTAGTACACAACAACGGAAATCGCTCATTCATTTCTCTAAATTTTTTAGTAATCGTAGCCGGAAATTAAATCAAAGAAGGAAAATAATATCAGGGAACATCGATAAAATTGCTTCCATTGTAGTAGTTTACATACATAAACCTAAGGCCTTTTTATCTATCTCACAACTTCTAATCTGAGAATATCATTTCCATCATGGAGAAGACTCATATGATTAATTAGAAAAGACAAACAAATATAATGAGTGCAAATCAACGTGAAGGAACAAGTGAATTCACTTTTTGTGGCAAATTAGAGAAGCTTTTCTAAAGAACAATCAATCAATTCCACAAACTAAGAGTACTAGCAAACATGCTTCAATCTCAGCAGCTACCAGTAAAATATCTGGCTGCAGGCTTATTACCTCCTCCTGAAGTTGACTGGACTTAAGGGAAATGCTTTGAGATTCCATGTCTTGAAAATTCCAACGTTCCATTTCTGAAAATCTGACATCTAAACGAAAAGAGAGAGGGAGGGAGAGAGGAAAAACATAAAACTTCCATGTCAATTAGAGAAACCATACCTATAATTACTGATTCAGTTATCTGCCAACATATACACACAGAGAGATAAAGAAGATTATAAAAGATTAACCATCTACAAGACGATCATAATTTAAAACTATAATCTCACTTTCAAATGCTTAGAAAGAGGAATAAAAATTGATATTGAACAAAAACAAACGCACAGTTTAGTTCGCCTCTGTCTTCTCAGCACATTCAACGGCCAGCATACCATTTAACTTTAATTTGCTCAACCCAGGTGAAAACTTATGCAGAGGGCAACAAAACAATTAAGAGGGAAAGAACCAAGAACTAAAAGATCCAAAAAAAAAAAAAAAAAAAAAAAAAACCTAAATGATATAAAACATTCGGGTCACCTACGCATACACAGAACATCCAACGGTCTTCATACAGTTAACTCGAAAATGTATAAACGATGTGAAAACTAGAACCCTTGATTATCTCGGCAACCAAAAAATAACGAAAAACAAATCAATAATCGAGCAGAAACCTCTACTTCAAGGATATAAAACAAACGCTCAATTCAGTTCATCAAACTATATTCAACATATCAACAGTTTCCATGCCAATTAACTCACAATCGCTTGACCGACGTGAGAAGTAGATCACCCGATCATCTCGGCAACCAAAAAATAACAGGAGAAAGAATGGAAAAAGGAAATAAAAATATCAAAACACGAGCAGAAATCTCAATAAAATATACGCAACGGATATAAAGCAAACACACAATTCAGTTCATCAATGCATACTCAGCACACTCAACAGGTGCCAAACCAGTTAAAGTAAAATTTGTTTACCAATGTGAAAACTAAATCAACTCGACAATCTTAACAAGCAAATTAGCAACAGGTCAAGAAGAAAAAAAAAAAAAAAAAAAGAGCAGGAATTAGAAGATCAAAAAGGCATCAGAATCGTCGATAAATTGCAGGCAAGAGATAGATAGCGAGAGAGATAGAAGAAATACCAGACGGTAAGAAGATGAAGCAGAAGAAATGCGAGTGAATGGAGCAGGAGAGAGCAAGAAGGACGCCATGGAAGTGAAGGAAGCAGCGAGAAAGAGTGTGGCGGGAGAGACAGCCAACGACCATTCATTCGGCTTTACCCAAATCCATTCCTCTAAGGCCATTGATAATTGAGATTTGAAGCCCAAAGGTTTGCTTTCGCTCTAAGCCCAACCCATCTTTACTTCTCTTTATCACGTGGAATTTGAGATTTTTGTACAGATGACCTAATCGGCGTTAGTATAGAATGACTTTATATTAAACATTCGATAAAAACTAATATTTTACTTATATCACATTGTATTAGGAACATCTTTCTCATTTTGAAATAATCAGACCCTAATGCGATGGTCATTTCTATCGTTATTTTTTTAAAAAAAAAATAAGTATTCGTCTGATTGGGGTTGTGAATGTCCTTTCACTACCATATCTTAGTGGAACTCTTTCACAATTTTGAAAACTTTCATTCTCATGAAGAACGTAAACATATGTAGTGTTAAAAAATTCAATCGATGATTAAAAATTGAAAATCATGATTGAAATGAACACCACATTAAGACTCAAATCATTTTGTAATGAACAAGACAACCCTAACACGAAAATGCATTCCAAACGATGGAGTGAGCAGAAGATTACTTTTCATTGGTATTTTAGAATTTGGTCATTACTCATTAAAGCCATTAGGATTTGGTCATTTTTACAAAAAAAAAACTCATCTTTTAGTTGAACTTTCAATCTTATTTCTATTTTTTAAATCGATAATTTTAGTTATCTTAGCAACAAAACAAGAAAAAAAAAAAAGTAGGTAATAAGTTTCTACACATTTGATTTTGGATCTAACATGTTCCTACGACTTTCAATTTTGTGCATAATAGGTTATTGACTCATACGATTGTTTCTAAAATTGATGGACATGGTAAGACATTTTTAAAATTTTTAAATGAAGGTAGTTGATTAAATACTAAGGGAAAATTTGTTGGGCGATAATCTAAGAATCCCATAAGATAAACATAAACCGTATATTTTGTGGGAATGTGAAATATATAGGCATCTTAAAATGGTTCTATGACGAAGCATTTATATTTATTTTTTTACGTCATATGGATTTTTATGATGCTCATGTAGATTGCATTATCAAATGATTTTTTTTCGCTTTACACTATTCTTTTACATTTTTTTGTCTTTTATTGATTTTCTTTATTTCACATTTTTAATTTGTAATTTAAAATAAAATAATGTATTTTTTTTACTATGCATTCATGCACTAACAAGCAACCATATGTAATAAACCAAATTTGTGCCTTGTATTTAGATATAAAATAAACTTTAGTTAAATTGAATAATATCTTGATTTACTTTTGATCAGAATTTAAAGTGCAATATTCATCTTATTATACATTTTTACTTTAGAAATTAAGAGGTTAGTTCCGATTTTCAAAGCTCTTATAAGATAACTCTCCGTTGATCATAGTGCATTCATGCACTAACCAATCACAATATACAATTAACTATATTTATACTTTACATTTGGATATAAAATTAACTTTAGTTAAATCGGAAAATATCTTGCTTCTTTTTAAGGTCTAATATTCCTATTAATGTACATTTTTAGTAGTTCCCCGACTCTTATTTATTTAGCGAGTTTTTTCTATTGTGCAACTATTGAAATTGTTTTTTAGTTATTTCTATAAACTAAATTTATCTTAAAATATAATATTAAAATAATAAATACCAAAATATTATATAAATTTAAATTAGACTAAAATGAGATGAAAATTGTTTAAAAATTAGTAAGGGCATTATTGGTATAATACATAATCTGAAGATATTTATGTACCAAAACCTTAAAATGCAAATATAGTTATCTAAATATTCTCAGACTTCATGAAAATCATTCCTTCAAAATAAATATGGTAGTATAAAATGTGGAACATATGTTATGATGTCATCAAGCTATCTTATATTGGTGAATTAATTGGATAGTTTTAAAATACATATTAAAAATTGGTCAAAGCACCATTTTGATCTCTATACGTTGAAGTTTCTTTAAATTTAGTCCAATTCAAATGTCTAGTCTTAATTCTTATAGTTTTCATAAATCTTAAATTTAGCCTCTCAAAATTAATTTTTATCAAAATTGATTAAATAATAACAATAAATCTTATGTAAAAAAAATACAATACGTGGATATGTTTACGAAGTTATAGTAAAAATATTAATGAATAATTATATGGTGTCACTACTTTTGTAAAAACAAAATTAGAACATGTTTGGAAGTGATTGGGAAATTGTTAATATTACTTTTATTATTTTTCAAAATCATTCTAAAATATCTTTTAATCATAAAATAATTATGATGATATGAAATTAAACCTAAAAGTGTACAATAAAAAATTAAATTAATTTTGATGATTAAAATTGTGTTTCGAAATGCTTTTAAACATGACAAGAGTAATTTTAACAACTTCAAAATCATTAAGAAAACATTCTATTGTCTATGAAATCGCTTCATAAATATACTAATTACTAATACATCATTGTTAACCGTCAATCAGATTTTGAGAAAAATATTCACATATCCCACTAGTTCGCCCCATAAAAAAAAATTGCAAAAACCACATTAGAACTGCGGGGTTGATTTCAATTACACCCATAAACTATTAATTTGATCAATTAAGCCCTTGTAGCTTGTAATTCGACCATTTTATTAAATTAAATTTTATTTGTGAATATTTTTAGTTTCTCTCTCCTCTCTCTTTATTCCTATCATTTTCATCTCTAGACTGTTTGTGGGCCCAACATGAGATGATATTGTTTGTGGACCTATTTTCGAAACGTGTTTCATATTTTAATTTCCTTCTGTATATCATATATCATCTTAGTGTTTGAACATACTCGATCAAAATTTCTCTCCAGATATCAGAACTCTCCACATCCTATATGATCTCGACGTCCCAAATAATCTCTTACATTTTTTAACAAATTTTGAAGCTTCTCCAAGCTCCTACTAGTGCCTCCAAGAAGCCCCATCCGCACCAATTTCATAAGGCTCCGCACATCCCCACTCTAAATCAAGTATCTTTCGCGCAGTTTCATTGCCAAATATGGCCCCATCGGCTCCAGCCCCACCTTCTTCAACGCCAACCGCTCAATTACCCACGAGGTCTTCCTCCAAAACGTCACTCTCTTCGTCGACCACCCACTCACCCTTGCCGCCAACGAGATCATCTCCACCCAACCTTGCCTCTGCTCTTTAAGGCTCACTCTGGCGTCTCCTCTGCTGCAATCTCACTTCCCAAATCCTCCATCGTTCCCGTCTCAGGTCCTAAACTCGTGGTCGCAAGTGGGTTTTGGATATTCTTCTTAATCACCTTCGATCTCACTCTGGATTGAGAAGTTTTGTCTATGTTTTTCATCATTTTCAAAACTCCATGTTCTGTTAATTTGTCTTGATGTGCTTTGGAGATAAGCTTGACCAAACCCACATAAAGGAAATTGCGAACGTGCAACGTACACTGCTGGTGTAAAAATCTTAGGCATTTCGTTGTCCTTAATTTTTGGCCAAAATTGACCAACATTTTGTTTCAAAATCGGGAAGTGAATATATTTTCAATCAACTCTTCGATGATCAAGTTTCTCAGAAGATGATGAGAAAGAGATGAGAATGATAGGAACGAAGAGAGGGGAGGGAGACTATTCACAAATAAAATTTAATTTAATATAAGGGTCTAATTGCAACCATTAAGAAACTATAAGGGCATAATTGATCAAATTAAAAATTTATGAATGTGATTGTAACAACCTCCATAGTTTAGAGATGAGTTTTACCATTTTTTCCTGAAAAAAAACAAACATATCGTAGAACTATATTATCTAAGCCTAGCATCTCCAAAATCACCCCTATTCCAATGTGAGACATCTAAAGTTATCGAATAACAGAGTGCCACGTGTCCACGAACATGAACTTTCAGAAATCAGTGCCTCAAAAACAACTATTTCCCTAGTTTTTAGTCTGTTCCAAAGATAAGTCAGAAATGCTATTGATCAAGTCATCAAGTAAATCTTCCTTCAAGTCTTTCAACACAAGAAGATTACCATCCATTGACGGGGTCGATTCAACATAATTTTCGGTAAGGGCTTTGTTCAGCTGCTCAACGAGCTCATCTTCGACTGGTGGGAAGTTCAAATCCCAAACATGGAAAATATCATTAATTGGGGACTCAGATCCAATTTCTGATAATTCATGCTCAAATCCAGCTTGATTATTCTCATCATTCCCTTCTACCTCCTCTTTGTAAGTGGGTAAAAATGGATTCTTGATAAGAGTTTGTAACAGAGAAGTATCAATGTCGTCGTGCTTTTGTGGATCTTCCGAAGCTATTCCTGTTTCATTCATAGGATCATCACTATCTCTCGAGGAAAATGTAGGCTCCTTCACATTGTTAGGGGAAAGCATGTCAACGTCGATGTCGCCATTACTACCTCCTGGAGCATTATGGCTCACAGCATGAGAAGATTCAAAACTTTGAGGATACAGGTCAAGGATTTCTAATAAGGCATCCTTTATGTGGTTCCAATTGCCATCTGAAATATCTGGTGTCTCTTTAATCAGACAAGAATCAACCCAAGCAATGTCTTCAGGAGTAAGAGCATCGACTTGCTCTTTAGATTCTTCGACCATGTTGTTCCATACAACCATATGTGTAAATTTATCAGCAAGACTGTGGTTGAAAACTTCCTACCTCAATATTATTATTTGAATAAAGTTTTGTAAACTTTTTAAGGATGGGGAGAAGAAATCAATCAAACCTTCTTAAATTGCAGGTATCTCTGTTAGTTTCACTTCACAGAAAATGACTACGATCCTAGTTTCAGTTCATGACACCTTGAGCACAATGATTGGGCAGTAGGAATTACTAAAGATTTGGAGGATAAAAGAGAGAAACAAGAAAAAACAAACATGTTAAACATTTGATGGTGGTCCGAAGGTAAGTATTGTTCATAAATCTGTGTCAAAATATTTCGTTCACAGTCCATCCATAGCAAAGCTAACAAATCCATAACAAGGACAAGAGGGAGGAAGTTGGTATAGCCCATATTACCAGAAGCAACAAAAAAATAGTAAGGAAAAATGAAGAACATCAATGATCACCATCTCTAAGTGAGAGGGAAAAAAAGGATTAAAAAAGGATAGAAGGACCAATTCCACAAGCTTAGGGGTAAAAAAATTTGCCATGATTCGTCAACATGCTGTCCCATACACCCGTGGCATAATTTTTACAGAAATGGTTCGATCTTTAACGATAACGACTGTAAAAAATAACTCACCATCTTTTTTAACTACAAGTACCTCTACTTGTTTAAGTTCATAAAATTGACCCGGATCCTAGAATTTTGTAAATGACAATGTTTTCTAGGTCAATATATAGAAAGTCTCGTAGCTAACGGGTTGGTAGCTAATGGGTTAATACCAAAACTATGCTTTGTCCCAAATTTCTTACTGGGTGTCAAAATATCCCATTCACAGTCAATGACCCATAACAAAGCAAGTAAAACCGTATTAATTCCAATGGAGACAGAGTTGGTAGAGCCTAAACTGCAAAAAGAAACATAAGAACAGTGCGATGAAGCATCAAGGACAGGTTCATTGATGATCGTATTTTTTAAGGTGAAGAAGGAAAAAAAATCAAAAGAACAAAAGGATCAATTCTACACAAAATTTCCTATGGTTTTGCAAAATTAATCTAGGAACCTAGAAATCCTACATAAAACTAAAGGCCAAAGTACTGCCTCACTTTTAGAGTCATCAAAATTACTCTAAAAAACGTCTTTAATTATTCAAAATCAATTTAATATTTGGTTTTTCATGTAATAAAAATTGATTTTCGATGATTAACGACGTGTTTTGGGATATCATTTCAAAACCGCTCTCATGCATGTCTATAGTCTAGAGTCTGTAAATTTCAATTTCATCGAATATCCTCAGCTCCCTTGTCTAATCGAATACCATAAGCTTCGAATAAAGAGAAAAAGAATCACAAACGTTTCTACGAACTAGCAACACTGCAAATCAGGCAATTATTCCGATATCTTACAGCTTTACAAATGCAATGAATTCTAGTAAAATTAAAAGAAGTAAATAGCTAGTGACTATGAAACGCAACGAATAATTCTCAGATGGCGAGGGAGTGAATGAATTCTGCGAGTAATGTCAAATGTATAGATGGAGAAAGAGAGATAAAAGGAGAGAGATCAGAAAATCCTTACTTCATATACAATCGAAACCCTAATTTGGTTAAAGATGAGAGACAATCCAGAGGGTCGCTTGTAATTGGCAGCAGAAACTGAAATGATGGTTGGACTCTCGCTCAAATAAGGAGGCCGGGTCAGGAGAATCGAGTCTTGCACAAGACAACAAGCGACACCACATCCACACTTCATCCATACCATACCATATATAAATGGTGCTGAACTTTTCCCCTTGCAATTTAAATTTAAAAGTTACAAAATTATATTGGAAGAGACGACTATTTGTTGTAATTTCATCCATATATGGGTGCGATGCAAATCATGTTCGTGAAACATCACGATCTATCAATATGAATGTGTCTGAAATGTTCTTTATAAAGAGATTATTCTATAATTAAAGTTCATTTGATTAAATATTCAAGTTCACATGAAATGATAGTGAAATTCGTAGAGATTATGATCAACCAATGCAATGTACGTGTTTAAACAATGTCCATGGGCATCACTCTTCTTAGTAAAACATGCTTTTCTACCTTTTATATATTTATTGAATGATGAATTACGGTCCAATGGTAAATAGATGTCCTGGATTGTTTTCCATTTAAACTAACTAAGATTAATTTTTTTTTTTTTATCTATTATTACTATTTTCTTACGCATGACATAGACTCGAAGGAAAACTATGATAATATGCACTATTGGTCATTCGACAAATTCACATGTAATGATGGTGAAATTCGTAGTGACTGTGTTCAACAAATGCAACATGTGTACTTAAACATGTCATGGACATCACCTTTCCTAGGAAGGCATGTTTTACTACCTTTTATATATTCATTAAATGTTGAATTACGCTCCAGTGGTAAAGAGATGTCCTTAAAATGTTGTTTATAATGAGATTTCGTATAATAAATGTCATATTTATTAGATGCTTATTCATTTTTTTATTTTTCTCCTAGAATCAATCTCTTCTACGAACACTAAAGATTTACCCATGAAATAATAAATCATCATATTATGCCACTTAGTTATCACAATTTTAATTTATAACTTTTCATTTCACTTGTACTATGTACATTTTAATTTAAATCATCTGTGTGTCTCTTTATATATATTTTTTCAATACTTTTAAATTTGATGGGTTATTTAAGATAGGAGAATCTTTATTTTCCTCTTTCACCCTTATAATTTTAATAATTTACATTTTATACTTCAACAATTACTAATAATTAAGATGTTTGTTGAGAGAATGACACTAAATAGTTGTAATGTTTGATAACGGGACACAACTATTTGAATGGATATGATTACAAATCGAATCGGCTCATCCATTCACATAAGAATGCAATCCAAACAATAAGTGAAAAACATCACAATTTGACAGTAAGAGATATGCCTAAAATATTATTTATAAAGATAAATATTCTCATATAATCAAATTCATTTTATTAAAACATTTATTTATTCTTCCCCTCGAAAAATACCAAAGAATTTCCTTTGAGGTAATAAACTATCATATTATGTTAATTCTTTATAAATTCAGTTACATTCTATGTTCTGTAATTTTAATCATCCATGTGGTATGTTTTATTCATTTTTATCTCTTTCATTATTTTCTAATTTCATGTCAAATATTTACCATTTGAACTCAATATAAAATATAATCATTCGAATTTTAAATATTACCTCATAAAATTACATTTTAAAATTTTAAACCACATGCAACACATTTCAAAGTTGTTCTAAATTAACTTTATAGCAAGAAAAATTGGATTTTTACACTACTTTTTTTGAATTCCTACTTTCAATTAAAACTATGAGTTTTCATGTTCATCGTAGTGTCTTTTAACTAGGTTTAACAAAAATAATTAAATAAGCTTTATCTTTTACACAATAGGAGTTTTGTTTTTTTTTTTTTTGGCCAACCATGACATCAAGTATGAATTAACCTTGAGGTCAGAGGTTTGATCCTTCCCCCCACATGTTGTCAAAAAATGAGTTTTGTTTTGTTTTTGTTTTTGTTTTTTATATCGGAAGATGGACTTTGAATCAAAGCGAGAGGAAGAAGTGAGAGTGAGACCAAAGAGCGAGAGAAATAAGCAACAACGATATCAAGAAGCGAGAGGAAGAATCCAAACAAAAAAGAAAAATCCAAACAAAAAAGAAAAATCAAAGAAAAATTGTTTAGTTGTGTCTAATGAAAAACGAAAGGAATGAGCGATAAGAAAGAATGTGACCTCATAAAAATATCAGGACCCACATGGATTTTAGGGTTGCCATGAAAGACCTTATGAAATTAGAATTCGCAACCCTTAACATTAATGAAAATAATTATTTGTCATGGGTGCTTGATGCCAAAATCCACCTGGATGCTATGAACTTAGGAGAAACAATTAAAGAAGGAAATATGACATCAAATCAGGTCAAAATAAAAGTTATGATTTTTCTTTGTCATCATCTCCGCGAGATTGAAAATGGAGTATCTTACCATAAAAGATCCCAGTATCTTGCGATAGAGAGGACTTGGTCATAGTAGGACTATGACTTACATTCATTAGAGGGATCAGTGATACTTAAAGAGCTAGATATAACCATAGGGGCATAACGGTAAATTGGCCCAACTGTACTTACGGGCGATCTGTGAATGGTTATTGCACTATTGATTGGTTGATATGGACAAAAAATATATATATAGTGAAAAGAGTGCAGCTGTCGTTCTTTAGTAAAGTATCCTGCCGTTAATGGATGGTGGATCCTGTGACTAAAGAGTTTAATCTGTTATTCACGTACCGTTGGAGCTTTAAGCTACAGGTCCATAAGGTCTCATTGATAGCTCAATGGATTCAAGTTGAGAATCAGTTCTTGGTGTTGATTTGAAATGTTCAAATTCACAAAAGAAAATTCGATTATATATGATATAATCGGTATGATGTATGAGATACATCAAGTGGAGGATTAATGTAAATCATAGGTTATAAAGTACCATAAAATAGAAAAAGAACTATGGTTTATATGTTTCATGAGATGAAATATTAAAACTATAGGTTATAAATATAATATGGTAAGTTGGTTATCATATATATTTATAATAATACTAATTATTGGATAATTATCTCTTCTTCTCTAATAACCAATTGAGTGGGAGGTTATTGGTGGTTTTATGGTAACCGTGAGATAAAAGGAAAAATATTTTCCTAAATTTAGGAGAGTTACTACCTTCGAAAAGGAACTCACAGAATGCTATCAAGTGAAATGGTTTCAGTAAACGATAGCTCATAGAGAGACTAAACGATCGTGAAGTGTCATATACAATAGTTCACTCAGCTGGTCGTAGCTAAACGATAGCAGGGCATTGTTTATACGATAGGCTGCCTTCTTCTACACGATTGAGCATTCGTCTATATGATAGACACTTCTCATCTCCCACTTGCTCAATCGTTTACACGATTGTTGTTTCTCCAGTCTCTTCCTCTAATCAAGTCCATATAGAGTCCACAACTCTTGGATTCTCACACCGAGAATACCAAGGTAATCATTGTGGTGGTCCTCACTCAACTCTACTGAGTTCGAGGTTTTTAAGGTCGTTCGTCGTGTGTTCGTATTGTTCGTGTGGTGGTTGTTGTTGATCATATTGTGTTGCGGTAATTGTGTTCGAGCGTTCGTGTATTACTGTCTTGGAGACTGATCGAGCATTCGTGATTGAGGGAGTTTGAATAAGGAGTCTTCAAAGGTATGATACTCAATCTCTTGATTATCTGAAAGCATGGTGTAATTTCTAGTTGTTGCATGACCAGTTAGTTTTCGTTTGTGTACTGTAATTGTGTATGTTCAATTTCGAATGAAATTTGGAACGATCCTTCCGTTGCTCATGGAAATCCTCATGTCTGATTTCCTTCAATTGGTATCATAGCTAGGTTGTTATGATATTCCAAATTTCACTTATGTTTTGAACTTCTTTTACAGTCATGGTGGGTTTTCTACATTGTGTTTGTGGATGGATGTTGATGAATGTTTACGGGTTTAATTGCCTCTGTTTAAAACTTTTTTTTAATTACAAAGTGTTAATTTGTAAAGGCCCCTGTGTTTTTAGGCATAATTAACAAGTAATTGAGTCAGTAATTCAAAGTGTTTGAGTTTGTTGAGTCATTCGTGACGAAGTTTCAAAGCATGGAGATGCAGTTCTCAACGAGAAAAAAGATCAAAGGTTGGTCGCATCATGTAGCTTATGGTAAACGATCGTTGGGATTTGGCTAAACGATGGTGTAGATTTTTTTGCGCGATTGTGTAGTATTTACTAAACGATCGTTTAACTAATGGGGTAAAGCGGTTACTCTATCGCATAGCGTTGGTTGCCCGATCGCATGGACGCTAGAGGTAAACGATCGAGTGGGAGCATTTGATGCTCATCATTTAATAAAAGGAGTGCGCACTAAACGATCATGTAGTTAGCATGCCTCATTGCATAGTCACTGACTACACGATCACGCAGTATACGATACCTCGCGTTTGCTCAACGATCGTTTAGTCAATTGTGCTTCACTGCATCGTTGTCGTTTAGATGATCATTTAAGGCTTGCATTGTATGTTGTGCGCTGCACAATCGTGTACCTCATGCTTTATCGCATAGTAAAGGTACACGATCGTTTAGCTCAAGAAGCGTAGGTAAACGATTGAGTAAAATATTTACTCTTTCGTGTAGGTGATCACCAAGGAGTTTGGTACATGATTAGTGGAGATACGGACTTCGACCGGACGGTTCAAGACCCGATTCACCTATTTGAACCGGAGACTATTTGCTATTTGTAATAGTTAGCTTTGATTTTGAGGATTTGAGGCTAATTATCCCGGTTCATCAATTTTTGTTTAATATACATGAGATGTATGTGGTTTGTATGACATAGTGTATGACATATAGATTTGAAACCCACCTTAGGTTGTCAATTATTCATGCATCATGTATTATAAGTGTTATAATACGACATGATAAAATTACAAGAGAGCATACACATGCATTATGAAATATAAGAGTTATATTTATGCATGCAGTAAGCATATTCATGCGTCATCTTTATATTATAAGCATTATAGTATAAGAGTGAATGGAAGTATGTTTGCTTGGTTCATTGCTTGGTTTTATAAGTGTTATATAAAAGTAGCAATGAGTGAACAATGCATGAAGCATGACACTTAGGCTAATTAGTAAAAGTTATGAATGCCTCGTATGTGTTTGCTTCGCATTATGGATGGTTTTGGTTGTTTCTGTTATAAACGTTATAATGGAAATTTGAACTAAAATCGATAAGAAAGAGTTGCATACAAACTTAAGCAAACTCACATTTTAAAAGGGTTTTAGAATTGGATTGAGATAGACGTAAGTTCAAGGTTCTAATGGGATTAGCAACCTAAGTTTAATCTTTTTAAATCAGTTTAATAGGATTAAATTGATTGGCATAAAATATTAAAATTGAATTAAATCTATCTATAAGGGACCTTTTTTCTAAGGCGGGTTCTGTCTAGACTGGGGTACTTAAGCTGATGGAATTGGAACCCTACCTGGAAAGGTGAATTAGATAGATTTTCTGCAAGCATGCGACAGTTGATCAAAGACTTCGTTAAAATGTTTAATGGATAATGATTAAAAGTTGTTCAACTTTCCAAGGTAAATGTTACTCTTAGACAAACCTAAAAATAACTTAATTAAAATCCTTAGTTGTGTTTTTTCTAAGTAAACTAAACACTAGGTTATAAAATACTCAGTGGGAGGAATATATATATATATATATATGATATGTTAATGATTCCACTAATGTTCTCCCTAAATTTTCACGTCGTGAGATTCATGCTTGGTCTCGTGGTGCCCTGGGAGCATCCCCCTTCGAAAGGTGTTTGCATGAGCCAATATCAAGGTAGACGGAGAGAGTATTTATAGTAAGTGGGTGAAGGGTGTGTATCAACACGTCCTACGGTCTCCTTCATTGGTTCGCACTATGAGATCATTCTTGCATTCCCTCGTGGTGCCCTGGGAGCGTCCCCCTTCGGATGGGTTTTGTGCAGTTGGTCAATATCAAGGTGAACTCCAGAAATGGATAGGGTCACTTTAGTTTTTGGGAAATTTTTCCCTTCGGATTGGCTATTTTGGATGGAACTCTAGGACCTAAAATGACAAGTCACACTTACGGGAAACTGTTAAGTAAGTTAATGATTTCTTGACCAAATCAATGATGGCTAGTTGTTATAGGAGCAAAAGTTGTTTTGGTATTAACGACTGGTTGAGAATGTCTCAATTCAGAGGAAGGATAAATTGACCACCCTTCGACGGCTTTTGTCCTAAGATTTTGAAGCGTCATTGCGAAACTAAATGTCACATAAGGTTCATGTTAATTTTGCTAAACTGTATTAGATGTTGTTTGTTTTTCAACAAGTATTTACTTAAAACCTAATGTAGGTCAATGTGTTTGTTTTTTCAGCATCATGTTTGATTTTCCATTAAATGCCTCTAGTTTGACCGATTTCATACAGTGGAAAAAATCCACTAAAACATATTTTGTGGTAAACGACCTTGAGTTTATCATAGTTGAGAAGTGTCTTCAAGTCTCGACTCTTGATGCACCGCGAAGTGTTCGCAATGCATATGAGGTGGGGATGAAGGCTAATTCATTGGCCCGAATTCACATTTTGTCCAACATACCTGATGCTTTAGCCAAAAGGGTTGAGAACATGGTCATTGCACGTGAGATCATGGACTCGTTGCAAGAATTGTTTGAACGTCAGTTCTCACTTTTTGGGCACAAAGGGATGGATGACAATACCAGTAGTGTCAGTTCCCAAGTTAATCTCCAGGAAGAGAAAGCAAGTGTTGCAACTCTGTTAAAGTTCATCGATGAGAAATGTTCTTTAAAATTGAACTTGTAGGATATTTAGGTTCTGATGCTAATCCCACTACTCTTCAAAAGAGGAGGATGTCTAAAGACAATAAATATGATTTATTGGTATTGGAGACGTGTTTGGTAGAGAATGATGATTTTGCCTGGATCTTTGATTCGGGTGCTACTAACCACGTCAGCTTCTCTTACCAAGGATTTAGTTCCTGGCAAACGTTGCCATAGGGAAAGTTGACTCTTCGAGTCAGTACTGGTGAGGTTGTTTCAGTTGTTGTTGTGGGCAGGCTGAAGTTATTTTTGGACAAAAAACGTTATTTGTTACTGGATAATGTTTTTGTAGTTACTCATATCAAGATAAAAGTAATCTCAGTTTCTTATCTCATTGAACAAGGTTATACCGTCTCCTTTTCCGATAGAAAAGTGGTTATTTTCAAGAATGGTATGAAGATTGGTTTTAGTTCAATGGAGAATAACTTGTATGTACTAAGGCTGTTAGTCATTAAAGCCTTGCTTAATACTGAAATGTTCAGTACGACAACGATAGCTAAAACACCAGAGCTTTCTCCTAAGGAAAATGCCCATCTTTGGCATCTAAGGTTAGGTCACATCAACCTCAATAGGATTGAGCAGTTGGTGAAACGTGGACTTCTAAAGTGTTTAGAAGAAAACTCATTGTCGGTATGTGAATCATGCCTTGAAGGCAAGATGACCAAACGACCTTTTACTGGAAAAGGTTATAGAGCCAACGAAGCCTTGGAACTTGTACATTCAGACCTCTATGGTTCGATGAGTGTTAGGGTTCGAGGTGGATATGAATATTTCATCTCTTTCATAAATGATTATTCACGATATAGGTATCTCTACCTAATGCAACGTAAGTCTGAAACCCTTGACAAGTTCAAGGAGTATAAGGTTGAAATTGAAAACTTGTTAAGTAAGAAGATAAAAACACTACGATATGATCATGGTGGAAAGTATATAGACCTCCAATTCCAGAACTATATGATAAAACATGGAATTGCGTCCTAACTCTCGACCCTAGGTACACCTTAGCAGAATGGTGTATCAGAAAGGAGAAACATAATGAAACAATGTGTTTATTGGATATGAATAAATTTCATAATTAAATAATAATTATTTTATTCATCAAACAATGTGTTTCTTTACAAAACAACGAGACTCCGGGAAAATTAGGACACTAATCCCAACAAGCTTTACGTATAGTAAACATGACTAATTTCAAAATATACCTTTTTTATATGAAATATGTAGTATATTGCAGTCGATTGCTTCGTCTCTCTTTTTCGACCATGCATTGTAGTATGTTGTAGACGACTCAAGATCCAGTACGTCATCACCTTCGTTTCCGTCTGCATCGATAGTTGAGGTTCATGAATCTTCATTGGCTGTCAATTGCAGCAGGTCGATGCCTTGGTCGTTGGTCGTTGATTGAGAAATAATGAAGATTGAAAATAAGAAGGAATAAAAATGAAGAAGTAATTGAAAAGAATATTTCACAAAATGACCCAAAACCCATAAACTTTTCTATTAATTACCTATTCCTCAAAACTTTTCTACCACTGACCTTTTTCCCTATGCTAAATATCAAAATGACCCATAATTTTTAAAAAGCTTTCAGACCGCCACATTTCTTTTTCCTTCTACGATTTCCTCAGCCCTTCATTCAATGTGCATTCAATACATCAACAAAATTCCACCAAAACATTTATTCCCAACTAATATTCTGAAGAGAATGGAACGTCTATCTCATTATTCATTTTTTGTCGTCGAACTCCCCACGAAATTCTCTCATTGTTCTTTCGTAGCTTTCTTTTAGATTTTCAGCCCAATATCTTCGGATTCTTTGATAGCTTTCTCTCGTAGCTTTCATCGTCGAATTCAGTCCATATTTCTTCTTCCTTCAACGGTTTCTTCAGCCCTTCATTAAATGTACGATTTATTCTCTCAGATCACTTTCATAATAAGTGTCGTTTAGCATTAAATTACTACACGATCGTTTATAATTTACTAAACGATCGAGTAGTAAATTATACACAATCGTTTAGTAAATTATAAACGATCATGTAGTAATTTATAACGATCGTTTAGTAAATCATAAACCATCGTTTAGTAATATATGCAATAAGTAATTATACATGATCGTTTAGTAATTATACACGATCGTTTAGTAAATTAGAACGATCGTTTAGTAATTTATAAACGATCGTTTAGCAATTTACTATGTGATCGTTTAGTAAATTATACTCATTGCATATATTACTAAACGATCATTTGTAATTTACTAAACTATCGTGTAATAAATTATTTATGATCGTATAGTAAATTATAAATGATCGTGTAGTAATTTATATACGATCGTATAGTAATTTATACACGATCGCTTAGTAATTTATACACGATCGCATAATAATTTATACACGATTGTTCACTTATCAATGATTTGTTTATCCAATTGTAGATCAATGGCGCTACTTCGCATCTTTGTACGATTTGATAGGGATTGGGATGAGTCTGGAGGAAATTATATTGGTGGTCATATGAAAGGTCTAAAAGTCAGAAATGACATAACAGTTAGTGAATTAGTGAGTATGATGCACCAACGACTGAATATCGATCCGGATATGTTTGATATACACATCAAATGTTACTACAATATATTGGTCCCGACTCCCCCAATTAACATAGTCGAAGATGAAGATCTTAGCTTCTTTTTATAAGGTAATAGGGCATCCCGGATACCATTATTTGTATCATTTACACCTGCTAACAGTCATGAAGTACACCAACATTGCAATCCAACCGATTAACCCAATCCAATTCATACCGTGTCTACAATTGATTATCATACTGGGCCATGTAACTTGGGGGATGACCAAAATGAAGCTTGGTTTGGTCGAAACAATGAACCCAAATGTACTTCACAATTCAATACTGAATATGGATATGGACAAACTTCTTCAACACCTAACATCCATGTTCCAACCCCATCGGTGGACTTTATCGGTTGTGATGCCTTTGGTTCTAATGCATTCCACCATTCCAACCAAACCATTTGTTGATATACCCAAACCATCAAAGGGCCCATCGTATGACAACCTCATCACAATACCTCATGACTGTCTGAATGACAAGGATATAAAGGTCGGTCAAATTTTCTTTTTGAAATATGACTTGTCAGTTAAATTATTGATGCTTGCAATAAGAAAGAACTTTGACTACCCGTAAAAAAGTCAGCGAAGAGCTTGCTAACTGTCCGGTGTTCGGTGGAGGAATGCAAGTGGAGGGTCCATGCCAAAAAAATGAAAAAAAGTGCTTCCTTCAAAGTAGCCGAATATCCCAACGAACATACATGTTATCTTGAAATGAGAATTGGTAATAATCGACAAGCAAAAAGTTTGGTTATTGGACACTTAATAAAGTCCAAATACGGACAAGTTGGCCGAACATATCGCCCAAGTGATGTAATTGAGGACGTCCGACGAGAATATGGAGTGAACATCACCTACGGACGAGCTTATCGCGCTAGTGAATACAAATTGGTGTATGCACGAAAACTAAACGATCGCGTAACAGTTAGCTAAACGATTGCTTAGTATTATCTAAACGATCGCTTTATAAATTACTACACGATCGCGTAATGGATATCTAATCGATCGCTTAGCAGTTAGCTAAACGATTGCTTAGTTTTATCTAAACGATTGCATAACAAAACCTAAACGATCGTTTAGTATTAGCCAAATGATCGCATAATGGATATCTAAACGATCGCTTACTATTCTCTACACGATCGCGTAACATTTAGCTAAATGATCACTTAGTAATATCCATCTGATCGCTTAGTAATATCTCTTCGATTGCTGATAACTTGTAGAAATACAAGTTATTTATATTGTTTTATTTAGATATTGCGGTAAAAAGAAAGAAAAGTTGCATCAATAGTATAGAAATTGGCTAAGAAATGCGAAAATTATAAAATGTCGTCAATACACCCACTACACCATTGCGATGGTAGAATAAAATGTTTCAGTTTCTGTTTGCAGGAAATCAGTCACCACATGCGTTAATGGCTCAAAGATAAAATAAACGATGCATCTACGTCGCATTGCGCCTATCATTCAGGAATGAAGAGATGATCAACGCAATGACGGTGCATGTGACAATCGATCAAGAGCTTAGCGATCAATGCAAATTCAACCGCATGCGGTAATAAAAAATAACACTGCATGCAGCGATCGATCGAAGATGTAAAGAGCAACGCATCTGCGGAGGATTTTGACAAATGTACAACTTTCAATTGTGCATTTCTGACGGGTTGATTGCATAACAGAAGGAATATTCACTCCGCCATTTAAGGAACTACCATAACCATAAAGTGGGACCACGAAGTCAAAGAGCCAGGCTTCACCTATAAATAGCTTCTGTAAATCCACTGAAAAATATACATGAATACATAGAGACTTGCATATACTGATTATGAGAGTGAGACTGGTCTGAAGCGACTTACAGAGTAGATTCGAGTGAACCACAAGACAAGGCCGAGAGGTGAGTCTCCGAGCAGAGAATCCTTCTAATTCCTATAGTTGAAGCTCTGCGTGAAGGTCAATTCTACCAGGAAAGCAAGCCTGAGAGGGAAGTTTTCCTTTCCATTACTTCCACACGTCGGTAAGCACAACCTCCATTCAAGATTTGTGTCAAGACGTTGACACTCCTTCTGTATTTGTTTCTAATCTCTATTTCATCATTTGTATTCATCCTCCTTAATCTTTTATTCACACCATGTATCGAACGTTTAATTCTAGAGTTAAATGTTATGATAATTTCTATTGCCATCTCTCTGTCTCTTTCCGTTCATCCATAACCCATTTTCTCCATGATATTTTCCTAATTCCCTGTGTAATTAGCAAGAATTAAGCGAGTGAGTTAATTTGTGTTAAGGAAATAATTAAGTTTAGCTAAAGCATGCTCGACGGCATCTTCACTTGTGAGAGCAGAAGTGAAGATGTTATTCCGCCTATCGAGAAGGTTGGAAGAATGCGTTAACTAAAGCGATGAGTATTTCTAGAGATGGAAACAACCTTGCGTTCATCACGTTCATCCTGTTTCACCATAGAGATATGGGAATGCGGCCGATCACTAAGAGGTGTACGCCAAGGGAAAGCGGATCTTAGTTGCATCTTTAACGCAATTGAAAAACTTGCGATGTTTTTACTATTTACTCTTTCTCTTTCTGCTTCATTCATAAAGACTTGTCATCTCATACATTGAATCTTTGTACAACTTTACAGTCAGTTCTCGACCTTAGTATCGTGTATCATGTTTCTTGTATCGTGTATATATTAGTTTAGGATTTTATTTTATCAACACAATTTTATTTCATCGCAATTTACATTCCTGTATAAACCTAATTCTTTATTCATTGTTAAACCAGTCGCATGTATAAAAAAAGTAACGCATTGACGAAAACAATCCCTGTGTTCGACCTCAGATTGTTCTGAGAAACTTGCGTTGGAATTATACTTGGTTTCAGCGCAAGGAAACTTGTGACACGCATTACTCCATCGCATACTACGAGCATACCATTAACAACGCATATATTTAGATGTAGTATCGCATAAAAATGTCTTTATCACAAAGTATTTGAGCGCATATTTAGCACATCATTCATCCCATCCATAAGCCATGCGTCATAGTAGATAAAGAGATTAACTTAGTAGTAGTGTGCATAAGTGATAACATAACTCAACATCTCATTCATTCATATTCGTCATTGTCCTTCTGCTTAAAGATTCATTTTCACCGTTACAATTGCTTAGTAATATTTATCCGATCGCTTAAAATATTCGTACAGACGCGTTCACCATGCAGTCTGAAGACTTTTTAAAAACTGGGGGTAATTTTGAAATTTCGTATGGAGAAAAGAACAGTGGTAGAAAAGTTTTTTTACGAAGAGGTCATTTGTAGAACATTTTTTGGGTTTTAGGTCATTTCGTGAAATTTTCCTAATTGAAAATAATCCCTCCTTTGCGGTCGATTGAAGGGACGTGGGGAAGAAGTTCTATTGGAAATAGGAATTTTTTATTAAAAAAATTATAAAAAGGCATCATTTCGTGCGTGAGGGGAAGAATCTGAATCGTTTCTATTATTATTTTTATTTTTAAATGTATATAAATACGTGTCTGAGTGGAAGAATTTAATTAGTGAAAAATCTAGGTCAAATAGTTTATTTTATTTTATTTTTAAAAAAATAGAATGTTGCCCCTCCCTTCCGTACATATTCCTTCAAGAAATTCACAGTAGGCCCAAAATACTATTGGGCTTAGTCAGATGCCGAATCGAAGGCCCGATATTGTCTTCTACCTTTTCGATCCGATATGTATCTTTTCTTCGTCTGCACTTCACAAATCTTCGTTCTCGAGCGGCTGTTCTCCCGCGAATCTCATCTCGCTGCAGCTTCGTTCGTAATTTTGCCATCTTCAGCCACTTGAGCTACGGCAATATCGGCCACAAGCACATAGCCATTGGCATTGGGTTTGTTTCTCTTCAATTTCTGATTTACTGTATTTTTTTATGGTCTCATTTGATTTCTAGGGCTAGAGGCTTAGGGTACGTTATTCGTTAATTTTCCGTTGTTCATTTAGACTTATATTCTCCACCATTGGAATGAGAAGTAAAATCTTAGTTTTCTGTATGCAATCTCGTTTGTAAGATTTTCTTATGCATTGTGTTGTTTCTGCATCTTTCTTTCGGGTCTGTGAACGGGTAGATGGGGAAGTGGTTTATAGGTTGCAGCGTCTAGATGACATGAATGAATTAAGCTAGGCCTGTGAATTGTGTTTGTTTGTATGTTTGTATATGAATGTTTTTTGGAACAATCTCTCCACGAGTATGAAATTGCTCTAAAAGCGATGCCAGGTGATCGCGTTGGTGGTTACTATTGGCGTTAGGGATGGTAAATAGTTTTTGTAGCTTTAGTTTTTCTGTTAGAAAAATATTTATCCAGTATATGTCAATGTAGTTTCTAATATTCTGTTGAATTTGTGGTGTAAATTAGTACTGGAATTTTATTTCAAATGATCAAAAACTGTTGAATGACTGCAAAAACCACAGATAAAAGACTTAAACTATAAGAAGCCGAGAAACTTGTACAGAATTAGCAAGAAATCCTTCTTCAAAAGAATTTGTCCCAGAGTGATCAAACAGCAAGCTGTCTTCCATCAGAGGCATGGTATTCTAATAAGTCAGCAACATTAAAAGTGGAGGAAAACATGTATTGAGAAGGGAGGTCAATAAGCATTAAGACCAATCTTCTGTAGTACTGTAAAAGGTCTGATTTTCTTAGGCAGTAACTTCAAATTCTATCCTTTTGAATTGATTATTTTATAGACCCCAAATTGCCTTGACTTCTGTTTCTCCACTCTAGAAGGAAAAGTAATGACATCCATAATATAATATAGAGGCTGTAGTTTCACGTCTCTCTATATTTATATATACACATATATATCTTCCCTCAACCTGTTGACAGAACGAGCTATAAGTTGGTTTTCCGTCTTAGCAAAATTGGTTCTTGCATTTAACCACTTGAATTCCTCTGTATGACTGGAATGCTTGGATTTATTTGGTTGCTTGTTGGTACTGATCATAAAGTTATTGTTCATAATCAACGGGAAGAAATTGATTGTTCATGAGTTTCAACATTTTTTGCCACATTCATATTGGTCTCTTTTCATATCTCCTTCAGTTGAATTGTAGTTGTTCCCACCAATTGAATGGCTCACTCTCAAGTTTAAAAGCAACCAACTTAACCTTTTTGTTTTCTGGGGTACCAATGTATTCGAAAAAGCTTTCAACGTCCTTAATCCAATCAAGTAAAGCCTTTAGATCCAATTTCCCACTAAATGTGGGGAGGTTTATTTTCATCTTATAATCCCCATAATTGGTCGGGTTAACTTGCTGATACAATGGCTTTTCATTGATAGATGGGATTTGTCGGAGTTGGTCCTCATCCTCTTCACTCAAGCTATCTATTTCAAGTAATTGAGGCCCCTCTAATGGAGGGCTAAATGGCCGGTTGAAGTTTCTTGGAGGTTCTTGAATATCCTGAGAGCTTCTTGAACTCTTCTTGGTGCTGGAAATTGTTGAACTTGCTGGGGCGGGTAAACCTCGCTTCTCATCCTTTCTTCCTGACGAAGACTTTTTGCAATTCTTACTCAGGAAGCATTTTACCTAGTTGGCCCCCCTTTTCTTTAGGGGTTTTGTGGGGCTTGGGTTTTTTGTGTGCCCTGTATTCCTTTTTCCTTAATGAAAGCCGTTGTTTCTTTATTAAAAATAAATCCCTTTATAGAAGGAGAGCTGAGTTGGACACAACTTGTTGACCTCCTGAACCGCTAGCAGCTAGACTTCCAGCCAAAAACTAACTAATATAAACAACTTACATCAAACAGTGCTAAAGAGCACAAGAATGTTAACCACAGATAAAACACTCAAACTACAAGAAACAAGACACTCGTAAAGAATTAGCAAAAAAGCCCCAAAAAAACATGCAAGGCTGAAATTCCCTAATCGGCTAATTATGGGACTAAGATTGAGAATTTTAACGTCTGCACAAGTCGACTGCAAAACTATTTCTGCAAAATTAGTAATTAGTTGAAGAGCTGTTTCCAAAATGATCACTCGTGATGGGATTACGGATTACCAGTTGTAAAATGTGGAACTTACAAAAATATTGACATAAATGACTTAATAGTTATAATAGTGAAAGAAGTTGATGCAGCAATATGGAATGTGAATTTTAGAGGATGTTGTTTGTGGATGGTATGGTTCACTACTGGATAAATTCTTAGTTTGGTGACGTGTTGGTAATATTCACTTGAGCCACTCTTGAAATTGTATGAAGAATGTAGTTGAGGAATTGGATAATTATTCTCGGATGTTGGGGGGATGTGGTATTTGTTTTGTTGGAATTTTACTACTTTGTTGAATGGGATTGGAAATTGGTGTTTTATATTTGAAGGGAAAAGAAAGAGTTTGGTTTGGATTCATGGATATGAATTTGGGTGTGTGGTTGTTATGTGGACAGGGAGGAGGCAGCATCGGTGTGATATTTTGGTGGTGGTGGTGTTTCACATATCAGTGGGGATAAGTATTGAAGGATAAGTTTGGAAATGAGTTCAGATAGCAGGAGTCGAAGCAGGAGCAGAAGCAGGAGCCCACTGGATCGTAAGATCCGGTCTGATCGTTTTTCATATCGTGATGCACCATACAGGAGAGAATCACGTCGGGGTTTCAGGTTTCTGATTTTGATAAATTATTTATATATCTCAATTCTGATATGTAGGGTGGGAAAGAATCTGGAGATATGTTTTTTTGTTATGCAGTCATGTTATCTTTTAATCCATCTTTGGCTGTGGAGCTAACCCCCCTTGATTTTTAGCTATATATCACTCACTCATACATGTAACACTCAGACATGGTCGTGGAGTCTTATGTTTTAAAGGAATTATGTAGCCATTGCATTATTGTGCTCTGCTGGTTTTGCATGTTTTGTGTTTGATGAACTTGTCAAATCTCTGCATTAACCGTGATTGAGCAGACATGGAAGTCTCCTGTGCAGCTGCATTACATATAATATCCATGTTATAGTAATTGCACTGTAATAGTATTTGATGCTGATGTCTCTGTTTTTTGGACATGATCATATATTGGTATGAAAAAATGTCTTTGTTCTATCATCATATAGATTTGTCATTTATTGTGTAAGATCTCAAGGGTGGAGTCTATAATGCAATTTTGGTGTGCATAAGATTGCTAACTGCTTTCTTCATGGATTCTCCCTTTTCCTGTTGTGAGCTGGTGGGAAAAGCTGAAGACTTGGGGGTATTTTGTTGTTGAAGTTCAGAGACTCAGAGTGTAGGTTTGGTTAGTTTGAGTCATTGGGGACCGATGCAAATGGGAAAACTTATGTTTGAGTCGTTTACCCTCTTAACTGTATAAAAAAAAGTTTGGGGGTGTTGCTATTGCATTGGGACCGTATAACGTCATGGATGAATCCTTTTTATTTTTTATTTTATAAATATATATATATATATATTTAGATCTTTCATTTTTCCTTGCTTAGCATTGAGCTGCTAATCTTTATCTGATTTTATTGCCAGTCGAGACAATCTTTGCAAGAATTGCAAGCGGCCTGGCCATTTTGCAAGAGAATGTCCCAATGTGGCAATTTGTCACAATTGTGGTCTCCCTGGGTAAGGACACTTGATCTTGTGCTTATTGCCTTTGTCGCCTATTTGGTCACAGAGGTTTATTGGGAGAATGCTCGTTTTTTATTTACCTAAATATTCACCATTCTACTTATTTCTGGCATTTTAAAAAGTGGCTTGTTATTTTCCATTCTACTTGACATGAAAATTACGGATTTGGTCCCATGCTATCATGTCATTGGCTGGGAGTATTCAATGTTTGTATCCTCAAATCAGGAGTGCCATTAATCTATTTAGAATTTGATATTTGAAGTTGACTTAGAAGATATATTGTAAGATGCTATCAAAGCGGGAATTTGATTATATTTGCATATTTGGCATACACATGTTTGAACGATGATCCCATTTCACTTACGGCTTAGTTTTTAATTGATAAATTCATGGTACTGGATCTTCTAGGCATATTGCTTCAGAGTGCACAACAAAGTCACTATGTTGGAACTGTCGAGAACCTGGTCACATGGCAAGTAGCTGTCCCAATGAAGGCATTTGCCACACCTGTGGTAAGGCGGGACATCGAGCCAGGGATTGCACGGCTCCTCCGATGCCACCTGGGGACTTGAGGCTTTGCAATAATTGCTACAAGCAAGGTCATATAGCAGCTGATTGTACTAATGAGAAGGCATGCAACAATTGCAGGAAGACAGGCCATCTTGCTCGCGATTGTCCAAATGACCCTATTTGCAACCTGTGTAATGTATCAGGGCATGTGGCCAGACAGTGTCCAAAGTCCAATGTCCTTGGAGACCGGGGAGACCGAGGCATCGGCAGTGGTGGTGGCAGTGGACGTGGTGGTGCTAGTGGTTACCGAGATGTTGTGTGCAGGAACTGCCAGCAGCTTGGCCATATGAGTAGGGATTGCATGGGCCCTTTGTTGATCTGCCATAACTGCGGGGGACGTGGTCACCTGGCATATGAATGCCCTTCTGGTCGGTTTATGGATCGTTATCCTAGGAGGTACTAGTGATTTAAAGAGCTAAACATGGTTAGACCTTTGGATTTTGCTTCGAGTTTAGACAATTTGGGAACTAAACTCTATAGATTGCTCTACTTACTTACGTTGTAGTATTTGCTTGTGCTATGTACCAAACATTGTTTTACGCTTAGATGACGAATTTTCAGTATTGTTGATTTTGGTTCTATGTAATAAGACTTCCCATCAATGATTCTAGTTGTTGATTTTCCTCGTGTTACCTTGTATACTTTGAATTATGACTCATTTTGAGATGCTAGTTGTAAACTTTTGACTTACATTATATTTCTGGATTATAGGCCTATTTCTCTTGATGATGCCATGGCTTTCTCAAGTTTCACCGTCTCATTTGATTAATGCTTCGAAGTTCGAATGTAATTTGTTAAAGGAAATGTATAAGAAAATAGAACTACTTTTCCTTGTTTCCCTATTTGAAGGGACCGAAACTCGAGTTAATTTGTCTAAAATATTAGGTCAAAATGAGATTTGACTTGATTTTAAAAGGTAAGTTTATATAATTTTTTGCTCGTACACGTGTATATATATTCTCCATCTCTTCCTGTTCTCTCGTTTCTTTCTGATTTTAGATATGCCTCTTCTCTAGTTTGTCATTCTCCTCTCCCTTCCTATCTCTTCTCTCTTTACCTTTTTTAGGTTGGAAAATTTTTAGATGAAAATGACTTTCAAATTTGAAAAAAAAAAATGGAATGCTCCTTTCTTAGTGGTGAGACAGTTAGTGGTTGTGACGGTGGTGAGAATATAGGAAAAAGTAGTAGAGAGGGAGGAGAAAACTTAGCGAGATTGGGAAAAAACGAGCGAAGTGCAAAAAAAATGAGTAAGGAATGCACGTAAGCAGAAGTCAACTTGAATTTGATAAATTAGGTTAATTTGAATTTGAATTAGATTAGGGGAATTGAATTTGAATTTGCTAAATTCTATATTTAGTAAACAAATAAATTAGCATTAAGACTAATATACCGCAAATGAGATTTCACAGCATTGATCTAACTATTAAATGGAAGTGGCTAAAAAGCGAGAAGAAAAACAATAAAACTTATCCTGAATGATTTGTATAACAAATCTTGACAACCAAAGAAAGTGACATCCAAAAAACAATTCAACAAAAATACCTTTATGGTCCTTAGGTAGTTTATATTTAGTTCCTATACTTCAAATTGTCACACATTTAATTCATAAGTTTTGAGTTTGGTTTCAATCTAATCACTAAGTTTCAAAATACTACAATTTTACCATTGACATTTGAGTTTGACTTTAATTTGGTCATTATATTTCAAGATTTACACTTTAAACCTCAATTTTTTTATTATATACTCATTGTTCGTCTTAGGGGTGAAATCGGTTCGGTTTGATGGCCAAACCGAACCGAACCGCTTTTGTTTATACATGAAACCGAACCAAACCCGAACCAAACCGAATTGGTTCAATTCGGTTTCAAGAATCGGTTTAGTTATTTACCTCTGTTCGACGAAAAAGAACGACGGCAGAAAGAAGATGTGAACTTTGGTTCTACAAAAGAAGAAGTGAATGGCCTGGTCGATGAAGAAGAACCAGATGGTCTGGTCGAGTCGTCGACTAAAGAAGAACTCTGGTACATATCTGATTTCGTAAGGCGGTCTGGTAACGAAGATGAACAACAACATTCTGGTAACGAAGAAGAACGGTGGCGGTCAATGAAGAAGAATGACGGCAGAAACCCTAGTTGGTATAAATCTGATTGGCGAAGGGGAAGGAGATCGTGAAATGGAAATGCAAAATCGAATGCGTGAGTCGTGAGGAGGGTGGAAGGCAACGCTCGAGTGCTGAAGTGAGTTTAAATTAGGTTATTTATTTATTATTAAATAAATATTAATANAGGAGGGTGGAGGGCGGCGCTCGAGTGCTGAAGGTGAAGTGAGTTTAAATTAGGTTATTTATTTATTATTAAATAAATATTAATATTATATATATTTATATTTATATATAAACAGTTCGGTTCGGTTTAGAAATCGGTTTTCAAGCTTTGAAACGAACCGAACCGTTTAAATTCGGTTTCAACAACCCAACGAATTGCATCGAACCGAAAAATTCGGTTTTGCTTATAAATCAGTTCGGTTCGGTTCGATTTTGCAACTCGGTTCAGTTTGAGCAGTTTTTTTGTCTACCCCTAGTCCGTCTTTAGAGTTAGTTTATGTTAATAAATTAAAAATCGTTAACAGAATAATAATTAATTAAGTTTTACTATTTTTATCCCCTTTAAAATTAAAGTTAAAATTTTACTTTATAATTATTTTTAATTAATTAATAAAGATTGACATTAATGATTGAAATTGAGTATTCAATGAAAAATCGATGTTATAAATGTAAAATTTTGAAATTCATAAATAAAATTAAAATAAAATTATAATATTTTAAAATTTAAGGTCTAAATTGAAGTAAAACTTAAAATTTAAGAATTAAATGTATGATAATATAAAATTTAAGGACGAAATAGAAGAACTTATTCCTAGAAAAAAATAATTGTCAAACATTACAATTTTTTAAAAAAATTATTTTGACATTTGTAGGGTACCACATGTAATTATGCCGAATTAAGGGGCGAATATAAATTAAATGTGATTCATATTTTTGTTGACAAAGAAAAAAAGAAAAATCAAATTGAAAAAACGAGCAAATCCTCGAAGCGGAGCGAAACTCAATTTCTTTTTTTTCCCTCCTGCAAACGCTCTTATTTGTTGGACCGTAAAAAAAGAAAAAAAATTGTGAGAGAGGGAAGTGGATCTTAAAACCCTAGGGTTTCAATTCCTTTCTAATTTATAATCCAATTCTGTTTCTAAATGGATGCCGAAGAAGATGATTCTTCGTATCACGACCAAAAATCTTCTTTGTATGTTGATGATGGAAACTTAGATGTTAAGTGTGACACCAATCGGGAGCTTCAAAGCAATGAAGTACAGCATTGTGTGTCCAAGTCCTCAATTATCGAAACGGAGTTTCCATCTAATACCGGCGTGGAATCTTTACCACCCAGAGATGCAATTCTTGGCGATGAGATTCTTGCCGTGGATACTTATTCAGAGATGAAGAAGCAGGATTTGATTGAGGAGACAGAGATAGCAGAGGAGAAGGATTTTCGCAATATTATTGAGGATATGGCGGAAGATTCAGTGAAGTTGGAGATTGAGCCTGATATTGCGGAGGTGGGGTTATTGGGGAAAAGGGTTTTCGCTGATGTGAAAAACAATACAGGGGTGGCGGAGGAGGAGAAGGCTTTGAATGAATTTGCTGAAGGTGAGTTGTTACCTGAAATGGTTTTGGTTGGTGGCGCTGAAGATCAGGTTGAGGGCAACGTTTTAATGGCGAATTTTTCAGAAGATACGGTCGTAGAAGGTTCAGCTACAGTTGGCTGTGCAGAGACAACGGAGAAGACGTGTCTGAGTGATGTTTTGGCTGAGGAAACGCTTGCAGAAACGACTCTTTTTGTGCAGGATGTAGATGTGACTGATGCTACCAATGTGGTGCAGAAGATAGAGGTGGAAGAGAATGCCGATGACCTTAATGACTCGAAGGATACAGAGGTGCCAAAGCAAGAAAATTTTGCTGTGGAGGAAAGGGAATTAGGCGTCTTGGTGCAGCTGGCGGAAAACTCCGAGTTGAAAGTTAGTTTGGTAGATGAGGCTGTGGGGGAGGAGGGACGGATGGCAAATTTGGCAGGCAGAACTGGTGAAACGTTGAAGATGGAGAATGTCTCAAACACCATTGATGAGGTGGGGCTGACACATTTCGCTGTAAAAATAGGAAATGCTGAAGACAAGACTGTTGAGATGGACGGAATGTGTATGGAAGACAAGGCTACTGATGTGGCGATGATGGAGAATTTGGCAGATGAGACCCCAGAGATCAAGGGAGTGGACTTAGCAGACTACACTATTGAAGAGTTGAAGATTGAGAACGTGGAAGATAGGGAAGCGGGGGTGCAAGGATTGGCTGTGGCCGATGAGAGCCCTGTGGTTGGGAAGCTTGAGAATACAGCAGATGAGAATGCAGAGGCTGAGGGAGTAGTGCAAGTGACTGACTATGAAGTCATAAAATCGGAGAATGTAGAAGAAGACAAGACTGCACAAGGGGAGGAAATAGCTATGGCAGAAGAGAGTGCGGAGGCAGATGGCATGGTATATTTGGTGGATGAAGGGATTGGATCAGAGGAGACGGATGCAACCATGACATACTTGGTTGAGGAAACGGAAGCAGCAGAGGAGGTTGAAGAGATGGATGTTACAGAAGAGGTGGATGAACCAAATAAAGGTAGCAGTGGGTCTAAAAGGAAGCGTGGAAAGAATTCTAAAGCTCCAGCTAGAGTGCCTTCCAGGAAGAAGGTGGAAGAAGATGTTTGCTTTATTTGTTTTGATGGGGGTGATCTTGTACTCTGTGATCGCAGGTTAGTTTTTTCAGGAACATTCAAAGATTATTATTTTGTTGAGATTGTATGTTGATCTTTTCTTTTTCTTGGTTCCAGAGGTTGTCCCAAGGCATACCACCCGGCCTGTATCAATCGTGATGAGGCATTCTTCCGAGCCAAGGGTCGATGGAATTGTGGTAATGTGCTGTCTTATATTACATATTCTTCGTATAACGTACTTAAGTGTTACTCATTTCTCACACGCCAGCATCTTTAGTGATCTCATTCAATTCCCTAGTAGTACATGGTGAACGTGAAAGCCACTATTTGGCTGTTGTGGGTAGAAAGGAGCTGAGGGTTTTGTTTTTGTTTTTGTTTTTGTAAGGATCATTGATAATATCTTATTCATGGGAGGTTTTTGTTTCTATACCTTCATCATGGTTCTTTGGGGATTTTTGTATTTATTCCTTTTCATCAATTGAGTAACTTGTAGAGTTTCGTCTTGGCTAGTTTGCATGGATCTTTGCTCTCTTCTACTCTTTTTTGGTATTTAATGGGGTTCTTGAATTTTTTACCCAAAAAACTATTAATTGTTTTCTTTAATGTTTATGAAAAGGAAGTCTTTGCACCCAGATTTATTGTCCCTTGCTTTTAGAAAGATCTATGTGCAGATGGCTGCAGAGTATTGTCATTTTGATTTTAAGACATCCCAATGATGTGCACTATGACCTTTTGGAATCAGGAATTATAGTGACTCGGTTTTCATCACTCGTAGGTGTTGGTTCGGTTTTCATCTTTTGGAATCAAGAATTATAGTGACTCGGTTTTCATCCACTCGTAGGTGTTGGTCTGGAGTTTCAGCTACAGCATACTTCCCTCTGTATATGAAAAAAGATGGAGAGAAATTTTGGTTGCTAAACTTGGAATAACCATGCTCATTGATTGTACTATATTGCCTATGTAAAAATGTTGGAGGCTTAGTTCTAAGTTTGTACTGTGGAAGTGGAAATAACTGTCAAATATTTTAATGATAGGTTCATTGGACACAAGAAACCATGTTTCATTAAGAAGGATGAGTCTGTAAAAGCAAAGGCAATATGAAAACACAGGGCATGAAACAAACAAAATGAATCTCAAAAGAAGAAAGTACAAGATGAGACTCCAGAGAATTCAGTTGTTAAGAATAAAAAACAAAGGAGATCACAAAAAAATTGATTGAAAATATCGAGAGGGTTAAAACGTGCAAAACAAAACCCACTCCAAATACGACTCGTATGTGCCTTTGAAGACCCACTTGTTTCTCGCTAACCAAAAATTCCAATGAGTATCAAAACTAGTCAACCTGCCAAAAGGATCCTTCTTTTATCTTAAAATGTTTTCTCAATATAACACTTCATCACTGAAAATAGTGCCACAGAGGTGGAATGTATTCTGCTTCACTGAAAATGTTAGCAACGAATATAAGGACTTCTTCTTCTTCTTCTTCTTCTTCTTCTTCTTCTTCTTCTTTNTATTATTATCTTATCTTCACTGATAACAATTCTACTTATCCTCGATATTAGTAATGGGTCTTTTCGAGGCCTAGAGCAGCGGGGAAGAGGGGAGGTATCTGTTGGTTTCTGGATAAGATAAAATTCTTTTCAAGTTCTACACTAAAATTACAGTAGAAACTTGAGCTTTTTTCTTTTTGTTCAGAGACAGTAGAAGCTTGAGCTATTGATTTACAAAAAATAAAAAATAAAATAGAGATTTACTTGGTAAAGATAGCATTTATGTTGCAAATCAAGAAAGCTGTAGCCCGTGGAGATGAAGGTCCTGTAATATGTTCTTTCAAACAAGACGTGGAAGTTAAGGCAATGACCCTTGTGTGCAGTAGATCGTATTTGTTTGCTATGATGATTTATTTTAAGATTATAGGTGGCTTGTCTCTCTCTTTTGCAATCAACTCCCAATGTAATTGGCACAAATTGTTGTGGTTTTTTGTTAACACCTTTTGGGATGGTATAGATTTGGGTTGTACTTTTCACTAAATGAATGAAAAAGTGTCCACTTTACTAAAGGAAAAAGACTATTAAGATTCAATGTTTATTAACTATATGAAGTGCTCTTCAAGAGTGGAGCATTTTACTAAAATTTTCCTAATGGTCTTCCAATTAATGCTTTACCTTTTTTCTTATCAATGGAAGAGAAATAAAAATCGACTGAACAATGGGGCATACATATAATATATATGAAGCCTAGCTGTTTCTTGTGATTCTACCATCATTCCTCTGCTCTTTGAGATTTTGAAACTATCTTCTAATCCAGCCAATGATTTCCTTACCTTCTTTTCCTCCTTGCCTATTTTGTGAACTTGTACTGATTTGTGGTCTCATTCAAGGTTTTCTTTTATAATGATTTATAGGTTGGCATCTCTGTAGTAACTGTGAGAAGACTGCCCACTACATGTGTTACACATGTACTTTTTCCTTGTGCAAGGGCTGCATAAAAAATGCTGTTATTTTGTGTGTTAGAGGGAACAAAGGCTTCTGCGAGACATGCATGAGATTTGTTATGTTGATTGAAAAGAATGAGCAGGGGAATACAGAAAAGGTACGTGTTGCACTTGATTAGTGCCAAACATGCATGAATACTGTTAAAGTGTACATGAATACTGTCTCCATTTTACTGCATTACCATTGTCTCATTATCATTTTGGACATATAGAGTTGAGAAGGATTATTTTACGAGAAACAAACTTTTCATTGATATACTGAAAGAGACCAATGCTCAAAAGATACAAACTATAACAAGGCAGGACAATGTAACTTTTATGGGCTTAGATTTTTGGATACTCTTGTATTATTTCACTTTTTTCTCGATGGAAGATTGGTTCCTCATATAAAAGAAGGAAAAGTAAGAACAACATAACTACTTTATGTAGGTAACTAGCTAGTTGATCCCAATATAATGATGGGAGACAAAATCACTGGACTGTATTGTCCATGTTAAATTATGCATTAATCTGAAGTTCACGATAATTGGTCCAGAGTTCCCACTTTTTTGATTATTCATCAGGAGTCTTTCTTTTCAATACTAGTGTCTTCCCTTCTTCAAATCATTTCCATGTTGTTTCCTTTGCATTTCCTTATATCTTATTACGTTAAGAATGGTAAACTCATATCTAGATCTGAGCAAGTCATGAACTCCAAGCCCTTTCAAGGTTCCATGAAACATGGCTGGAGGAAATTATAAGGACTTCTATGTTGTAAAATTGTTAGGAAGGGAGGGAGAAATCGATGTCTTAGAAAGTCACGGACTAGATGAAGTATGACAAAGGTATATGGTTATGGATTCATGGAATAACTTTGGATGGAGGCTTTTGCTTCTAATAGTCATTACTTCAGTGCATCAAAATTTCCTCAGAAGTTCTTTATTGGTTTTGTTCTTTGGACCTCTCTTCGGATCTCTTCTTTATAAAACCAATTGGTTTTATTTGATTCTTGATTGACCCCAAAACTGATAAAACTCAACTGACTGCAACTATTACCCCTACTGAGAACTAAATCCGCACCCTACCAGTTGTTGAGTTCAAATTTCCTCAAAACTTTTTTTAAATAAATAAATAAATTAAATAAATAAATAAATAAATAAATATATATATATATATTATATATAATTTAGTTATTTTAATAACAGAAACAAAACTTTCATTATCAAAGAGAAAAATACAGAAAGAGGGAGAGATGAGGTATTCCCTTGAGCCGGACTAGTATAAGTTTGGGGTTAGGCTATGATTTCAAAAGAATTTAGAAGTAGATGACCAAGTACAAGCAAAAAGGGTAATCAAATTCCAAAAAAATCTCGGTTATGAAAGATTCTACGGTGAATATCCCATTGGACCAAAGGATTTTCCCTAAAGCATTAAACTGAGGTCGTCAACTAACTAGAGGTGGACATTTGAAGCTTCGTGGGCCAACCCACTGCATTTTAAACAAGCTAAACAGTCCTCGAAACTCCTTTTGTTTTATCTCCCATCAAGTGGCGACTTGAGTGAATTGCCCTGTAGTTAGCGTACAGGCATTTGCAACCTTCATGGATATGAAACATAGCTTGGTGTTGGTGGGGAACCACTAAAGGATAACAAGGAGATGATGTAGCCAGTTGATACTTTGCTGGTTAGGAACTAAAACTGGGCTCAGGAGGTCAAATGAACAATTAGGTAGCATTGAGGAGAAAAATGAACAATTAGGTAGCATTGAGGAGAAAATGTCTTGTTATAGTATATATGTATATATAAAAAAAGTCTAGCATTCATTGAGAGAAAAGAAATAATGTACAAGGGCATAAAAACAAGCTCACAAAAAGAGTCATCACTCATCAGCTATAGGAAAGGATTCAAATGCAAAAGAATTCAACCAAGCCGATACTTATAAAAATTATGAGTCTCACCACATTCCACACCTCCTCCAAAGGCCACCACCACTCTAAAAATCCTACTATTATTCCTCTTGAGCTACATTCATAAAATAACAAAACAAGTCTGCCATAGGACAGACTCTCCCCTTATCTTGAAAAAAGGGAGTCCATTAGAATCTCCTCAATCAAAGCGCAACTTTCCCTGTCACGCACCATGACAATCCCAAACAATCTTAAGTACTAACTCCCAATGGAGTAAGCAAACTGGCAGCTCTCCAAATGATGATACAGATCCTCTGCTTACACATAGGACATATCATTGTGGACGCAACACCAAGGTAGAATGCTATTGGATACGATCTTGGTATTCACCCTACCATGTAAGCTTTGGAAAGCAAATAATTTTACTTTCTTAAGGATTTTAACCTTCCAAAGAGAGGAAAAAATCGAGGCCTCCCTAATAGGAGAAGACGAACATGGAGAATGAGTGATAGGAGAAACCCTCCAAAGGATTAAGCTCTCAAACTCGAATATCCCTCCTCCCTAAACCAATCTTCGGACTAGCAATAGTAGAAATAAGGCCTAGTTTAGCTTTGTTGGATTGCTGAATTGTAGGGAGACGATTGAAAAGTTTCTTCTTTTCCCACCTTGTTGAGAGAGAGGGTCACTTTTTTTGGTTGGTTGGGCTTTGTACCATTGTGTGGGGTCTTTGGTGTTGTGAGAGGAACAATAGAATCTTCAGGAGGGCAATAGAGATCCGTTGAATGATATGATATTAAATTTGCTTTCACCCATCTACTTAAGTTTTTTGGTCAATCTGTGATTTAAGATGGTATAAGAGCAAGTGGTTAAGAGGTCATGTATTCAAACCCTTGTAATATTATTTTCTCCCCAATTAATTTTGATTTTCACTTGTTGGGTTTTCTTCATATTTCAAGCCCACAAGTGAGAGGGACTGTTGAGTGATATGATATTAAATTTTCATCTATCAGTTTAAGGTTTTTTTTTTTGGTAATTATTTGCTTGGTCTTATTCTTACTGCATCGGAGCAGCTCCTTCTTTCTTTCATTTTTTGGTAGTTTTGGGGTTTTGGAAATTTTTTTGGCATGCAAGTGTATTCTTTCATTGGGGAGGGAGTTTATCATTAAAAAAAGAAAGAGAAGTAGTTATAAGGCCCACCACCTCCAAAGGCTCACGATTAGCAAGTGATTGGTTAAAATCCAAAGAAAGTGAGGGGGAATGCTCAGTAGAAATCAACGCCAAGGCAATTGAGTGTAACCGTTTTTGAGACAAATGATAAAGTTGTGGGAATAACTCACAGAAAGAGTCCTAGACCCCACCCATCAATCCTCCGAGAAATAAGTATTATCCCCATTCTCGACCGAGCAACAGTGCATAGGTTTTTACTAGAGCCTTTCAACCAACCATTAGGAGTCCACTCAAAAGGGTGTGGGGTCCATATCTACTCACAAATAATGACCCAACTGCCATAAGCGTTTGGCTTTTTATCTTGTTGAAGCAGAAAAGTGTTACACACTCAAATCACAATTTTGGTCATTTTTCCAAAATTATCAATTTATTACCAAACCTCAAATTTTGTTGGTTGGTTAGTCAAAAGTAACAGGTTATTGTTTGAAACATTTGCATTATAGGATGCTACTTTTTCATCTCATGTGCACTTCTGGTTAATAATTAATATACTTAATAAGTAGATGCTAAATGCCAATGTTGACGGTCATATTAGCAACAGAATGGCTATAAGGCTAAGGAACTAAACTATCAAATTAATCTTTTGTTTTCCTTCTTTTTGTTTGGTTTCTAGGAAAAACTATTATCTACATATGTGATATAATTTTTGATGTTGTAGGATCAGAGTAAATTAGGGCATTTTGGTCAAATCCTTAATTGGTTAGGATTAGGATTAGTTTCCTTGGTTTATTAAGATTATGATTAGTTTTTTTATTAATTAGAATTACGATTAGGATTAGTTTGCCTTTCAATTTTCTATAAACGTAAGGATTGTCTTCTTGTATTGACCAACTTTGTATTCATAATAAAGATTTTAATTTTATTATTGGAGATTCCTTGCATAGGCTACATCAATTTTTCTGTGGTGTGAAAATCAGATTGCATGCACTCCACCCCTACCAGGGCAGACAACCATCATTGTCTTGGCTGTACTATTGCTGATTATTTAATATTTATTTTCTCCATTTGTATTACTTCTTACTTCTTACTCATGCATACAAGCAGTAAGCTACATTTTTATAAAGCAGACTTTCAAAGCAGTATCTTTCAAAAACTACTATATCTATGTATGTCTTACTGCAGCAGGCCATTTTACTTATTCTGTCATTCTTGTGCTTGTGCAGGGCCAAATCGATTTTAATGACAAAAATAGTTGGGAATATCTTTTCAAGGAGTACTGGACAGATCTGAAGGGAAGCCTTTCTCTAACTTTTGACGAACTTGTTCATGCAAAAAACCCATGGAAAGGATCTGAGACACTAACTAGCAAACCTGATTCACCTGGTGAGCTATGTGATGGTAATGTTGATCGAGGATCAGATTTGGATGTTTCTGAAAATGAAGAATCTGGTAGTTCTAAAAAAAGAAAAGCTAAGAAAAGGTCAAAATCTCAAGCAAAGGAAATTAGTTCACCTACAATACCAGCTAAACCTGATTCTCAAGGGCTATCCACGGATAACAATGTTGAGTGGGCATCTAAAGAGCTCTTGGAATTTGTAATGCACATGAAGAATGGTGATAAGACTGTTTTATCTCAGTTTGATGTGCAGGCTCTCTTATTAGAATATATTAAAAGAAATAAGCTTCGTGATCCTCGACGGAAAAGTCAGATCATATGTGATTCAAGACTTGAGAATTTGTTTGGAAAGCCACGTGTGGGACATTTTGAAATGTTGAAGCTCCTAGAGTCACACTTCCTCATCAAAGAGGATGCTCAGACAAATGATCTCCAAGGGAGTGTTGCTGATACTGAATCGAGTCAGTTGGAGGCTGATGGCGCGGATGGGTTGGGAAAGACTAAGAAAGAGAAAAAACGCAGGACGCGGAAAAAAGGTGATGATAGAGGATTGCAGTCTAACCTTGATGACTATGCAGCCATTGATACTCACAACATTAATTTAATTTACTTAAAGCGTAATTTGGTGGAATATCTGATCGAAGATGAGGAGAGTTTTCTTGTAAAGGTTGTTGGTTCTTTTGTGAGGATAAGAATATCAGGCAGTGCACAAAAACAAGATTTATATCGGCTGGTTCAAGTTGTAGGTAAGAGTCATGCCTTTACCATTGGAAGAAATGTTAATCTTTAACAATTTTCTTTGTATAAGAATGTAATAACTATAGAAGTGATGTTTAAGCTGTTGACCTGTTATCAGGTACAAGCAAAGCATCCGAGCCTTATAAAGTTGGTAAAAAGATGACTGATATCTTGCTAGAGATCTTGAATTTGAACAAGACAGAAGTGATTTCGATTGATGTTATCTCAAATCAAGAGTTCACGGAGGTAGTTTTAATACAAATTTAGTGCTTGAATATCACCTTAGAACTGGATTAGCAAAGAAATTGTAATTTTGAAATACTTGGCCTTGGCACGTTTTGTTTTCTTTATTTTTATTTTTTTAAAATTCCTTTTTTTTTTTTGGGGGGGGGGGGAGGGGGGGGTTTCTCAGGAGGAGTGCAAGCGACTCAGACAGAGCATTAAGTGTGGAATCCTTAACCGTCTGACAGTGGTAATTTTACCTTTCTTATTTATCTTCTATTTAATTACTTATTCAAGCTTCTCATAAAAAAAATTAAGCTATGTTAAATAATCAATCATCCCATGTAGGGTGACCTCCAGGAGAGAGCAATGTCGCTTCAAGATGCCAGAGTTAAGGATGTAAGTATTTGATTGTTTGCAGTTCTGCACTTTCTTGACGTGAGAGTGCATGGGTCTATTTATATCTGCTTCTGGAAAGTATTTGATACTTTTGAGTCTGGAATTGTTTGTCATGTATGCATGTTTTGAAGGGAAATATTTTTGAAGGGTACCTTTGTCCTTTAATGGTTAACCAATTTATTTAGGAAATATGTGTGTCTGCGAGCTATGATCCAGATGACCAGTAAAATTGTTTGTCATTGTAATGTACCATCATCATTTACCTGCTCGTTTGTATATCTTGTCTGGTCCTTCTATTGTCTTATTATTAGAGAACACATAACATTCGTCTAACCTTATACCATCGGGAGTTAATACTTGTATGGAGATGGTCCTCCTAAGTCTCTGCTACTTTTTGTCAAACAATTTATGGCTTCATTTGGATGGGGCTCTTTATTTTCTTCTTTTTCCCTCTCGTTCTGTATAAGAACTTATGCAACCAATATTTTAAGTAGGAATAGATTTACATTGACTGTCCATGTCATAAATGATTTTAAAAAGTGTATTTTAGTGTGAAAAACGGATCCAAAAAAATTAGGAAGATTTATGGGGACACTGATGTGATTTTTTGTTTACACTATGTTGTAAAATAAATCAGTGCCAACTATGGTTAGAGCATCTCCCCAAAAATCTTCAGTGCAGAAGAATATTAGCTTCTTTTTCTTGGCAACTTTTTCTTGCTATACGGTTATTTTTATTTTTTATTTATTTTTTCCTTTTCGGGAGATATGAGTCCAACTCATTTTGCTGGTCAAGTTGGTTGCATATAAGTAGTTAATATGATTAAGCCAAACTATGTATTGATTTGTATTTTAGATACCAATCGTTTGCCTTCTAGTTGGTTATTTTGTTGTATGTCTATCGACAGTGGATGGAAACCGAGATAGTTCGACTGAGTCATCTTCGTGATCGAGCAAGTGAAAAAGGCCGCCGAAAAGAATATCCTTTTTTCATTATTTTGTTGAATTATTGCTGAATTTTATTTTTAACAAGGATATGATCTTTAGTAGAATCACTTTCGGCTTAGTACTTTGAAATAGGTTATGATGGGAAGTCAACAGTGTCCTCTCTTTTTCCTGTCCTAAAATAATCTTGATTTTTTTTTTCCCCTTCCACACCTTCTATGAATCCAGACCAGATAACTTAGTCCCGTGCTTTTCCAAGGGACTACAGAATGTCAGCTGGAACTGGAAGATGAAATCTATTCCTCTGAGTGTGCAACTAGAATAAAGAAGACAAGATTGTAAAATATTCCGCTATTTTATTTCGTTTGTTCATTGTTGAGAATGGGATGGATAAATCTATGGTTATTTTCCTTGACTTCTCTCAACGCTCAGAGAATGTGTTGAGAAACTACAGCTTTTGAAGACCCCTGAGGAGCGGCAACGCAGAATTGAGGAAATACCAGAGATACATACTGACCCAAATATGGATCCAAGTCATGAATCTGAAGATGAAGATGAAGCAGATGATAAGAAACGAGGTGTGTGTGTGTGTGTTTTTCCCTCCAACTCACATTTCATTTTCATCAGCCAGCCAATATAACATAATCTGTTGCATGCAGAAACCTACACCTTGTCAAGAAGCACAAGCTTTGGCAGGAGGATGAGGGAGCCAGTTTCTCCTGGAAAAGGAGGTTCAAATTTGAATGATCCCTGGAGCGGTACTAGAAACTTTTCTAATATGAATCGGGACATGAATAGGAACTTGTCTGGCAAAGGCTTCTCTAACCAAGGAGACGATGCCATTGGTTCTGGTGAAATAATAAACGAACATTCATGGGCTCAAGGAAGAGAGAGAGATGTTAAAAAAACAAACAAGTGGGACAAACAAGTCTCTCCTAGTTCAGAAATCACTGCTAGGAATGCCTTGTCTGGGGCCACATCTGAGAGTTCTGCTGCTGCTCACTCGGTAAATCCAGCAGTATCTCCATCTGTGGGGACTACACAAAATGCTGCTACAGTTAATGAATCGGAGAAGATATGGCGTTATCAGGATCCTTCTGGGAAAGTGCAGGGACCATTTTCAATGGTGCAACTGCGCAAGTGGAGTAACACAGGTTATTTTCCTGCAGACTTGAGAGTATGGAGAATCTCAGACCAGCAAGAGGACTCCCTACTTTTGACCGATGTCTTAGCGGGAAAGATCCCGAAGGACGCTCCATCGACAAGTAACAGTTTCCAAGCACACCCGAGTTCTTCATTTGTTGGGAAGCCTCAGGTAGCCACCTTGCAGTCAGGTATGGATGGTCAGAATGCTGGTACTTCAAATTCACATAGTAATCAAACTTCTTATGACCAATCTTCTGGAGGAAGATGGAAATCTCAAAATGAAGTTAGCCCTACTGGTAGACCTGCCTCGGCTTCGATAGAAGTCCCCAGGTATTCAGGAGACAGATGGTCTTCTGACCATGGTAATAAGAACTTCACAAGTCTTCCTTCTCCTACTCCCAGCTCAGGCGGAACAAAGGAGCAGCCATTTCAAGTGGCTGCGCCATTCAAGGAGGCGAAGTCACTCTCAGGAGGTGGTGGTGGTGGTTTGCACGGTTCTTCACTTATGCAAGGGTCTGAAAATGACTCATTGCGCATACATTCAGGCAGGAATTCGTCAGAAAAGGGCATGGGTTTAGGTCTTATAAATGCATTCCAAAATCATCATTCTCAGCCAGTAAGGCTATCGCCTACCATCGATGATGCTTCGGTTAATCCAGCTGCTGCAGATATTAAGAGCATTAGTGCAAATCTTCATAGTTTAGTACAATCCATCAACAGTCGTAATCCTCCTATTGAAGCTCAAGGACAGGGGTCTGGCTCCGTCCTGAAACGGGAAACAAATGCTTCAGAGTCGTGGCAAAATGCACAATCTCTTAAAGTTGAATCGAACATTTCTTCTAGCATGCCACCAGCACAAACTCTTCACAGTCGTTGGGGGGAGATGTCGCCTGCACAAAATGCTGCTACGTCATTCAGTGCAGGAAGTTCAACATCAAGTTTTTCCTCTCCCGGTTTGTCTAATTTTCCGTCCTCTGACCCTTGGCGATCTACGCCTCCTATTCCCAGTAACCCACAACACATTCAGTCTTCAACTTCGCCCAATCTTCCTTGGGGAATGGGTGCTCCAGAAGGTCAAAGTACCGTTCCACGACCGGGTTCGGAGACTCAGAACCAAGCCTGGGGTCCAATGCCATCAGGAAATCCAAACATGGGTTGGGGTCCAACAGCACCACCTCCAAATGCTACTGGTATGATGTGGGGAACTGCTGCTCAAAGTTCTGGCCCTGCAGGTACAAACCCAGGTTGGATTCCACCAGGTCAAGGGCCACCAACTGGAAACAACATTCAAGGATGGCCAGCGCACCCTCCGGTAAACGCAACTCCGGGATGGGTTGCCCCCAACGTTGGACCATTGCCACCTATGAATATGAATCCCAGTTGGCCCGTCCCATCCCCGAATCAGAACATGTGGGGTAATGAGCATAGTAAAAATGGGGATAGATACTCGAACCAAAAGGACAGTGGCTCTCATGGCGGAGATCCCGGGAATGGAGGTAAATCTTGGGGGATGCAACCATCTTTTGGTGGTGGTGGTGGAAGTTCTAGGTCTCCTTACAATAGAGTGCAAAGACTGTGCAAATACCATGAAAGTGGACATTGCAAGAAAGGAGGAACTTGTGATTACAGGCACAAGTAGAAATTAGTTAATTTGGACAGTCATTAGAGATCAATTAATTTTGTATAGTCTTGTTACCATCGAGAGTTTTTCCTTGTATAACCTCCTGTTAAATGTTATACATGTGATAACTTTTGCAGTTCTTTATTATGGAAGGGTCTTGAAAAGCAAATAATTTTATTTAATCATTATCACTTCACCTATTTGGGTTTTGATCTTAGCTAGGAGATGCTTCAGAGGCAAAGTTTATATAATTCATGCAAAGTGAAGATTAAAAAAGACAATTATTTTAAATGGTAAAAATGGTTGAAAATATTTTCAAGTATAGTAAAATATTATTATATTTTCAAATATAGTAAAATGTCACTCTATCAATGAACAGATATAGATGTTTATCGTGGTCTATCACTGATAGATAGTGATATTTTACTATATTTATAAATAAGTGTTCATTTTTTTATTTGAAATCAATTCAATATATGTATGTATATATATTTTCGAATTAATTTTGAGTCTTTGATCATATAAGTTTTTTCATTCCATATTATATATAAATCTGTTATAGTAATGAATACTAAAATTTAATATCAACATGGTATCTCTAAATTTTCTTTCTATTTCATTTTGAAATTTATAATTCTTCTATATTACCCTAGTATTGATAAAAAAAAATGTCATTTTTCATTAATTGCAGATTTTATTCTCCATTTTTTCCCCTTCTGCAGTGAATCATTTCGGTTCTCTAAATTTAAGCTTCTTTTATTTGTCATTTATTTTTGGACTATTTTCAAATGTGGAAAGATAGAATCAACTTATTTATGTATATAACAAAATGTTGCTATCTATCGTGATAGACACTAATAGACATCTATAGTGATAGACACTAATAGATGTCTACTAGTGTTTATCGATTGAGAATAACATTTTGTTATATCTGAAAATATTTCCAGCAATTTTATCTTTTAAAACAATTGTCTATTATTTTTTCATTTTTATTCAATTCTAAAACATTATTAAGAAATGGTAACAATAAATGGATTAGTAACGATAACATATCATTTAAGCGTTTGGATTTATGTTTATTTTCCATCCAAGTTATAATCTTAATTTTTATGAGATCAAATGACACATTTACTTAACCTTATCTACAAAAATAACATGGCCAAACTATTTACAATTTATAGCAAAAAAAAAAAAAAAAAAAAAAAAAAAAAAAAAAAAGAATAGTTACAGCCCAACCAAACCCAAAAAATAATGTAAACTACCAAAAAAGTCCAGCCCAAACGAAAAAAATGGAAAAGAAAAGACCCAATTAATTGACCCGATTTTTTCATCCAACGAAGCGTTTCATCTCTTCGAATGCTGTCGTCTCTGTCAGAATCTTTCTTCTTCTTCCATCATGCTACTCCACGTTCTCTTTTTTTCTTCTATTTATGTCATTATCTTCCATCGAAATTGCTTCATCTTCGTCCATTTTTTTTTTCTATTTAGGTAATTTTCTTCCATCGACGATGCTTCATCGACACTGTTGCCTTTTTTTTTTTTTTTCTCTATTTACGTCATTTTTCATCCGCTGTTCACTTCCATTATAGTCCGTCTTGGTCATCATCATCTTCTTCTTAATCCTTCTTCTCCTGCTTCTTGCTGCATCTTTCTTCTACTACTATATCAGTAATTACTCAATACGGTATAACTCTTTTCTTTTCTTCTTATCAATTTATGAGTGATTATAGTTATTAAGCCTAACCTTTATTTCTTGTTTAGTGGTAATATTTATTAACCCTAAATTTTGTGTACAAATGTTAAGCAACATAAAAAGGAAGACAGTTAAAGGAGAAGAATCATAAAAAAAATAAAAGAAAATAAAAACTAAAATTGAAGGTATAAACAACCTATAATAGACATTGATCGTGGTATATCAATGTCTATCAATGATATGAATATTTTCTCATATGTTTGATGGCTATTATAAACAAACTACTATCACTGTCTATCACATTTCATGGTTTGCAATAAATAGTGATAGAATTTGGACTTCCATCACTATCTATCTGTTGGAAATGTCCTAAAACTCGTAGTTTGTAAATATTGTTAACATGTTCTATTTATCAATAAAAGTATTATTTATTGAGTATTTTATTCAATAAATTGTTATTGATATTGCATTCTGTTATAAAAATTCAATAAACAAATCCATGGCTATAATATGAATATTTTAACTTTATATGGCGACATAAAAGAGGGTCAAGTTTTAGTATATAGCCAAAATGGTCTATAAGTATATGGAAGAGATTGGGTACCTCATCCTGGTGACACTATTGGATGCGGCCCATTTTGTATACCAATACAAATGATGTGATCCCAAAATCATTCATGTGGAGACATGTGAGTGGAGGCATCCTCTTCCATGTGTTTGCATAAGACCGAACCTCGATAGTCACTTTTCTTTATAATGATTGTTTACTGTTAAAACTTACTATTTTAAAATTCAATGACCTAGGGTAACTCAATCTTAATCCTGAGCTAACTATGAACTCCTGTTTATTCGGGATTATCCTTTGATTTGCATAGGTGAGGGTAGTCCAACAACAATGCTTAATAAACCTTCTATTTTGGGATAAGACTGGATAAATAGCTAGACACATAGTTCTGCAAAATGTAATTCACCCTTACCCAATTTAGGGTTAGCAGATAGGTTGTTCTCTTAAGCGATGATTCATGATCTTGAACAATGGAGTCCCGCCCTCTCACGGTTGAGAGGGTCATGGTTTATAAGTTAGACTATAAACCAATTGTTCAATAGAGGATTAGTGGAAGCTTAGGGAGCAAGACGTATTTACAGGGTAAAACGGTAATTTTGACCTAGCTATAAATACGAACTATCTGTGAAGGATCGACTTACTGATTATGGTTAAAATGGACAAAAATATAAGAGTGTAACTATTGAGCTATAGTGGTATGTTAGTTAAAATTTGATTATTTCGATCTAAAGAGTGTAGCCAATTAATCTCAAATTGTTGGAGCTCATGATCTGTAGGTCTATAAGGTCTCTCTACTAGCACGTAAAATATATCTTGGATTAGTGAATTAAATGGATTTGAAATATTGAGATTCAATATTAGGGTTTTTGGATTTGAAGTGTTCAAATTCAATTAGGGTTTTCATTAATTGTATTTGATACAATTAAAACCTTTAATTTTGTTGAAATTAAATGAAACTGGAGAGTTAAAAAATATTTAAATAATGATTTAAATATTTGATGAGGTAAAAATAATATTTAATATTTGATATTAAATTAAATTAATTATCCAATTTTATTCAATTTTGAAATTTGTTCAAAATTGACAATTTGATTAATTTATTTTTGGATTTTTTGAAATTCAAAATTATAAAACTTAAATTAAAAACTGAATTTTTGAAAATCAGTTTTAGTTAAAGTTTTAAATTAATCAAATTAATATTAATTAAAATTATTTTAAAAATAGAAAATTGGAAAATCCAAACACAAAATCGACCTCATGCCACTTCAATTTCAATCGAAATTGAAGTGGCATAAGCTAGTTTTAGTCAGATATGCATGGTTTTAATGTATATATTGAAGTATTGACTTCAAATTTCTAGCCATGCAAGTGTTGGGTTTTATGTCTTAAAACTTGTGGTTTGTAAACAATAAACTTATTTTGAAAAATTCAATAAAGTTGTTATCGAAGTTTGATTCAATAAAGTTGTATTGAATATATGAATTGCTTATTTTGTTTTAGAAATAAATCCAATAAACTAAAAGATCCATGACTGTTACATGAGTACTTGAACTTTATGTGGAGACATAAAAGTGGATTAAGTAAATAATCAAAATGATCTATAGTATATGAATAAGGTTGGGTGTCTTATTCTGGTAACACTATCAGATGTGACCCACTCTATAGTTGTTACAAGAAGTTGTAAAGTGTTACAGACGAAGTGATCCTGATTCGTATATGTAGTGACATGAGGAGTAGGGGCGTCATGTGCAATGAGTTTGCAAAAGATTGGACCAAGAAATAAGTCATTCTTACTTTATAACGTTGTTTACTGTTTAAGACTGACTATTTCACAACAATGACCTAGGTAACTTAACCAATCCTGAGCTAACTATGAACTCCTGTTTATTCGGGATTATTCTTAGATTTGCATAGGTGAGGGTTGGCTCAATAGTGCTGGCTCAATAAGCCTCCCATTTCAGGGCTAAGATCAGGTAGATAGCTGGCGACATAGGGTGCAAGATGGAATTCACTTGTACCCGTTTTCAAGGATAGTAGAGAGGTTGTTCCAAGTGTTAGACTCCGAGTCTTGAACAAGGGGCCCCACCTTCTCATTGGCCGACTCGATTTGATGATCGGATCACAAACCAATTGTTCATTAGAAGATTAGTGGGATATAAGGAACAAGAGGAATCTCGGGGGTAAAACAGCTTTTGACCCATCCATTATTACGAACAACCTGTGAAGGGTTAACTTACTAATTATGGTTATATCGAGTGGACACAATATATCTATAATGAAGGAGTGCAACTATTGGGCTTTAGTGGAGTGACCCGGTAGTTAATGAATAGGGGTTAATTGGTTTAAAGAGTTCAACCAATTAATCTTAGATCGTTAGAGCCCATGATCCATTAGGTCCCCTCTAGCTCACAAACAGATAAGCCTTAGAATAACATGGTAAGTTGATTTGAAACGTTCAAATTCGAATTAAGGGAATTAGTAATTATATGTGATATAATTACACTTTTAATTTTGGAATTAAACATAATTGGAGAATCGATTAATATTCAAATATGATTTACATATTAATTTTACGAATAGGGATTGTTGATAGTGGAGTTGGTGATTAATTAATATAATATTGGATATTAAATTAATTGAAATTAATTAAATTGTTTAATTAATTATTAATTATTAATTTTATTAGAAAACTATTTTTTTGTAAAATTAATAAATTTTTAGTTTTAATTATAAAATTAAAAAAAAAGCTAAAAATGACATTTGATTTTGAAAATAGATTCAAAATTAATAGAAAAACGAAAAATGGAAAAATGGAAAAATGGAAAAACCCACAAAAAGTGAGATTTTTCCACTTTCTAACCAAGCACCTTATTCATTTCTCACTACCAAAAATTGAAGTTGAAGCTTGCATAATTTGATGTAATTGGATTGCATGATATTCCAAGATATATCACATAAGCTTCAGCTAAAAGAATCCCATGCAATTGACTGGTTTTGCTGAGACATTCTAGAGGTTGAAGAAGGTCTTCAACCTCGGTAAACTAGTGACCTCCTCTTCTTTTTTATTTCCTAATTCAAGCTTGTTTTGAGTCCCACAACTCAATCTAAGGCTGCAAGAGAATAGTAGGGAAGACCTTGTGGTGGTTCACAACTAAAGAAAAAGGAGATTGCAGTTTAAGATCAAGATTCAAGAGGTTCTTCAAAGGTATGCGTTGAAACCCTCTTAATTCTCTGTGAACATGCTTATTTTGATGTCAAAATTAATGAATTAGAATACTTAATGATTCTGTTTTCTTCCCTTGTATGTATCTGTAAACCAACAACAAGCTGAATTCTTACTGAAACTCTACTGAAAAATTTATCTCTCCAAACACTCTTCCCTCTCTATCAAATTCACTTCAATTCAGAGATTGCACCTCTCAATCTGAGATAGAGAATAGTAGAGAAGGTCTTTGTAGTAGTCCTTAGCTGATTTGAAGTTTCAATTTCGTGGAGAGAAGCTGGTATTGCGGAGATTCATCAAAGGTTGTAGTTCTTGAAACTCCTCTTTGAAATTTTGTTTCAATGCATGTTTTAAGCTCAAGTTAAGTGTATTAGAGTACTTATCGATTCTGATTTTTCTGCTGCATGTTAGTTTACTCTATCACTATCGATGATAGACAATGATAGAAGTCTACAAATGTTCATTAAATGATAATAGTGAGTGATAGTTAATGATAGAATATAGACATATATCACTTGTTTATTACTGATAGTGGTATGTTTAAATAGGTGGAACAAGAACATGAACATCAAACAATAATGCAAGATGAGAATAGGCATTTTAAGATAACAATATGCATCTCATTAGATGTAATACAAATTATAAAAAAACCAATTAGATGATAGGAATTTAAATACTTGTAGAAATGGTCCTTTGACCACTTTCTAAATATTAAAATTGAGAAAATGCACACAAGATTCATAAACTACCTTATAAGAAAACAATGCATCACAAATAAGTCAAATATCTTGGCTTTTAACTTTAATGGGCATATAGCAGAGTTTGGATTAAAAGAATTTTGTTTAACCACAGGTTTAAATGGTACTCAACTAGCATCAATGGATTTAGAAGAAAAAGAAAAAATTTATGAATTTAGAAAAAGAGTCTTTAAGAATGGTGATTCGATTGATAGAAAGGACATCGAGAGAAAGTTCTTACATCATTCTGAAAGTGATAGTTTCAAGGTTAAGTTTGCAAACCTCCTTTTTTAGAGTTCTTTTTAATCCCTAGACGAGGACACAATATTGTTAATTGGTGACGATTGACATATAACTTGACATATCAATATTTTAAAAAGGCTTATTCTACTGAAAAGGATTCTGTATGCCTTCAAGGTTTCCCTTCAGAACTAGTTTGTTGGGCATTTGAAATAATACCAAAACTTTCAACAATAGATATTGGATTTGGAAGAAAAACTTGCAATCAAAGTCCAAAAATAATATTATGGGAGTACTTGCAATCTGATCATTGGAGAAATCTTGAAGAGAATATTTTTCAAAGAAATGATATAAGTATTTTCTATAATTTCTTAGCTTCATTTTTATTACTTGCAATGGTTTTAAACAAAAAACAGATAGTAGTCTATCACTAATAGATAGTAGTAGAAGTCTATCACTGTCTATTAATAAAAAATAGTGATAGACATTATAATAAAAAAGCTTGTTGGTGTTTTTCTGGTTTTGATCTAATGATTTAACATGTGCCTAAACTTGTAGTTTTGTGTAATTCCACTAGTTCCAACAACAAGAATCACAATCAGCCACCATCAAATATTTGATAGATTTGGAAGAAAAGGAAAAGGAAAAGGTAGAAAGAGAAAGAAAAGAAGAAAGAAATAAAGGAAGAGATTTAATTGGAGAAAAAAAAGCATGAGAAAAATATAATGGAGGAAATAGAAGATTTGAAAAAGATGTTGGGAAGACCATAGAAAAAAACAAAGCTCCTTCTTGTAGCTTACAAATTCTTGAAAGAAATAATGAATTTGATAAAATAGTGAATTATGCTACGAATTATGTAGCTCAGGTAAGTCTTTTGCTATGTACTATTTTATTTTTAAATGTAAACATATATTTACTAAGTAAACTAAAATTTTTTTTCTTGTAGATTGAAAATGAGAATGAAGGAAAGATTTGTATACAAGTTTTTGTACTGAGGGACAGTGATAGAAGTATATCACTATCTATCAATGCCTTTTTCTTCCTTTTGATTTGTGTATTTTATTATATAAATCTCATTCACTTCATTATCTTTGTGTTTGATTTATGTTTTTTGTTTTAGGAATCTTATATACCAACACAAGAAATTGAAACAGAAGATGATTTTGACCATATTCAATCTCTACCTTTGGAAATCCCAAAGACACAAGAATTAACAATAGAGTTTAAGGAAGAGGATGGAAAAGAAAAGGTTTACTTCATCTCTTAAGCTACTTTGTTTTCTCTATTAAGCTACATTGTCATAAAAGTCAATTAGATCTATCACTACCCATTAGTGATAAACACTGATAGAATTCTATCAGTGTCTATCACTAATAGAAAATTCTATCGCTTTCTTGATTCTTAAGTATCAATGACACATTATATTGTATTATTGTAGCGAAATAAATTTGAAGCTGTAGAACATCTGAAAAAAACTGATCATGTTCAGCAGAAGGTAAATGTCTAAGTTAAAATCTAAATGATAGATTTTTATCAGGAAGTGTCTATCACTGATATACACTGATGAAATTCTATTAGTGTCTATTTACGATAGACATTCCCGATAGAAGTCAATGAGGTCAATCACTGCACATCAGTGATAGAAACTGATATAATTATACAAATGTCTATCATTAATAGACACTGATATACATATATAACTTTCTTGATTCTTATGTAACAATGACAAATTACATTGTATTATTACAATTAAATGAATTTGAAGCTGTAGAATATCTGGAAAAAACTGATCATGTTTAACAGAAGGTAAATATTTAAGTTGAAATCTAAATGATAGGCTTTTATTAGGAAGTGTATATCATTGATATACGCTGATAGAATTCTATCATTGTCTATTAGTGATATTCTTGATAAAAGTCAGTGAGGTCTTTCAATTACTGCATATCAATGGTAGAAACTAATAGAATTCTATCAGTGTCTATCATTAATAGACAATGGTATACTTCTATAACTTCCTTAATTCTTATGTAATAATGACACATTACATTGTATTATTGCAACAAAAAGAATTTGAAGCTGAGGAACATATGAAAAAAACTGATCATGTTCAACAAAAGGATAAGTTAAATATATAGAAGCTATGAAAGAAAATAAAGCGATAAGTTGTCTTCTTAAGTATTTTAGAATTTTGGATCTATTATAGGAAGTTGAGCTTGAAGAAGAAGAATTTGATCTATCTGACAAAGAAGAAAAAAAAGAAAAAAAGAGAGGATATCAAAAATAAAAAAAATGAGAAAAAGGTAAATATAATTAATTAATGATATTTATAAAATACTATCAATGTCTAACACTATACTATTACTTTATTTATTACAACCTGTTGATGAAGGAAAAATATTGTTGAACAAAAAGAACATGTTGAAGAACAAGTTGTTAAAGAAGAACTGAAGAAGAAAATGAGAATGAAAAGAAAAAAAGACTTGAAAATAAAAGAAAATAATCAAGAGAAAAGACGGTAAATAGTTGCATGTTGTATCACTAGATATTTGATATCATGATAAATAGAATGATAGTGGTCTATCACTATCTAACATTGATGATAGACGACTATCACTGTCTATCAATGGTAGATACTGATATTTTTTTTATAAATCAATTTGTATATTAATGTTATGTTCATATATTCCTTGCTATATAGATCTAAATAGTTGTTGTTGTTAGTTATATCTAACTAGATATTTGTACATATTAGTTGATACAATAATGGATAGAGTGATAGTTATCTATCACTGTCTATCAACAGTATATAGTGAGAGATTTTATGATAAATCAATTTGTATGTTAATATTATGTTCACATATTTATTAATACATAGATATAAATAGTCGATGATATCATGATATGTAGTTTTTAAATTCTAACATTTAACTTTTTTCTTGTTACTATTATTTTGGGTTGCTGAAGGTGAAGGAAAAGGGAAACGTACAAAGTTTAGACCAAAAGTATTAGATGATGATGGAAAAATTATCAATGAGAGGCCCAAGAGAGAAAGGAAACAAACAACAAAGGCAGAGGAAATGAACAAAGCACCTCCTAAAAAGAGGAAAAAGAACGAAACAACTTCATTGATGAATAATGCTCCAAGATTCAACTTAAACATCTCTCAACTAAACTCTCAAACTCAATCTCAACCTTCTCAGACTTAATGTTAAAACTTGATTTTAGAATGTTATTGGAAAAGACTACAATACTATGAACTATGTTATTTTGTGAATGTTACAATACTAGTGACAATGAACATTGATGATAGAACTATATCTATAAGAATTGTAGTTTATACTAATGATGTTATCTGGTGTGATTTTATCAGTTGTATAAAATTTTGTCTATATGTTGGACAAAATTCTATTAGGTACATCATGAATTCTATCGTTGATAGATAATGATAGAAGTCTATCAATGTCTATTAGTGATAGTCTATCAAAAAGGAAAATGATTGTAAGCTCCATCTCACTTGGGGAAAGAACTGCTTGCTGGAAGTTACTTTTAATTGTGAGTTTAATCCAAGAAAATATGCAATGTTATTCTGTGTCATGGTAGGCCTTTGCTCTCCTCGAGTCCTCTCGACTTTATGGGACATCCCGATATTTATTCAATATTTGCTAGTTTTTGCATTATCTGTTGGACCTGTTTATGGAGCTTTGTTTCTGGTTTATTTTGTGTCTGAAGAATGAGGAAGTTCAACCACCATTTTTTGCTTGAGCTATTTACAAGAGTTTAAGTAGTCCTTTGGAGCATTTTTGCAAGAGTTTGGACGTTGATATTTTGAATTTGCTTATCTCAAACTATTAGTTTTGACTTTTTAAACTTATTTTTAGTTTGACATAAATATATTTAAACATTGATAGACTTCTATCAGTGTCTATCAATGTTTAAATATATATTATATACTTTTGAAGTCTATCAATTCCGTAGTTAACTGATAGACATTGATAGACTTGTATCAGTGTCTATCAACTCTCAACTCTATTACTATAATACTATAATGCTTCTGGTTCTAGTGTCTGATGCCAAAACTGAATCAACCATGTATAATCCTAATATTGCAACAACTTTTACATAAAAAATGAAATCAATATATAAATTCTAATAACCAAAACTGATATACTGCATTATATGGCAAAGAAGAAACACTGACTTCCAAATTGACCATTAGAAAAGTTCAGTATCAATATCCATGATCAATTCATCAAGTATCTTCATTTTCAGAATAGCAGAAAAATAAATTACTCTCCATCAATGATATACACTGATTGAAAGATATCAGTGTATATCAACACAATGGTATATCAGTGTGTATAGACACTGATAGAAATCTATCAATATTTATCAATGTATATCAGTGTGTGTATAAATGTGTATATCACATGTTTCAATCTAGAAAAGAAATATAAACAAAGAAATTCAAGAATTTTGTTCATATAAAGATATCGTTCCATTCACTTACAAACTCAACAGTAGAACCAATCAAGGAGAAAAATAACTTTCATAAATTATAATATCAATCCATTTAGCAATACAAGGGAAAACATGCAACTATAATTATTACATCATTGATTAATTTGGTGAAGTTTGCAAGTCCTAGAATTGTGACCTTTAGAATGACAACGACTACATCTTAGTGAACTACTTTTAGTTTCATCTATAGATTGAATCCTTTTTTTTTTAGGTCTTCCTACTGAACGTTTAAAAATAGGAGGTACTACTCTAATGCCATCATCTAAAACCCTCAAATTTGAATGGACTCCAAAGATTGAACATATCACACCCCTTCCCGAGCTCAACCCTCGAACTCGAAAGGAGGGGTGAAGACGACAGATACCACCCTTTTGTGATACCTACTACCCATCTGAACCCATTTTGCTCACCAAACTTAAAGTCAAGTAAATAAACAACAACTGTTTGGCTTAACTTATTTTACTATAATCATTGTAATGTTTATATAATTCCAAAAATAGCTTAACAACTCTAGACTCTTAGTTACAGAAGTTTATAACAACAACTTAAATTCCGGAAGTGTGCTTGTGGTTGTTGGGAATGTCCTAGAACTCGAAGTTTGTAAATTTCGTGTTAAACATTCTATTTATCAATAAAATACTATTGAGCATATTATTCGATAAAGTTATTGATATTGTATTCTATTATGAAAATCCAATAAACATATCCATGACTATATTATGAATACTTTAACTTTATGTAGTGATATAAACAGGATCAAATTAATAGTATATAGCCTAAATGGTCTAAAAGTATATGAATGAAATTGGGTATCTCATCCTGATAACACTATTGGATGCGGCCCATTTTGTATAGGCAATACAAATGATGTGATCCACAAATTATTCATGTAGAGACATGTGAGTGGAGGGATCCTATGCAATGATTTTGCATAAAGAATGGACCACGAAATAGTCACTTTTATTTATAACAATCGTTTACTGCTAAAACTGACTATTTCATACTAAAGTAATCTAGGATAACTCAATCTTAATCCTGAGCTAGCTATGAACTCATGTTTATTCGGGATTGCCCTTTGATCTACATGGGTGAGAGTAGTTCAATAGCACTACTTAATAAGCCTTCCATTTTAGGGATAAGACCGGATAGATAGCTAGGGATATAGCTCTGCAAGATGGAATTCACTCATACCCGTTTTAGGTTAGCAGATAGGTTGCTCTCTTAAGTGCTGATTCCAGGTCTTGAACAAACGGGGCCCTGCCTTCTCATGATAGAGAGGGACATGATTCATAAGTGGTATTATGAATCAGTTGTTCATTAGACGATTAGTGAGAACTTAAGGAACAAGATGTATTTACAGGGGTAAAATAGTAATTTTCATCCAACGGTAAATATGAACAACTTGTGAAGGCTCGACTTACTGATGATGGTTAACATGGACAGAAATACATATACAATGAGGAGAGTGCAACTATCGAGTTATAGTGGTATGTCTTGATGGTTAACGAAAAGTAATTAATTCGGTTTAAAGAGTCTAACCAATTGATTACAAATCGTTGCAGCTCATGATCTATAGGTTCAATAGGTTCCTCTACTTGCTCATAAGTAGGAATAATGAATTGAGTAATTGATTGGATGAATTTTGAATCTAAGGTTATGAATTTGAAAAGTTCAAACTCAGTTTTATGGTTTTTCAATTGATTGTATATGATGCAATTAAAACGTTTAATTTAATTGAAATTAAAACAAGATTGGAGAATCAATTAATATTTAAATTATGATTTAAATATTGATTATATGAATTTAAATCATATCGGTGGAATTGATGTTTTATTAATTTAATATTAAGATATTAAATTAATTATATTAGTTTTGTTTAAATTAACTAATTTTGAATTAATTATATAAAACTAAATTTTAAATAAAATAGTTTTATTTAAAATGAAAAAACAATTTTTTGAAATTGTTTTTGAGTTAGTGGATTTTTCCCAAAAATTGGAAAAATCCACTAACTTCACAATGGTGTATTATCACTAAATTCCACCATGAACTCTTCAATCAACACCAAATAGGAGCTGTCCTACATGTAGCCATCTTCTAGTGCATGATTTAAGGCTATATAATGAAGCTTCATGCATGAAAATTGGAAGAAGACTGCGTTNACACCAAGTAGAAGCTGTCCTACATGCAACCATCTTCTATTGCATGATTTAAGGCTATATAATGAAGCTTCATGCATGAAAATTGGAAGAAGACTGCGTTCTTTATCTTTACTGTTGTAAAACCAAAATCTTACTCCACCCTCACTAGTTCATCTTCAATTCAGCTTGATTAGAGTGTTTCTACCACACATTCCTTCTTGAGCATAGTTGAGAAGATCTTGTTGGTTGTCTATCTGAAGAATCCAGCTCGAACTTGTGAAGATTCTGCTAAAATCGTAAAGAGAACTATAAAGGTATTGTCATGTTCAAACCCTCTTTTGAAAACTTCATGAGTAGCATGCTTAAAACTCAAATTAAATGTAATTCAAGTACTTATTGATTTTGAATTCTTCCGTTGCATGTTATATTACTCCTTCAATTGGTATCAGAGCATGTTTTAAGTGCTTAACAACTGTTAATTTGAGTTTGTGGGTGTTCTTCATGAACTGTATGAAAATAGTATGCTGATATGGTTTTTCAGTGTTTTGGCATTTGAATCTTTTCAATTATGTTATAACTCTTGTAATTGGCTCTTGTTTGATGGGCCTTAATATGTGTTTAAGTGTATGTAATTCGTTTAAAGTCATTAGAGTTACAATTAAGATGTAATTGAAAAAAGAAATGAAGAAGGACTAACCAGCAGGAACTGGAAATTTGAATTTTTTTCCAGATACTCGATGCTTGATGGGATACTCGATGACATTCTCAATGGATTTTCATAAAATACTTGATGCACAATGCCATAAGATGGTACTCGATGCATTTACTCGATGATATTTCATGAAATGCATGATGCCATACTTAATGGTATTCGATACATCTACTCGATGATATTTCATGAAATACTCAATACTCGATGCTAGATGCCTTACTCGATGGTCGATAGTGTCTACTCGATGGTATTTTTGTGAAATATCTAATGCTCGATGTCATACTCGATGCATACTAGCATACTCGATGCTAGTTACTTGCTGATACTCGACGAGTTTTGCCCAGTTCAAGGTGGTTCAAGCAGTCCAAAAGGTTTTGAAGTCGGTTTTGCTGATTCTTATAATAGTTAGACTTTTATTTATTTTAAAAATGCCAAAACCAAAAACCATATCAATTTTATGTTTAATTATTTATGTATTTTATGTTTTTCATAATTAAATATATGCATAAAGTATGCCATTTAGATTTAAAATCCCACCATAGGTGTTGTTACATGCATGATTGTATGTTATAATTAGTTATAATATATAGAATACATGCTTTAGGGTTTGTTAAAAATTAGTGTAATTGTTATATTGATTTTAAATACCTTTGAAGCATATTATGAATGTTAAAGCATTTTTATAAATTTTTTTATAAAATGAAATTAGACTTTAAAGTCCATAATAAAGATAAACAACATGCTCACTTAGGTTAACAACTAGTTTTAACTATTAAAATAGGTTGTTACCTTATAAAATTTTGTTACAAACTCAAAATCAGTTCATAAACCTGTCTACGACTGGGGGTGCTTAAGTTGATGGTTTACGTAACCTCTCCTACTTGGGGATTATGACCGAAATATTGAGCATTGTTAACTGATTTTATGAGCTTGCGTGAGCGGTGTGAGGTTTAAAACTTGTTTAAACACTTAGACATTGTAGGGTTATATCCAAATATAAATGTTATACTTGGATAAAAATCATATAGACTTTGGTTGTTTAAAGTTAGCCATTTTTAAACCTAAGTAAATAAATACCCAAACATTTAGAACACTTCAGTAGGAGATTAACCATATGTTCGATATATAGTTATTAGCTCTCATGTCCTCAAGAGTTCACAATGTGAGATCCATGCTCGACTTCGTTTCACTTTTACCACGACTACTCCATTCGAAAAGTGTTTGCAGGGGTCAATAACAAGGTGAATGGGGAAAGTAGTTCATAGTAAGTGGGTGAAGGAAATAGGTCAATATTTTCCTATGGTCTCCTCTATTAGTTTGAACTGTGAGATTCCTATGTTGCACCAGCTTTCATTTTTTAGGCGGCACTAGCCAGTCGTTAACCACGATGATCCCCACGGAAGGTTGTAACATAGGATTCGGAACAATCCAAGCTTCAGAAATGAATAGGGTCTTATAGTTTCGTCTTGGATATTATCTTCACCTAGGAGGCTGATGACATGCAGACATGCATGTCATCTTAGGCCTTTTATTTAGAATTATGAGAGCTGTTAAGCCGAATATGCGGCAATTATGTTAGGAATTTATGAGAAAATGGGTTTACATTGATCAGCATTAAGAATCTCGGCTAACCCATTATTATGCGTTATTATGCGTTCAACTATCTATTTTTGTAGCTAACGCAGGAAGTGGATGCAAACGCGGAAACTGACTACTGCATAGACGACCGCATGCGGAAAAAACTCTCCATCGAAAAGGCGAATGCGTTCGATCAACGCATGGGTGTTGCGGTAATCAGCCGCATGCCTCCATCGCATGGGAGTTGCGCTCGTCAAGCGGTTGCGATCATAGTGTAGAAGTTGTAGTATTAAACGAATATGGTCAGAACATGATTGCGGCGACACGATAACGCATGATAAATGGATCAACGCAAGGTTGGTGGAATGAACGCATCAACACATCTCTCGGAAAAATAAAAAAGATGATGTTGACATCTCACCTGCTATGCTGTTAGCAGCAGAGATTCAGAAAGGATTAAATGCACTGCGAATGTCAGAATCAGAGCAGTCCATTAATATTGTCGGCGATCTAAGCTCTATATAAAGAAGTCGATGAGCAGAATTTCAACTCATCCAGGGTTTATCCCTACGATCCAGACTAATGCGTGAGAAGAAAGATTGAGAGTTCTTCATCTCCCTCATCCATTCCGAGTGACGACCGGAGCCTTCGACCGGAGCTAGATCTCGGGAGAGTCAGCTCCACTGCCCATCCATGGCACCACCGGCAGCCTTGACGCACATCCGCTGGGAGCAAGACATTGTTTCCAGCCGGTCATTTTATTTTCTTTTTTTTCTTACATTGTATTGTATTACATTTTGTGATTAAGAAATTAATACATGATGTGTTCAATGCATCTCTATGTTTCCTTCAATTCCATCTCCATCTTCTTTACTTAGCATCCTTAACTTTTATTGCATCACTTAGTGAGATTGCTAGAGTATTGCACACTTAGTCATGTGGATTAGGGATATGAAGCATGTAGCAAACCACCAAGAGGTGTGCGTTGCGTGAGTGTGTGAATAACCTTATTTGCTTAGTGTGAAGCTAACGCAACGCTTGTCTATGAGTAAAGCTAGCAACAACTAATTGCCCGGGAGGGTAAGTGGTTGGTCGCATTAAGCACTATAAGTTATTGTTCACTAGAGATAGGAATAATCTTATCATTTAGGCATACTTGAAAGAGTAGTCTAAAATCCAAATCTAAGACTCGAGAGAGCGGATTGGAAAGCATAAGCAAGAATGGGGAACTTAGAGATAAGCTCTGTTTGTTATCACACAACGTATGCACCCTACGAAGAGGATATTGCATGCGTCCAAGAAGTAGGATACGGTGGTATATGGCCATCATGCTCATGCGGCGAGAGCACATGAGCAGGTTATGGAGGTTTAGGTAGGCATAGGCTTCCCAGTAATATCGCAGATACATCGCATACGTCCTAGAATTAGACTCAAGTGTGTGTAGCATGATTGCATAACTTGCATTGACTAAGGTTGCCCTTGGGATCACTCTTAAGCGTTGCAATGAAGGCATCTCCACATTTTATCTATTTTTCCATTCGTTTGTTTCATGTCAAGAGTTGTCGTATCTCTACCTTTCATTCATATTCTCATTGTGTTGTCTGTTAGTTAGGAGTAGAAGTAGTGTTAGCTTAGAAACCCCATCCACCATTCTTTTATTTAACCGCCACATGCACATTACCACATTCATCTAGCTACAAGTCCCCGAGTTCGACCTCGGATTACCCGAGAAATTTGCGTTTGTATTATACTTGGCGTAAGCACAAGAAAACTTATGACAGGACGCATGGTCATCGCATACATTTGTTAACGCATAGTCATTCTAACGCATGACCACGACGCATGATAAACAATGCATACTTTAAGAACATGCATCGCATATTATGTCCACGGAATTTTAGTTGTTGAATAATTGACATTTAATTTTTTGTCATCAAGTTTTTGGCGCCATTACCAGGGACTTAGCAGCTAATTGTTTGTTGAGTTTTGTGTCTCTGTAAGCAACTTTTTTTTATCTTGGGAGTATTGCAACTTGTGCGACCAGATTGCAACCAATATCGAAGTGTAGGCGATGTGCCGAAAGCCAGTATTGACCCCAAGGTAGAAGGGCAATCAGTCGCATGAGCTGAAGGCAGTTCTGAGAACGTGGTGGCCAACATGCGCCCCACAGTTTCCGGAAGTTCCATTGGTCAAAGCAACTTGACCCAAGCAGTTGAGAGTAAACTCCTGCATGAAAGACTCCTTGCAGTGACAACACTCCTATTTTTCCAGGGATTTTCTACTCTATCTTTACTTCGCTTTCTTAGGTTAGTTTATTTTTTTTTTTATTGTTATTTTGGATATGCGGCTGCTTCCTTGATTGAAGTGCATTTTCTTTTTGTAGGTGCAACAATAAGTCTCCTCGGTGAACAGTACAACGGAAGAATTCCTTTCATCCTTCAACGCATGGCTTCAATCGCGTGAATTTCAACGCATAATCGCATGCGTTATTCCGTCTATAGTCTTTTCTTGTTATCTTTTATGCCTTATCCTTTTGAAATTCTTTTTTTTCCCGATTGCGTTCCTTTGCGATGTTTCTTTGATGGTACATACAAACCTTCGCTCAAACATTTATTACCACATTCCTGTTGAGTTTGTTTTTAGCTTTGTGGCAAGAATGCTGCCAACTTCTAAGTTTGGGGGTGGTAGCAGTCTCGGAGAATTGCGTTCATTGCATTGCGATGATTTGAAAAAAAAAAGTGAATCGAGTTTTTGAGAATAACAACTCCACTGTCAACACAATGGGGAAACCTATGTTGATAAGAGTTAAGCTGTGAAAGGCACTTGCTCATAGTTGGATGTCCACATGACTCATGTGGGGGCAAGCCAAAACGAAGGCAAGTCACCAAGATCAGCGCATAAGCGCAACTCCTCTGTCGGGCGCAAGCCCAATCAAGTAAGACAAGGGTTGAGTTGAATATGGAACGCAACCGAAGTTGGATGCCCGCATGACACACGTGGGGGTAAGCCAAAATGAAGAGCGTAACCAGGTTCAACGCCGCATTCGAATAAGTCATCGCAAATTTTTGAAGTGTTTTAAACGAGCGCATTCTTAAAATCTAAACGCAAAGTTGCAGTGAATGAGTAAGAAGTTTTTTAGCAAAGGCTTACCGGATCTAAACTTAGAAAAGATCTTTTTGAATAAGCAGCCAAAGTGGAGGAGAACATTGCGGCGAAGGTTAGAGGTATGAGGAAATTATATTCTGAAAAGCTGGTCATCGCAAAGGAAAGCCGGAAGGTGAGTTAGAATTTCTTGAGTATAACGCATGCTTGAGGACAAACATGATTCTAAGTTTGGGGGTGAGGCATAGTCATATTGTTCTATAAGATCTGAAAATGGTGGGTCACACTTACAAGAATTACTAATCGTTAGTAAAGATCTTGACTGAAAATGATAATCAAAATAACTATAGGAATAAAGAGTTATTCTGATATAGTATTTGGTCAGGATTGTCTTGCTTCAGTAAAAGTATTTTTGACTACCCCACGGTAGCAATTATTCTAAATCACTGAAATATCGTTGCAAAATAAATAAAGAAAAATGGGTTTAATAGAATTTGTTTAAATTTTTTCATACAACTGCTCGTTTCCAATATGTTTAACGGAGAAGGATATTCAAATTGAAAATCCAACATTAATACGATATTAGTTATGGATGATTTGAGGTTGGTGTTGATGAAGGAACTTCCTTTGATTCCCAGTACAACAACGAACCAAAATGTTCGGGACATCTATGATCGGTGGGTTAGGGCTAACAAAAAAGCCAAGGCTTATATTTTAGTAAGTATATCTGATGTATTTAATAAGAAACATGAGGTAATGTTCACTGCCCGTGAGATAATGGCGTCGCTCTAGGAGATGTTCGGGCAACCGCCATCCTCTGTTTGACATGAAGCCATTAAGTATGTTTATAGTACTTGCATGAAAGATGGTACCAACGTTAGAGAACATGTTCTCGATATGATGGTCCATTTTAATATTGCTAAGGCTCTGATAATGGGTAGAAATACACGTTATTACAACTCAAATAAGTAAAACAATGAGAGAATGTGATGGTAAAAATAAGCAATATCATGTCCAAAAGTGCTAAACTGAAGAAATTGCGATCGCATGCGCCCATCGCATAAAAGCAGTTAATTTACTTATTTTATGCAGGAAAAATTCGGTGGCACAAGTAAGATTGCGATCCAAAGGAATTAGGCGTCGGCGCGCTTGAAGATTGTGATCGCAAAGTCATGCGATCGTATTCGATCATGAGAAGTTGTTGAAAAAGGTGACTTGAAGGAAATCGGAAACTCGAGATTTTCGTGAGCAGTGGAATAAGACTATTCCAAATTACAATCATGAATGAACAAATCATTTACAGTCGACTTCAAACAAATGGTTATGCAATTCATACAAAAATTGCAGCATGTAAAATACAAAGAAACAGAGAGTAAAACTCTACACACATAGGCAGAAGCGTTTCCACGCTCCGTTGCGTGACTCTGATCGAACAACAACCACAAGCGCCCGATTTACACGATTGCAACACCGCAACGAACACAGCACGAACACTTCGTGCTCGTCCTCAACGATCTCCTTGATCATGAACTACTCCATAACACGAACGACCTTCATAGCACCACGAACGGCCTCCAGAAAACCTCGACGGTGTCGAGTTGAGTCTGACACCAACAACAAGGCGACTTTGGTATTCTCGTTGTGAGAATCCAAAGGGTGGGCTCTGTGGACTTGGTGTGAGGCAGACAAACAGAGGAAACAACGATCACGTACACGACTGGGCAAGTGGGAGATGGCTGAGACCTATCGTATAGGTCGATGCCCAATCGTTTAGCCCAGTCTGTCGTGTACAGATTCTACACGATCGTTTACCTCGGGCCAACGATTGTCTAGCAAAGCTATGCGATCGTTTAGTAAACACTGCATGATCGTTTAGTTCGCCCAACCGTTGTTTAGTAAATCTGTATTTACTTGACGACTAACGTGAGTTTCTTTTCGCGGAGAGAAAACTCGAAATCCTTTTCAAACTTTTGTAAGAAAACTCAAAATCCTTTTCAAACTTTTGTAAAAAATTCTTTTCAAAATAGGAAACTACTTTCCTTTTAAACTTACGGTTACCATGATCCAATAACCACCCACTACTTTGGTTATTTAAAAGAAAAAGTATTAATTATCTAATAATTAATATTATTATAAACATAAATGATAACCAACTTATCATACTATATTTATAACCTATAGTTCTAATATTTCATCTCATGAAACATATAAACCATAGTTCTTTTTCTATTCCATGGTACTTAATGTAAATCTCATTTACATCAATCCTCCACTAGATGTATCTTATACATCGTACCGATTATATCATATATAATCAAAATAGCTCTTGTCAATTTGAACATTTCAAATCAACAGCAAGAACTGATCCTCAGTAGAATCCAAGCTACCAAGGGGACCTCATGGACTTGTAGATCCGAAGCTCCAACGGTACGTAAATAACTGACTAAACTCTTTAGTCACGGAATCCACCATCCGTTAATTGCTAGGCACTCAACTAAAGACCGACAGCTGAACTCTCCTCACTACAGATATTTTTTTTGTCCATCTTAACCAATCAGTAGTGCGACAACCCTTCACAGATCGCTCGTAAGTACAGCTGGGCCAATAACCATTATGCCCCTGTAGTTACATTTGTCTCCTTGTGGATTGAGTTCCCAGCTCCTAGATCAGAAAAATCCCCAAAAAGGTAGACATGTTGAGTTACCAATCTGGCCATTCACACCCATACTAATCAAAGGACCGCCCTCAATGGCAGGAGTTCACAAAACACTCAGGATTGAGGTCGTGTCACTTATGGTCGTTTAGGTGAGATGAAAGTCTCTAGTATCAACGGCGTTATATACAGAGTCTAGCAATCTCGTGGTCTAGGTCTTATACAAACTCTTTGTATAGGACATCCCCGTTCCACGTCTCCACATGAATGGTCAGGATCTACCATTTGTAGTAGTTTACAACACTTGCAAACCTCTACAAAGCGGGCCATATCCGTAGTGTCACCAGGATCTGGTATCCCACCTTAATCCTTATACTACAGACCGATTTAGGTTATCACTTAAGGCATGATCCACTTGTATATCACATATATATGCTTAAGTTCACATAAGATAACCAAGGAGCTTTGTTTATTGGATATGAGTAAATGTCAGAATTAAGTTCACTTATTTTATTCATTGAACAATGTGTATCTTTACAAAACAATGAGTCATCTGAAGTATGTTTTCCTTGGGCAAAATGAAACCTTGCAGGTGATAATTTCCTCTGCGCTACAAGAAGAACAAGAAAATGCGCTGCTTAGCATCCTAAAGAAGTACATAAAAGCAATCGGGTGTACGCTAGCAGATATAAGAAGAATTAGCCTAACATACTGCATGCACAGAATACGTCTCGAAGAAAACTAAAAAGGGTCTATTGAACCTCAACACGAACTGAACCCTACGATGAAGGAGGTTGTAAAAAAGGAGATCATTAAATGGTTGGACACAGGCATCATATACCTAATCTCCGATAGCACGTAGGTTAGTCCCGTGCAATGCGTACCCAAGAAGAGAGGAATGCCGGTAGTCCCGAATGCAAACAATGAGTTAATACCAATGACAGAACGTTTGACTTTGATTCACAATGCTTCAACGTATTCAAAATACTGAAGAACACATTAATTACTACGCCTGTTTTTATCGCACCCGACTGGACAAAGCCATTCGAGCTAATGTGTGATGCTAACGGTTATGTGATGGGGGCAGTGTTAGCATAGAAGAAAAAAACAATGCTACACCCCATCGCATATGTGAAGAATTAAGAACATTAAACCCTGCCAAGAAAACTACACTACACAGAAAAAGAGCTTCTTGCAGTGATCTTTACGCTCGAAAAATTCAGAGCCTACTTGCTCGGATCTAAAGTGATAGTTCACACCGACCACTCGGAAATAAAATACTTAATGACAAAAAAGATGCAAAGTCGAGGCTAATCCGATGGGTTCTCCTCCTCCAAGAATTCAACATGGAAATAATTGACCGCAAGGGGATGAAAAAACAGTGTTGCTGTCCACCTATCAAGATTAGAGAATCCGGAAAGTAGACCGCATTCAGTCGCGAGTGACGTATCCTTTCCAGATGACCAGCTGTTCAAACTCGAAGAATTTAACTATGGAACACAGATTTGTCAATTTTTTCTGGTCTGCAAGTAATTTCCCAAAAATTATACAGGCCCACACAAAAGCGGCGGCTTATGCATGAATGTAAATCCTACTATTGGATGAGCCAAATCTTTACAAAGGAGGGTCAGACTAGATCTTACGACTATGTGTTGCCAGAGACTGCTTATCAGCGCATACTTTCCCAATGCCCATGACTCACCTTATGGTGGACATTTCGGAGGTCAACGCACAAGCAGCAAAAGTGTTACAAAGTGGATATTACTGGCCGACTCTATTCAAGGATGCGCGGGACTATTCTATTAAATGCGACAAGTGTCAACGCATAGGAAACATTTCATGGAAGAATGCGATGTCGATGAATATTATATTAGAATTGGAACTCTTCGACGTATGGGGCATAGACTTCATGGGACCATTTCCACCATTAAATGGTCACAAGTACATTCTGTTGGCCATCAATTATGTCTCCAAGTGGATTGAAGCGGTATCATACGTCGCAAACGATGCGGCGACAGTCTCCAGATTCCTACGAAGAAACATCTTCACTCGTTTTGGCACTCCGCGTACCATAATAAATGATGAAGGTTCCCACTTTGTCAATAGCATCATCAACAAACTGCTACTCAAGTACAATGTCCATCATAAGGTCGCCACCACATATCACCCTCAGACAAACAGCCAAGCCGAGGTGTCTAATAGAGAAATCAAGTTGATCCTAGAAAAGGTGGTGAATCCTTCACGCAAAGATTGGGCCATGAAGCTTGACGATGCCTGTGGGCATATAGGACTGCCTATAAAACACCTATAGGCATGTCCCCGTATGCGCTAGTGTTTGGGAAGGCATGTCACTTACCGTTGGAATTAGAGCACAAGGTACTGTGGACAATGAAGAAGCTCAATTTGATTTAAAGACTGCAAGGGAGGAGAGAAAACTTCAATTGCTCAAGCTAGACGAATGGAGAATTCAAGATATAAAAATTCCAAGATCTACAAGGATCGTGTAAAGCGTTGGCATGACAAACAACTATGTGAAAAGAATCTCTAGGTTGGACAGAAGGTTTTGCTATTCAACTCTAGACTATGACTCTTTTTGGGAAAATTAAAGTCACGCTGGTTCGGCTCATTTATAATTAAAGAAGTATTCTCGCACGGTGCAGTCGAATTAACTAATGAAGAAGGGACCAGCGCATTCAAGGTCAACGAGCAAAGAGTCAAGATGTATCACGGAGGAGACTTTCATCGTGAGAAAACCTCTGTGGACCTGAGGAATCTTGACTGAAGAAGAAACGAGCAGTTCTTGCGTTGATATGTGACACAAACTCATCAGGGACGCATTTTTTTAGTATCCTTTTGATATCTTCTTTTCATGAACTTACTTTACCTTTTTGTACAACCACTACTCTTTAAAATTATCAACTCTGTCTTTCATACTTTTTACTCTCTTAATATTTAGCAATGATCGTAGTGAACGATTTCGGTGGAGCTACGTGATAAACTAAAAACACGCGACCAGTTCGGTCAACCCATCGAAATCAAGGAATTGGCCATTACAAGCAAGGATGCGATCACAGATGATGCAGGCAACAGAGCAAATTTGGGGGTTATATCTTTCTTTGACTCTTTTATTCCAATTTTGCACTTCTCGCATCTCATTTTAATATTGCTAAATTTTATCATCGCATCCTCTTTAGTTTAACACAATCATTGAATTTTGATTACTTTATTTAGTCAACGCATTCTTTCCCGTACCAATTATGATTTCAATGATGAATTTTGATTACTTTATTTCCTACCGCATGTACTATAGTCAACTTAATTTCAGGACAACCAATTCATGAAACATTTCTAGAAGTTAGCGATCCACCAGCTTTCTTTCAAAACAATTTTTACAAAACTTCCTAAGAGCATCGCATGAATTACTTAAGTCTATCAGCAATGAGGATATTGCTGTATATACTTTGAGGTGCTAGTATTCATTTTCAACCTTGTTACTTTTAGAATTTCTAAAAAAAAATAAAAAATCATAATGTTGAGATTGGATCTTACTCGTAGTTGGATGTTCGCATGATACCCGTGGGGGCAGGCCAAAACGAAGGTAGGAATTGTGATCAACGCATAAACCAAGTGACCGCAACTCCACTGCAAAAAAAAAAAAAAAAAAAAACAAATGGGCATGAGTTTAGACTGAGAAAAAGCGCCTTGCTCGTAGTTGGATGCTCGCATGACACCCGTGGGGGCAAACCAAAACGAAGGCTAGGAACTTGGATCAGTGCAAGATCACAAAAAGAATATCTAAATCGCGCAAGGGTAAAAATCACTTAGAAACACCCCAGCTGGAGAAAGTTTTGAAATAAATTATGCGATGTCCAGGAAACGAGTAAAGTTTTTTTTTAAGGTTAAACTTGCGGTCCCTAAGTATTAGAAATATTTTAGGAAAAGATCATGATAGAAATTAAGAAGGTGTTGGTTCATGAAATTTGAATAAGACACCTCGAGAAGTCTAGGTAGGGTAAAAGCGGTTGACTTTTTAAAGAAAATCTTTAGTTTATGCTTGAGACAAACATTGTTTTAAATTTGGAGGTGTGATAACGGGTAGAAATACACGTTATTATAGCTCAAATAAGTAAAACAATGAGAGAATGCGACAGTAAAAATAAGCAATATCACGTCCAAAAGCGTTAAACTGAGGAAATTGCGATCACATGCGCCCATCACATAAAAGCAGTTAATTTACTTATTTTGTGCAGGAAAAATGCGCTGGCGCAAGTAAAATTGCAATCCAAGGAATTAGGCGTCCGCGCACTTGAAAGATTGCAATCGCAAAGTCATGCGATCGTATGCGATTGTGAGAAGTTGCTCAAGAAGGTGGTAGCATAAAGACTGCGCATCAAGGTGACAGCATAGTAAATCATGATGGGACGAAAAACTGATGATGGTTGAATCTGAATTTAGTTGACAAGCCGTTAAAGCCATACTGTAGCAAGTACACTCAACTTTCAGTGACCTTTAATCGGCGTATCAGAGTAGGAGATTTAATGACCGCCCATCATTGCAATCATTAGAAGAAAAAAAAAAGGTTGTTTCACCTTGAGCTCTATAAATATCGAAGGCCACCATTGTAAAAGGGTTAACAAGTTAGATTATATACAAGTTAGAGAGCCGTTAGTCTGTTCACGTACATACTTAGATTTAGAAGACGGAGACGAGCTAGGAGACGAAGAAGCCGAGAGATCATTCCCCAACAGATCGAGAGACTACCGGAAAGCGCTACAAAAGGCAGAGAGGGCCAACACTGGACAGAATATTCATCTGGACAGAATTGGAGTGAAAAAGATAAGTGTAAAAGGCCACGGGAAGCAAGACATATCTTACCGGGCTTCTTATCTCTAAATTCTATTATTATTTTGTATTCAGCACTTTATTTATAGAAAATGGAAAGCTTATTTCAATCTATGTTCAATCTCTCCACATTTCGCATGAGTAACTAAACTTCTGAATGGGTTGAGAAGTATTTAGCTAGCCTGACCTAGAATTTACATTTTTATGCGATCATCTTGTCTTATGTATGCGTCATTCACTCTTTAGAGATACTTGAGAGAGTAGTCTAAAGATAGAATCTAGACTTGAGATAGTCAGATTAGAATCTAGGCTTGAGAGAGTCAGATTAGAACCGCATAAACAAGAGATAGAAACTTAGACATAAGTTCTATTGCTATTAACACATCGCATGCACCCTAGAAATCGGATATGATAGTATGCGGTCATCTTGTTTTATGTGTGCATCATTCATCATCGCATAGACAAGAATAGAGGCTTAGACATAAGTCCTATCGACTTTTTTGTATACGTCGCATGCGTCCTAAAAATAGGATTTATGGCATTTGCATTGAAAGATGACGTGTTGTTATTTGTATGTGGCATGATCGCATAACTTGTGCATAATCTTAGGAAGTGTTAGTGAAACCTCTTCTCAACCCGTTCATCGCATACTCATTGTAACTCTCGATTTCATCAACTCTTCGTTCGAACTCCGTCGCATAGGAAATATTCTTAATCAAAACACCATCCAACTTATTTGTTTTTACCACCGCAAGAGAATCAAAGTAACTAACGCATATTATTCAGTAGTCCCTGTGTTCGACCCTGGACTTACCAGGAAACCTAGTGAGGTTTATACTTAGGTCTTATTAGGAAAACTTGCATGTGCAACGCATAATACATCACCGCAAACTCAAACCATAATCGCATCACAATTCACAATGCATCAGTTATCGACCTTGGACATACCACACTTGCAAAAAAGAGGGCAACACTAAGACAAGGGTGCCTAAACTCACACACACAAATCATAAAGGGCATTTCTTTTACCTAGAGGGCTAGCTTTAACACCCCATTGCCGGAATCTATCACTTTTTTCTCACGGGTCCTAACTAGACATGACGGAGGTAGATCTTTTCACCTCTATCCATGCACACACGCACACTATTTCTTTTGCAGGCGCTAGTATATGCCTCATTTTTTTTTCTTTTTTTTCAGAATTACAACTAATTTTCTTTTCTTTATTTTTTTCTTTCTCTTTTTTTTTTTTCACAGTAGGCCCTATTTTATCCACTTTATTTAGTTTTTCTCTAAAGCAAGCATAGTTACTCCTAAGTCAAAGGTGGACCTTTCGGAGTGACAACAAAAATACAAACCAGATAACCCAATTCTAAGCATGCAAGGCTTTAATTTCGCAAAACAACGAGATGTAAATGACAAGAAAAATTTTTAAATTGGGATAAAAATCATGATCATGGATTTCTAACGTTCTTTTATGCAAATTTCATTACATGAAGAGTGTGTCATAAATTATCATGGTAACAACAGGGCAAACTAGCAAGCAAGGAAATCAAAGTACATAATATTGTCCAAGCACAGCGCTCAAGGACCCCAGGCTAAAAAATACTACCCGACGAGTATCTCACCCTAACCTTAAAAATGTACATTCTCCCCAATGTACGATGTTCACGAGAGCGAGAGATTACTAGATGATTGGATAGACGATTGCTCACGAGAGTAAGATATTACTAGACGATCGAGTACCCACTGTCTATACAATATACTTAACCTTTCTTCCACTTACTCGATGATATACATCCTCCCTCCCTCTACCAAATTCACACAAAGGCTACACCTCCTGGATTCTCACTCTGAGAATACCAAGGTTACTAAGTGGTAGTGTCGAGGGTTGCCATTCAAGGATTAGACAGTTTGTGTTTGTGACGAGAGCGAGATTTTGCTAGACAATTGCAGCGAGGGCGAGAGTTTTCCAGACGATTGCTCTTCATTTCTTTGCGTTTGACCAGTGTAGATCGAGGGAATACGTGAAAAAGAGTTCTTGAAAGGTATGTCCGTCAATTCTCTTTATTTTAGTAAGAAAGCATGCTATAATTTTCTCTATAATGCATAACTGTTCTTGTATGCTTGTGAATGCGTTTATTCTTTCATAATGGGCTTGGAAAGATCTTGCTTCCGCTCACTGATTCTCTTAATAAGAGTTCCTTCAATTGGTATCAGAGCCAGGTTGTTCTGATATTCCAAATCCATTGTTGTATTGAATTGCATTTACATTCTTGGTGGGTTGTAAGCATGTCTATGTTTAAGTGTTAAATGTATTTGTGGATGTGGATTAATGGAGTTTCTGGGATGACTGCCTTTGGTTATTACTTTCTTTTACATTTCAAAGTTAATTGTAATGGCCCCTGTGTTTTTGGGCATATTAACTTGTTATTGAGTATGTAATTCAAAGTGTTTGAGTTCTTAAGAGTTGCTCGTGATGAAGCTTCAAGGCATGGAGATGCAATTTACTTCGAGAAAAAAGATGACAAAGAGTTAGTCAAATCGTGTAGCCCAGGCTAAACAATCATTTAGATTTGGCTAAATGATCGAGTAGAAAAGTTCTAACTCGATCGTGTAGCATTTACTAAACAATCGTTTGGTTGATGCTGAACGAACGAGTAAAGTGTTTACTCAGTCGGTTTGCGTTGGCTACTCGATCATGTAAACGATGGGGGTAGACGACCACAAAGAAAGCTACACGATTAGGACGCGAGGCTTCGCCTAGGCAGTTCAAGACCTGGTTTGCCTTTTTGAACCGGTTTACTCGATGGTTTATGTAATAGATAATTTTTATTTTCGGTTTTTTTAGGCTAATTATCCCGGTCCATTAATTTTTGGTGAATATACATGAGATGTATGTTTAAATTATATGTCATATAGTATGCTATATAGTTTTAAATCCCACTATAGGTTATGCATTTTGTCATGCATCATCTCTATGGTATAGCCAGAGGGATTCATGGACCAAGGTCAAGAGAAAAAGGTTTGCAAATTGAATCGGTCCATTTACGGGCTGAAACAGGCGTCTCGATCTTGGAACATAAGGTTTGATACTGCAATCAAATCTTACGACTTTGATCAAAATGTTTATGAGCCTTGTGTCTACAAGAAAATTATCAACAGTTCAGTAGTTTTTCTAGTGTTGTATGTAGACAATATCCTACTCATTGGGAATGATGTAGGTTTACTGACTTCAGTTAAAAACTGGCTAGCGACCCAATTCTAGATGAAAGATTTGGGAGAGGCTCAGTTTGTTCTTGGTATTCAAATCTTTTAGGATCGAAAGAACATAGTGCTAGCGTATTCTCAAGAATCGTACATTGACAAGATGTTGATCAAGTACTCGATGTAGAAATCTAAAAGAGGTCTACTGCCTTTTCTGCATGGAGTTACATTATCTAAGGAATAGTGTCCTAAGATACCTCAAGAGCTTGAGGAAATGAGACAGGTCTCCTATGCATCTGTCATTGGCAGTTTGATGTATGCGATATTATGTACTAGACCTGACATCTGCTATGCTGTGGGGATAGTCAGTAGATATAAGTCGAATCCAGGACAGGGTCACTGGACTTCCGTTAAGAACATCCTCAAGTATCTTCGGAGAACGAGGGACTACATGCTCGTGTATGGATCTAAGGATTTGATCCTTACTGGATACATGGACTTTGATTTTCAGACTGATAAGGATTCTCAGAAATCCACTTCAGGATCAGTGTTCACTCTTAACAGAGGAGCTGTAGTATGGCAAAGCACTAAGTAGGGGTGCATCGCTGATTCCACGATGAAGGTCAAATATGTAGCGGCTTGAGAAGCTGCTAAGGAGGCTGTTTGGCTCAAGAAGTTCCTGACTGATCTGGAAGTTGTTCCAGACATGTCTAGGCACATCACCCTTTATTGTGATAATAGTGGTGTTGTGGTGAACTCCAGGGAGCCTAAGAGTTACAAGCGCGACAAACATATAGAGCGAAAGTATCATCTCATCCGCGAGATTGTGCATCAAGGGGATGTGATAGTCACGAAGATAACTTCGGAGCACAACGTTGCTGACCCATTTACGAAGGCTTTCACGGCTACAGTTTTTTAGGGTCACCTACAGAGCATGGGTTTAGGGGACCGTTCGCGGCTGGACTAGGGCAAGTGGGAGATTTTGTATTAGGCCTTAATGCCCTAGTTTATTATTTTGTACTTGTTTTATCTTGTACACCCACTCACTTTAGGATAAGTGGGAGATTATTGGGGTTGATGCCCTAAATCTTGTAGGATCCTGTAGTTTGTAAACACATGTGTGAACAAATATTTGTGATGTAATAATATGAGATATTTTCTTCACTGTTGTATATGAAATATGAGATATTTTAATTACATTCACCACAAACCAATAAACTAAGATCCCTGGTTATCGTTGTAACTTAAGCATGTATGTGGAGACATACAAGTGGATCATGTCTTAAGTGATAACCTAAATGGTCTATAGTATATGGATAAAGGAGAAAAACATTATCCTGGTGACACTACGGATACGGCTTGCTTTGTAGATGTTACAAGTGTTATAAAGTGCTATAGATGGTCTGTTCCTGATCATTCATGTAGAGACATGCGAGCGGGATATCTTATACAAAAGAGTTTATATAAGACAGAACCACGAAATGTTTAGTCTCATTATATAACGCCGTTCATGACAGAGACTTTCATTTCACTAGGATGACCATAGGTAACATGACCTTAATCCTAAGTGAGTTGGGAATTCCTACCTTTGAGGGCGATCCTTTGATTTGCATGGGTGCGAGTGGCCAAATTGCCGACTCAAACCTACCACTTTGGGGATTCGTCTGATTGGGGAGTTGGGAACTCAGCTACACAAGATGGAATTCACTCCTTCCTCGAAGCAAGGGTAAGTAGATAGATTGCTCCCTTAAGGACTAATTCCGGGGCTTGAACAATGTGGCGCCACACACTGTCTCATGTCTCGAGAAGTGTTCACTCATAGCAGGACTATGATGTATTGTTCATTAAAGGATTCAGTGGTACTTAAGGAGTTAAATGTAACTATAGGGTCATAACGGTAAATTACCTCAGCTGTACTTACGAGCAATCTGTGAAGGGTCATCGTACCATTGATTGGTTATATCCAATGGACACATAAATATATCTGTAGTGCGAAGAGTGTAGCTGTCGGCCTTTAGTGGAGTGTCCGACAGTTAATGGATGTTGGATATCGTGATTAAAGAGTTTAGTCAGTTATTCACGTATTGTTGGAGTTTCAAGCTACAGGTCCATAAGTCCCATTGGTAGCTCAATGGATTCAAGATGAGAATTAGTTTTTGGGTTAGTTTGAAGTGTTCAAATTAACAAGAGGGAATTTGGTTATATATGATATAATTAAATTGGTTCAATTATATGTGATATAATTGATTTGATGTATTAGATACATTAATTGGAGGAATTTATATAAATATGATTTATATTAAATATAGGAGAAATGACCTATGGTTTAAATATTACACATGATGTGATATTAAAACTATAGGTTATAAATATAAATGATAAGTTAGTTATTCTATTTATTTATAATAAAAACAATTATGAGATAATTGTTTAGTTGGTTATTTCTTTTCTCCATTAACCGTGCAAGTGGGAGGTTAATTTCAGTTTAATAACTGAAGAATAAAATGAAAAGAGTTTTCATTTTACTAGACAATCGCTTCATTATTACATTACTAATCGATCACTCACGAGAGATTAAATGATAGCCCTTCCAAGAGATTAAATGATCGAGCGAGAGATTGCTAGACGATTGCTCACGAGAGTGAGAGATTGCTAGATGATTGGCCAAAAGATTGCTCACAGGATTGAGAGATTGCTAGACAATTGGCCAGACGATTGCTCACGAAAGCAAGAGATTGCTAGACGATTTCTCACGAGAGCGAGAGATTGCTAGAGGATTGGCTAGACGATTGCTCAGGAGAGCGAGAGATTACTAGACGATTGCTCACGAGAGTGGGAGATTGCTAGACGATCAAGTACCCACTGTCTATACGATATACTTAACATTTCTCCCACTTACTCGATCGTGTAGTTCGATCATATACATCTTCCTTCCTTCTACCAAATTCACACAGAGCCCACACCTCCTAGATTCTTACTCCGAGAATACCAAGGTTACTAAGTGGTAGTGTCGAGGGTTTCCATTCAAGGATCAAACAGTTCGAGTTTGTGATGAGAGCAAAATTTTGCTAGACGATTGCAGCGAGGGCGAGAGTTTTCCAAACAATTGCTCTTCGTTTCTTTGCGTTTGACCAGTGTAGATCGAGGGAATACGTGAAGAAGAGTTCTTCAAAGGTATGTCCGTCAATTCTCTTTGTTTTAGTAAGAAAGCATGCTATAATTTTCTCTATAATGTATAACTGTTCTTGTATGTTTGTGAATGCGTTTATTCTTTCACAATGGGCTTGGAAAGATCTTGCTTCCGCTCACTAATTCTCTTAATAAGAGTTCCTTCAATTGGTATCAGAGCCAGGTTGTTCTGATATTCCAAATCCATTGTTGTATTGAATTGCATTTACATTCTTGGTGGGTTGTAAGCATGTCTACATTATGTTTAAGTGTTAAATGTATTTATGGATGTGGATTAATGGAGTTTCTGGGATGATTGTCTCTGGTTATTGCTTTCTTTTTATTTCAAAGTTAATTATAATGGCCCCTGTATTTTTGGGCATATTAACTTGCTATCGTGTATGTAATTCAAAGTGTTTGAGTCTGTAAGAGTTGCTCGTGATGAAGCTTCAAGGCATGGAGATGCAGTTTACTTCGAGGAAGAAGACGACCAAGAATTGGTCAGATTGTGTAGCCCAAGCTAAACAATCGTTTATATTTGGCTAAACGATCGAGTAAAAAAGTTCTAACTACACGATCATTTGGCTAATGCTAAACGAACGAGTAAAGTGTTTACTCAATCGGTTTACATTGGCTACTCGATCGTGTAAACAATCAGGGTAGACGATCACAAAGAAAGCTACATGATCAGGACGCGAGGCTTTGCCCGGCCGATTCAAGACCCAGTTCGCCTGTTTGAACCGGTTTACTCGATGTTTTATGTAATAGATAGTTTTTATTTCCGATTTTTTTAGGCTAATCATCCCAGTCCATTAATTTTTTGTGAATGTACATGAGATGTATGTTTAAATTATATGTCATATAGTATGCCATATAGTTTTAAATCTCACTATACGTTATGTATTTTGTCATGCATCATCTCTTTAGTGTAAGAGTCGTGCGCCAAATGGTTTTGGAAACGGAGCGTGCCCCAAATGGCTCCCAGGCCCGACGGGCTACCTTGGGCCCAATTTTTGTGTGCTAACTGGCAAAAATTTGAAAACGGACCCAAGGCTTTAGAACATAAAAAAAACAAGTCGTGCATCAAACGATTTTGGGAATAGAGCTTGGTGCCCAACTTGTGGGGAGTAGAAATATTGATATGTCAATGGATTTTTTTTTTTAATTTTTTTTTAGCCAATATGTGGTATTAGGATTTAACTAAAACAATAGTAATAAATAAATAATGTTGTGAAAATTCATGATATGTTCATAAATTGGAAACCAATAAGCAATTTGTTTGTTCTTCCTTTTTATCTTCAACCACGAGAAAGAGATTGAATGATGGGCAGAGCATTTGCATATGACTTTTGCTTTGCTTTCATATAATTTCGTTTCAGAAACCAAAATTCAATTCTTCCATTAGGAGAAATCAACAATGGAACGGCACGTACGCCTTTTTCTCAACAAGCTCTCATTTGCTTCCATTGCCATTGCTACTCTCACCTTCATCTTCCTCTTCCTCCAAACCCCACAAACCTGCGTTCCCCCAAATTCCCCTTCAAAACCCCATCTCAAATTCCCCAAATCCTCCTGTGATTCCACTCCTCGCGAGCTCGTCTCCATTGACAAGAAGAACAAGCGTCTTTGGTCAACCAACGACTGGCAGAAGAAGCTCTCCTCCTTCATTCAATTCTTCCATGCCATTCGAGATCTAGGCCTTCTCCACAACCACACCAAAGTCATCTGCGTTTCCGCCGGAGCTGGCCACGAGGTCATGGCGCTCTCTCGTATGGGAGTCCTCGATGTCACCGGCGTCGAGTTGGTTGATTCGCCTCCTTTGGTGAGTCGTGCTGATCCACATAATTTGCCCTTTTTTGATCATGTTTTTGATTTGGCGTTTACTGCTCATTTGGCTGAGGCGTTGTTTCCGTCTCGATTTGTTTCTGAGATGGAGAGAGCTGTTCGTCCTGATGGTGTTTGTGTGATCGTTGTTGAGGAATGTGGTGATGATGAAGTTAGGGACATTGTAGGGTTGTTTATGAAATCGCAATTTGTAGATTCGATTAACGTTACGTTAACAGGGTTGAAAATGACTCGGATTCTAATGAAAAGAAATTCTTGATAGAACAATGTTCGTACGATTTCTTAATTTCGATTGCGATTTTTGTATTGAGATTGTACGAATGAAACCCTAAATGTACAGAAAATGCAGGTTCAGAATTTCCTTTTTAATGATTTTGTATATTCATCATCATCCTGTTTCATTACAATCTGAGTTCCGAATCAGAACAGATGTTCTAGTTCTATGGACGGATTGAATTTCCACTAATTGAAGCAGCGATGTCATCTTGATGAATGAGGTAAACCGACGATCTCAAGCGACCGAGAAATTCCATGGATTACACAGTTCCCTGATCGGAAAATCTCTGGCGAGACAATCTCCACGCCGTTAACGACCACCGTTCCTCTCGGAACCCGAACTCCTCCGAGGATCTCGAGATCTTGACCGGAGACGAGCGTCTTGAGCGAAGTTTTGGCCGGCAACGAAGCGAGGGATTTGTATGTAACCATTTGAGGAACAATATGAAGCCTCACAGCTCGATTCAGAACAGGCGATGGAGATGCTACAGAGGCCAAATTCGGCGGTGCAAAGACGGTAATCGATTTCAATCCTTCGAATTCTTGAAGAATCCCTTCAAGAACAGATTGCAATCCGATTGCATAAGAAACAAACCCATTTGCACTAAGCCACCGTATGATTCTTCTCCATTCAACTTCAACCCCAACAACCCCATTCTTGGTTTCAAGAGGATCTGAAATTACAGTGGCATTTGAATCACAGAACGGCGCTTGAATGAAGCTCCATCCCTGACGAACATCAAGAGGATCAAGAGGAGAAAATGGGCCAAGAACTCCATGAATGGAAACATTCCCACCAAGAAAAATATCAGGGTCAGTGACAAGAACATGATTGATCTCAACCAATCTAGCAGTGGAATTCATTCTAGTGATAGCAATTTTCTTTGGCATCAAAAGGGTCGGGAGACAGACCCCTTGAGGCTTCTTTAACAAGTCAGCCATGGAAAGCTTGGAAGGGGAAGTGTGGTATTGGACGAGATTCTTGAGAAGCCATGGAGGGAGGGAAGTATTGGAAATGGCGGAATCTTTAATAGCGAAGATGGTGGAATTTTGAGGGGAGAAGAAATGTTCAGGGGAGACCTGAAGAAGTGTGGCAATGGTGTTGAAACCGGCTCTTCTTAAGGCTCTTGATGCGTTTAAAGAGAGTTCGTCGGCCATGGCTTTGTTGGGTGGAGTTGCAGAGTGGGAAGTAGTAGAGTGCAGAGCTGTAGTTATGGCGAAGAAGGCTAAAACTACAGAGATGGAGAAGACGATGGGTGCATGCCACCATTCGAATGAACACTTAGCCATTTGATTGAACGATTGATTTTCACCGCGTTCCAAAACTGAAATTCTGCACAGAAATCAGAAGAAGAATGCTATTTTTCCTGGTTTTGGAGGGAAACGTTGATGATGAGAGGCCTAAGCCCAGATATTTCTGTATTGGATAATAACCCAATAAGAGTTGGGCCTCAAACTTTCTGTCTCGGCCCAACATAAGCCCGTTTAGAAAGTTCGAAAATTTTCAAATTTGATAAGTAAATATATTAGTTTAAATTACGAATTTCATTTTAATTGTCTTAAAAGTCCCCAAACTTTGAACTTTGAAATTAACATACATTTAGGTATTGTTGTTATAAAATAAAGAAAATACATAATTTCGGTTTTGTTATGATTTTAGAAGTCTTCATTTGGTTTTAGAATATTATTTTAATCCATATATTTTGGGATTCATTTTGCTTTCATATGTAAAACTAGTTCTCCTTATCTCATAGTCTTCAATCACAATGTAACCTTTTCTAATTCTCCTTGGAGTTGTGCTATTGATTTTGAGAGTTTACAAATTTGTTAATTGGGGTTCAAACAATCAAAAGTTTCCTCATTCTCAAATTGCTAGGGTTTTTATATTAAACCTCTTCCTTATAGGTTGTGAAGATATAGTTAAAATATCTTTTCTTATTTTAAAATTACTAATATTATTATTAAACTCATTTTGGTAAACTGAAAGATTAAATTTAAAATTTAGTAAAATCACAGTGACTAAATATAATAAAATTTAAAGTATGAAAACTAAACTAATATTTTAATCGAAAAGGAAATATTGAATAAAATAACAATTAAACGAAAATAAAAATTGGAACATAGTTGGTAGGGTAGGGCAAGACAGAATCCGTTGGCCATGGCAGCAGGAGACAAAGCGAATGATGATTTGAAGGCCATTTGGCCACTCTACTTCAATAATCAATACAATTATACAATACAACTTAGTAGTGTTTAAAAAACCCGATAATCCGATCAACTCGAACTATCCAACCCAAACCGTAAGGGTTGGGTTGAGTTAGATTTTATTTTGGATTGAATTGGGTTAAAAAGGTTAAAAAATATTAAATTCGAGTTGGGTTTGGGATTACCCCATTTCAGGGTCGAGTTAACCCGACCCGACCCGAATATATATATATATATATAAAAGTTAAAAAAAAATCAAATTAAAAATATATATATATAAAATAAAAAAATAGAACCGGTGACCTAATTCGGCCCAACCTGAAAATTTTGGATTGGGTTGACCCTCCAAAAAAGAACTTCATTATTAGCCAATCCGAATTTTTAGGTTGGTTCACAAAAATCTTCCAATCCGATTCAATCCGAACTATGTACACCCCTAATACAACTTTTTTAAATTAAATAAAGCTAAGTCAAGAGCTTCCAAGTATTAAAATCTTCCGCGTTTTTAGGCTTCACACCCAATGGAAACTTGGCTCTAGTAAAAACAAATTAGAATATTCTCACTAAAGATTTTATAACATTTATTTGGAAATTGGTATCTTTTTTCTCTCTATTACCTTCAGAACCAAACAACAGTCATCACCACACAACAATCTCCAAATTTTCCACCAAAAATTTATGACACAATTTAAGAATCAAAAGAATATATTTATATAAACATGAGATTTCTGTAAGGAAAAAACTAAAAATTGGGATCAATCTCAATGAACCGAATCAACCCCATCTCTTTTTCTAGTAACCCGAATATAACAAAAAACAGCTGCAAAAATTGCCGTTACAAGGCCGCCGATGATGACTCCCCCGCCGGCCACCGACTTATCGCCGTGGTGCTTTCCCAGCCGCCGGATCTCCGGCGCCTCAGCCACTCCATACCCTTCTCCGGTCCCGGTCTCCAATGGCTCCGGCGCCGCCGACTCTGTTGTTGTGGCAATCGAAGCCATTGCTTGAATCAGCAAGATCTCGGCCACAATGAGGCAAAGAAGGCAAAATTTGGTCATGGATTGGAAACGAAGAAGGTTTTAGTTAATTTGAAGAGGTTTGCGAATATGGGTTTTTCAATTTGAGGGAAATTTTTTTTGGTTGGGTTGAGATTTGAGGATGAACTTTGAAGAGGAGGATTTGGTCTTGGGGTGTTAAATAGAGGAAGTTTAAGTCATAAGTGTGTGTTGTTTTGTTGAGAATTGTGATGGTGGGTCCTCTGAGTTTTGTTTTTATGTTTTAAAGTACGTTTCATAATTGATATAGGGATTTTGATTTGGTGGAGGCTGTTTACTCCCAAGAAAAGCAATACGCGTGGAGTCAGTAGAGTAGCTTTCAATTATATAAATTTGTAGTTTAGATTTTCTTCCAAATAATTTAATAGTTTTCAATTTAGTCATTCATAATTTTTTTAACTTAACGGTAACATCACCATAGCTCAAGTTATATAAATCTTCTACTACTCATTTTGAGATTTGAATCTTGACTCGTAAAAAAATTAGTTTTAATTTGTGTTAAAAGGATAATAAATGACAAACAATCATCGGAGTTAAAACAAGTACCACCCTTATAAACAATGATAGAAACCCACTAAGGAAGGGACTATCAAAAACTAGAGGTCACACATCTTTCACAACTAAAGGCGATCATCCAAAAAAGAGTTCACACACGCCTCTCAAGCCAAACAATCAGCAAACTTTATTGCACAAACGGTCACAAAAAGAAAACGAAACAATACCCACTTTGCTTGCTTGAAATCAATTTCATCATCAAAACACTATTAATCGCAAAAAGTAGTATTATAATTGTTGAGAATACAATCAAAGTTATCATAAATATGTGAAAGGATCGTTGCTTCTAACCATAGTCTTGTTGAATAATATCATGTTCCATCTCAAAATTAATTGGCTATGACAGAAATAGCTCTCATTATAAAGATTGTGAGGTACCTCTATCTTTTCATCATGAGAACCTAAAAAATATATATGATTGGGTAAAATAATAAACAGAAAAATGGGTTCTTGAATGTAAATAAAAAATAGCGTTTGAATAATTAGTAAGATTTAAATATATATATATATATTCTTAATACAACAAGTGAGAATATGGACACAGAGGAATTTAGATTTGAACCTTTTGAAAAAAAATAAATACATCATAAATTAATAATTAGGTATACTTACTATGACAAAACCAAATTTAAGCTAAACTCACACCAAATTAATTAAATTGATAATCTAGTCATGATATTAATTAAATGTGACTTATAAACTAAGTATAGAAATGAAAATTAAATTTCACTTGACCATGTCGCCCCTATACTGTGTAAATAGTGGAATTTATTCTTTGGAAAGCCAACTTGAAGGTTTGGTTGAATTGAAATTCAGTCAAAGAAAATAATTGATATACTTTTTTCGTTTTATATAAATGCCAATATGGTTTTTAGTTGTGACAAATTAAGAAACTATAGGTAGACCCAGTTGGAGTTTACCGTTAAAATATAGTTCCTTAGCAAAGCAAAGCTAAGGCATGTCTGTCAACTCAAACTTCTTATAGTTTCAAAATAAATAAATAAATCCTATTATAAATATTATAATAATATATGCCTAATATTTTGTATTCTAAAATCCATGTTTCATTTTTCATGTTGTCTATATACCTTCTAATTATTTATGTTTGGTGTCCATGTAAGACCACATTCTATTTGTCAAATTGTTTATAATTAGTGACACTTTGCGGTTTGAAGGGATATGCACATTTTGGTGATAAATCTATTTTATAGTTCCATTTTAATTTTCACATTTTCATATTTTCATATTTTCATAATTATTTTTATTTTTATTTTATTTGTTTATTATTATATTATATTTTCTCAATTTTCGTGTTCCCGTTGTGCCTCGTTTTGCTCCTCAGTTTTACAACACATTATCCACACGAGCTTTTATCGATTCCCCATTGAAGGTACGTCTTAAAGGTAGGTTGTTTTTTTTTTCCTCTTTATTATAATTAATAAATTAAATGTTATTTTGCATATTTGGTACATATTAAATTTCTAATATAAATATAGTATTTTGTGATGGTGTTACCATAACAAATCTTATGAAACTAGAATTCACAACTATTGACACTAATGACAATAATTATTTGTCATAAGTGCTCGATACCGAAATCTAATTTGATGTTATGAACCATGAAGAGACTATTAAAGAAGAAAATACGACATCCAGTCAGAACAAAGCAAAAGCTATGATTTTTCTTCGTCATCGTCTCCACGAGAGATTGAAAATGGAGTATCTTGCGACTAAAGATTCATGTATCTTGTGGAAAATTTGAAAGAGATGTAAATCAAAAAACAGTTATTCTTCCTAAAGTTCGTTATGAGTGTACGCAATTGAGGCTACAAGATTTTAAATCAGTAAGTGATTACAATTCCGCATTATTTAAAAACCAATTCAAAATTGTTATTATGCTAAGAGAAAATTACTGATGTTGATATGTTAGAGAAGATATTTTCTACATTTCATGTCTCGAATATGCTCCTACAGCAGCAATATCGAAAGAAAAGCTTTAAACAGTATTCTGAATTAATTTCATATCTTTTTGTGGTCGAACAAAATAACAAGTTATTGATGAAAAATCATGAATTTCGACCAACCGAAAACTCTATTCCTTGAAGTGAATGCTGTGAATTTTAATAATAATGGTCGAGGTAGTGACCGTGGTAGAGGAAGAAATCATTTTTCTTTTCATGGTGGACGTTATAATCATCCAAATTTCAAGAGAATCACATAAAATGGTCATCATAAAGAAAAAATTTCACAAGATAAGAATTCAAAAGGTGATAAATAAAAATGCTTCTGATGTGGTATGACTGGACATTGATCACATATTTATCATACATCGAAACACTTAGTTGATCTGTATCAAGCTTCCCTGAAGGAAAAAGGGAAAAAATGTGGAAGCAAGTTTTGCATATCAGGATAATATATTTGACCCGTCCCGTATGAAAAATTTGAATGTGACGAACTTCTTTAAATCTTTTGAAGAGAAAATTGGCACAGTTGATGGAACATCAAGTGTTTCTCTTGACTTTGAGAATATCTAGAATTAATGTTGTTTTTTTAATCTATCTTAATGTTTTTTTTTCTTAATTAATGTTAACCTTTGTATATTCCAAATGTTGTTTTTCTTATTGTAATTATTTTCTTTTAATGAAGAAACATGGATCATTTTCACATGTTGAATGATTAAAAAATGAGCAAAGAAGATTTATGTTTGGAAAACAGCGCAACTATGTCTAGTTACAGTGCAACTACACATGTAATACTTACAAGTAAAAAAATATTTTTCTAAATTGACAATGTTGGAAGCAAAATTCAATACGATATCAGGTTCTACAAATTTAATTGAAGAATTTGGAAAAGCAAATATTATTTTGCCTAGAGGAACAAAATTTAAATTAACAATGCATTGTTCCCTAGTCAATCAAAGAGAAATCTTCTAAATTTTAAAGATATATGTTGTACTAGTTATCATATTGAGATTGATAATAAGAATATTATAGAGTATCTTTATATAATCTCTACAGTCTCAAGTGAAAAACATATATTGGAAAAGTTGTTTGCTTTATCTTCTAGATTGTATTATACTCAAATATGAGTAATTGAAACATATGCAACAATGAATTTGTCATGAATCTAGATATATATACTATTTTGCATGACAGATTGGGTCATCCAAGGTCTATAATGATGAGGAAAATTATTGAGAATTCAAATGGACACCTATTGAAGAGCCAGAAGATTCTTCAATTTAATGAATTATCATGTGATGCTTGTTCTCAATGCAAATTAATAATTAGACCATCACAAGCTAAAGCGGGAACTAAATCACCTGTATTTTTAGAACGAATTCATGGTAATATATGTAGACCTATTAAACCACCAAAATAATCATTTAGATATTTTATGGTATTAATAGACGCATCCAGTAGATGGTCACATGTGTGCTTATTATCAAGTCAAAATCTTGCATTTGTAAGATTACTTGCTCAAATAATTAAGTTAAAAGCACAATTTTCTAATTATACAATTAAAACTATTCGTCTTAATAATGCTAGTGAATTTACTTCCCAATCTTTTGATAATTATTGTATGTCAATTGGGAAAAGTGTTGAATATGTTGTAGCTCATGTTCATACACAAAATGGTTTAGCATAATCATTTATAAAACATTTGCAGTTAATTGCTAGACCATTGCTTATGAGAGCTAAACTTCCTACATCTTTTTTGGGACATGCTATTTTGTATATAGCGTCACTTGTACACATTAGGCTAGTAGCTTATCATAAATACTCATCAATATAATTAGCTTATAGCCATGAGCTAAATATTTCCCATTTGAGAACTTTTTTGGTGTGTAGTATATGTTCTAATTGTTCCACCACAACATACTAAGATGGATCCTCAAAAGAGGTTAGGGATATATATGGATGTGATTCCCCATCAATTATTAAATATCTTGAACCCCTGATGATGGATGTATTTACTGCACAATTTGTTGATTGTCATTCAACATTAAGGGTAGGAATTAAGAAGTTAGAAAAAGAAATTACATGGAATACATTGTTATTGTCTCATTTAGATCCATGTACAGATCAATGTGAGCTTGAAGTTCAGAAAACAATTCATTTGCAAAATATAACAAATCAGTTACTATATGCATTTATAGATGCAAAGAAAGTAACTAAGTTACATATAACAATTGTAAATGTTCCACCGAAAATTGATATCCCAACACAACAATTAATGAGTCTAAAACACGCTAGAAGCGTGTTAGACTAATGAGTTCCAGAGATAAAAATTCTAAAAAAGGAACAATAACTAATAGTAAAAAAGACTTGGTTGAAGATGTAAATACCCATGAAGAAATCCTTGATATGACTAGTTAGGAAGGTGAAATACCTAAAGATAATAATGAGATTCAATACACTATGTCATGATAGAGAAAAGATGAAACTGAACTATTGTAATTATTGACAACATTTTTGCGTATAATGTTGCTCTTGATATTATATATGAAAATGAGGATTCTGAACAAAATCAGTTGAAGAATGTCGACATAGAAACGATTGGCTTTAGTGGAAGGAAGCAATCGAGGCAGAATTAAACTCACTTTCAAAACATCAAGTTTTTGGACCAGTTCGAACACTAGAAGATGTCAAACCTGTGGGATATAAATAAGTACTTGTAAGGAAAGAAATAAAAATAATGAGGTCATAAGATATAAAGCAAAACTAGTTGCACAAGGTTTTTCACAAAGACCTGGTATTAATTATGAGAAGACATATTCTCCAGTGGTGGATGCAACTACACTATTTAATTGGTCTGACTATGTATAGTCTGAACATGTATCTTATTGATGTAGTCACGACATACTTGTATCGATCTCTTGACAATGATATTTATATGAAAATCCTACAAAGATTTAAGATATCTAGAATAATGACATTTGTATGGATCTCTTGACCAATCCTACTCTCCAAATTGCCTATAAATAGTGACATTTGGTGGTTGTAAGAGATATGCACATTTTGGTGAGAAATCTATTTTATATCTCTATTTTAATTTCCACATGTTCATATTTACACAATTTTGTTATTTTTATTTTATTTGTTTATTATTATGTTATATTTCTAGGTTTTTTTATCTCCTCTGTACATCGTTTCGCTCCTCAATTTCACAACAAATCCAAACTTCTTATACTTATTTTCAGGAAAAAAATCCTTCATTTTCTTCTACTTATATATTTATGGATACCTAACTTAAACCCTAAATTGCAAATTATGCTCTCGTTCTTAATTCACCCAAAAAAAATCACTATACTAATAAGTAATAAGTAATAAATTTATCGTCCTTAGTTATATACCATAATTATTTTCCTCTTCTAGTCAAATGTTTTCACTTTATATTAACTTAATTCAAATATTTATTTATTCATTACAATCAGCTTTGGATTTTTTTTTTCTAAAAAAAGGAAGAAATTGTTATCTATTTTCTATGTTTTAAAAAACAAAAAACAAATTTTGAAATTAAACTTATAAACAATACTTTCTAGGTTCTGTTATCTATTTTCTATGTTTTAAAAAACAAAAATAAATTTTGAAAACTAAAGAGTGGTTTTTTTTATTAAAAAAAAAAAAAAAAAATTGTTTTGTTTTTAGAATTTGATTAGAAATTCAAATGTTTCCTTAGGATAAGTGAAAAAAATATAATAGAAAAATGGAGGAAACAAACATAAATTTCAAAAATGGAAAACTAAAAATGAAATCGTTATCAAACTATATAAAAATTTAGTCCATGCACTTTAAAATTTTGCAATAGCTTGATCCCTAAAATGCAAAATTCTCTCAAATTTTAGCATGTAATGACTTAAATCTTGTTCGACAATGATTTTAGTTTTAGTTGCTTGTTTTTAAAATGTATACCCATCATGTCACAATTTCTTTTCTATAGTCTTCACATCTCTTAAAAAAATAATTCAATTTTTATACAAAATTTTCAAAAACTATTAGAAATTAGTTTATATTTTGTTATAAATTTTGTTATGAGGGTAGTTAAATGGTTAGTCATTATTGAAATATGCCTATTTATAGGCCTCTTTTGGTTAATAAATGCACATAGCATATTTATTTACTCTGCTTTATTATGGTATCAGAGCAAATTAAAACTTTTTTTTGACTTTTCGTTCTCCTTCTTCGTCCGAAACGACGATCATGACCAGGTCCGACGACCCAACCTTATTTGGAAACTCCAACTCCATGGAGAATGTTCGAGCTTCCCCATCTTCCATTCTTGAACAATATCAGAAACCTTATTTTCTTCATCCCTCAGACAGCACCAGCCTTGTGCTCGTTTCCAATCTTCTTACAGAATCGAATTACGACTCATGGAGTTAGGCGATGAAGATCGGGCTCACTGTCAAGAATAAACTCGGCTTCATCAATGGTGAAATCCCTCGACCTTCCGGTGAGTTACTCAGTTCTTGGATCATATGTAATGGCGTTGTCACCGCGTGGATTCTTAATTCTCTTTCCAAAGAGATTTCTGCTAGCATCAACTTCTCCGATTCCGTTCAAGAAATTTGGACTGATCTGCAAGAACGGTACTAGCGTAAAAATCGACCAAGAGTCTTCCAACTATGCCGTGAAATTTCCAACTTATCCCAAAATCAAGATTTTGTCACCACATACTACGCCAAGCTGAAAACGTTGTGGAATGAACTCATCTCCTACCGCCCAATCTTGTTCTTGTGGAAAATGCACTTGTGGTGGTGTCAAGAACCTACAGACTTACTTCCAAACAGAGTATGTTATGGCTTTTCTCATGGGTTTAAACGATTCATCTACTCCTATCAGATCTCAGTTGTTACTAATGGAACCAGAACCATCAATCAATCGGGACTTCTCTCTAGTTGCACAGGAGATTGACCAGAAAGCTTATTCTTCATCCTTTGGCAATGTGATATCTTCATCTAATGCCACTGCCCTCCTTGTGAAAAATGGTTCTTCTGCTTCCCACCAGCCTGCTCTAAGTAATTCTCGCAACACCAATTAAAACAAGAAGAAGGATAGACCGATCTGCACCCACTGCAATATTCAAGGGCATACTATTGATTGTTGTTACAAACTCCATGGATATCCACCAGGGCACAAGCTTTATAAACCTCTCGAATCAACAAGAGAAAATCATTCTGATTCTCTATCCTCTTTAACATCTGAACAATGCTAAGGCTTATTGGCTATGCTTCAGTCCCATCTCAACAAGTCCAAAACAGCCACCATAACAGCAACATCCAATAAGGCAGATTTTATCACTCCTACAGCTCACGTTGTAGGTATTTGTTCCTTTTCTGATATTTCTTCTGATCAGTGGATACTTGATTCTGGTGCATCAGCCCATATCTGTCATAATAAGGTCCTATTCACCACTCTAAGACAAATTAAACCGACAACTGTTACTTTGTCTAATCAGTCTCAGCTTCTGGTTGAAGTTGTTGGGGATATTCAAGTCAGTACAGATATCATGCTACAGAATGTGCTATATATATCAGATTTCTGTTTCAACTTAATTTCCATAAGCTCTTTAACTTCCTATTTACCCGTCATGGTCACTTTTTTTAGTGATTTTTGCCTCATTCAAGACAAGTATTCTTTGAAGAAGGTTGGCAAGGCTAACAAATGGAATGGATTATACTTGTTGCAAGCATCAGTTGATAAGTCCTTACATTCATACAGAACTTGTTTGTTCTTCCACTACTACATTCTCTGCTTCTACTTGGCATAATCGATTTGGACATCCATCATATAAACATCTTAGTTTCCTAAAAGATATTTTACATGTAGACATGGATAGTACTTGTAATAAATGTATTATTCGTCCTCTAGAAAAATAAAAATGACTGCCTTTTCAAAGCCATAATAGACTTGTTGCTCATGCTTTTAATCTTATACATTGTGATATTTGGGGCCCTTACAATGAACCTACTCATGTTGGATATCGTTACTTTTTAACACTAGTTGATGATTATTCTCGGTACACTTGGGTTTTTTTTATGAGGAAAAAAAGTGAAGCTATTACTATTGTTCCTCGTTTCTTTCAGTTGATTGAAACTCAATATGGTCTTTCCATAAAAGCTTTTCGATCGGATAATGCACAAGAATTGGCCTTTATTGAATTTTTTGCTGTCAAAGGTGTTCTCCATCACTTTTCTTGTGTCGAACGGCATCAACAAAATTCGGTAGTAGAAAAAAAACATCAACATTTGTTAAATGTCGCACGATCTCTGTTATTTCAAGCTAGGTTACCTATCTTGTTTTAGGGAGAGTGCATATTGACCGCATCTTATTTGATCAACCACATTCCATCTCATATTTTGTCCTGGCAAACACCTTACTATTGTTTGAATGATGAACATGCTGACTATACTTCACTACGAACTTTTGGTTGTCTTTGTTTTGCCTCTACTTTGCCTTCTCACAGGACCAAGTTTCAGTCTTAGGCCATTGCCTTTGTTTTTTTGGGATATCCCACTGGTACCAAGGGCTATCGCTTATATGACATTGAGAAGAAGCAGTTCTTTATTTCACGGGATGTTGTGTTTCATGAAGACATATTCCCTTTTCATCAAATCAGTTCTCAAGCTGAGGTACTTGACCCTTTTCCCGATCTAGTTTTACCATTATCACTTTCATTTTTAGGTGATTTATCTAGCAGTGAAGCCTCTTCATCATCTGCTTCTGCTACTCCTGAGATTTCTGACCAGTCTACTTCACATGACGTTTCTAAACCTACTGTTCCCTTTGTTCCCTTTGCACCTGTTGATGATGATGCTGCAGTTACTGATCAGCCCCATCTGTCTTTACTTGACAATTCTTCTCACTATCGCCACTCTACAAGGACAACTAAACCACTCTCATATCTCAGGGACTATTATTGCAACCTCCTTTTACACAATCATTCTCAGCAGACAGTTACTAAGTATTCTTTGCAAGCTGTTTTATCTTATGACAAACCTAATCCTATCTACAAAATGTTTTCCCTCAATATCTCAGCCATATATGAGCCTCAGTTTTATCACCAGGCTGTCCCTCATGAACATTGGCGCCAAGCTATGCAAGATGAGCTTCTAGCAATGGAAGCCAACCGTACTTGGTCTGTTGTGCCCTTACCTCAAGGCCAACACTCTATTGGATGCAAATGGATATACAAAATCAAGTNCTGTTGTGCCCTTACCTCAAGGCCAACACTCTATTGGATGCAAATGGATATACAAAATCAAGTATCGTGCAGATGGGACCATTGACCGCTACAAGACACGGTTAGTAGCCAAGGGATACACGCAGCAAGAAGGCCTCGACTACATTGAGACATTTTCTCCTGTTGTCAAGCTTGTTACTGTCAAAGTACTTCTTACTCTTGCTGTCTCAAAAGGTTGGTCTCTACTTCAACTAGATGTTAATAATGCTTTCTTACATGGTGATCTAGTCGAAGAGGTATACATGGATCTACCCTTGGGTTACAAGCACAATGTTGTTCACAAACAGGGGGAGCATCTTGTTTCTCGCTTGCATAAATCCATATATGGCCTTAAGCAAGCATCACGCCAATGGTTTGACAAGTTCTCAAAGGCACTCTTTTACTTGGGATTTTCTTAGTCTAAGTCCGATTACTCCTTATTCACTCGAGGTTCTGCTCAATCCTTTGTTGCTTTGCTTGTTTATGTTGATGACATAGTCATTACTGGTGCTTCTTTACTTATGCTACATGAGATCAAAGATCATTTGCACAAGGCCTTCAAGCTCAAAGACTTAGGGCCTCTGCGGTATTTCTTGGGCCTTGAAATTTCAAGATCATCTCAGGGTATTCTTCTATCACAACGGAATTATACATTGCAGCTCCTAGAAGATCATGGTTTGTTGGCTTGTAAACCGGCTCCTCTACCTCTTGATCCGGCTTTAAAGCTCCAATTTGATGTTGGTACCCTCCTTCCTGATGCAACATTGTATTGGAGACTCATTGGAAGACTGCTATACTTGACTATTTCTCGGCTCGACATAGCTTTTGCTGTCCATAAGCTCAGTCAGTTTGTTGCTCAACCTAGACAGCCTCATCTTGATGCTGCCATGTCTTTACTTGAGTATTTGAAAGCTTCTCCGAGCCAAGGTATTCTGCTACAACTTGTCCACACATTCCAATTGAAGGCGTATTCTGATGCTGATTGGGAATCTTGTCCTGATTCAAGGAAGTCTATAACCGGTTTTTGCATCTTCTTGGGTGATTCCATAATTAGTTGGAAGGCTAAGAAGCAGTCTACGGTATCCCGTTCTTCTGCCGAAACTGAATACCGAGCTTTCGCTGCTACTACAAGTGAATTGCTATGGGTTGAACAACTTCTTCACGAGTTTTCGGTCCTCTTTAATCTACTGTGATAATGAAGCTGCTGTCCATATTGCTGAAAATCTGGTTTTTCATGAAAGGACGAAGCACATTGAAATTGATTGCCATTTTGTCCGAGATCACATTATTCGTGGCAATGTCAAACTTCTTTTCATCCGGTCTCACTTGCAGCTTGCTGATATCTTCACCAAGGCTTTGCCAAAAACTTTGTTTTCCTCCTTACTATCCAAGATGGGTATTCTTGATATAACCACACCATCTTGAGGAGGAGTATTAGAAATTAGTTTATATTCTGTTATAAGTTTTGTTATAAGGGTAGTTAAATGGTTAGTCACTGTTGTAAATATGCCTATTTATAGGCCTCTTTTGATTAATAAATGCACATAGCAAATTTATTTACTCTGTTTTAATAAAAACAAAAACAGATTTTTATCAAACTACACTGTTTTTCTTAATTTTTAATAGTTTGCTTGAAACAAACTCCTATGTGCATTTTCAACCGAGACCTTTATTTTTGTAGTTTCCAAACAATTGATCTCCAATCAACTTGAATTTACATATATCTCAACTTCCATTAAAGTTTAACTATATATATAAATGTACGGTAGCTTTTTGTTTTCAATTTTTTGATAATTTTTTTTTTTTAAAATGCTAACTTTTATATTTCATTTCATACAAGTATCCTTTAAGACCTGAAAATACCGCGTGATTGACTTATATATATATAATATCATTTTATTATTATTATTATTTAAATTAGACCATAAAAAAAGAAAAATACTTATAAATAAAAAAAATTCGAAAAGTATTTATACTTTATAGCAAAAAGCTCCAAAAGTATTTGTACTTTTGAAACTTTTTGCTATAAAATGTAAATATTTTTTATTTTTTTTATATATTTAAAAAGATCCCGAAAAAAAATGAGACTCGTTATGATTTATTAGATGACTTTTAGTGATCGTTTGATTGGAGGTTGTCTTAATGGAAATAGATACTAACATGTAAAACCTATGTTTGTTTGTTTTAACATTTTGGTTGGGAATAAGTTATTCCTAGACATCTTTATTTTCTATAGATCGAGATTTTCTATTTTCTTCCAAAACGGTGTGTTTTCTCTTTTCCCCCTCCATCTGTTTTCATTTTATATATAATTTCATTTTTAATATAATTGATTAATTCATGAATATTAATTTTAAAATAATAATATAAATATTTATTTTAATAAATCAATAATCTATTTAAATATTTACTTGACTTATTTTTACAATAAAAATCTATTAAAGGAGTGCAATTACTTATTTTACGTAATTAATTAATTAGCTAATAATATCTTACATGTATTTAATTAGTAAACAATGATTAGTTAAATTTAGTTAGTACAAACATGTATTTTTTAATAATAATAATAATTTATTTATTGAGATTAATTTAAAATTTGATCTTTCATTGTTTCAAAAATAAATCTTTCATTATAAAAATATAATCACTATTGATTATTTATGATCAATTAATTATTTATTATAATTAATTTTTATTACTTCGTTAATTATTAACATATCATACTTATAAAACTTTTTTTTTAGTATTCTTTATTAACATATCATATTTTTATCTAATCTTCACCTTTTTATATAATATATTATTTATTAAAATATATTTTCTTATTTTATTTAATTATAATTAAAATTACTAAGATTTAACTTAATTAATTACAAAAATTATAAAGTATTAGATTATAATTAATATGACGTTCATTAAATATATTAATTATTTAATTATAATTATAAATTACTCAATTTTCAAATATTTATAACTAAAATTATTATTGATGATTAACTAATTAACTTTTATAAATATATTGAATGATATTTATTTTTTAATTAACTAATCTATTTCCATTAAAATGATTATCATGCTTAATTTCATAAATTAAATATAAACATAATTTTGTTCATAAAATTTTGATAATATTTTTCATTCACAATCAAACACAATAATTTTTTATTTTCAAACATCATTTATTTCTAGATATCAATAAAATTTTCAACAAAACGACTCAAGAAAATCTTGATTTTTTTTTTAAAGTCCTATTGTCGCATGAATCTTCGTGGAAATATATATATATATATATATATATATTTACATTTTCCTTGCAATTAAAAAAGAAAGTTTGAAAATGTGTACAAAGTTAAAGCAAAAAAATGAAATAAAAGTTGGAAATAAAGCTACTTTCCCCCCTTCTATTAAAAAAAGAAAAATAAAAGGAAAAAAAAGGGAAAAAGACGCGTGGGGATTGGTGGTAGAAATTAGAATAAAATACAGCTGGGGATGGGGAGTTATTTATTTTGAAGTGAATAAATAAATGCAAACAAATTTCACAGCTGGATTTTTGGACTCCCAAAGATTTATCATTCATGGTCGGTGTCACATACCGTTTTTATTTAATAACCAACCTAATTTACATTATAATTATAATGTATCACCATCGTTTCTAGTAGCCACCCCAAACCCAACCCCACACTTCTCTACTTTTCATTCTTAATAAATGGGTCCAATAAAATAATGACCCATATTACCGAACTCGACCGGTAAAAATAAGTACATCTAATCTACATAATATTTGTACTATCAATTTCAAAGTCAAATATTCGATTCCTTCATTTTATCAAAAAAAAAAAAAAAAAAAAAAAGCCCAAATTTACTAGTATAAATCCATGTATTAACTTAACTGATTAAGATATATGTTTCGACCAAAAATTAATTAAATTTTCATCATCCTCATGTCGTTGAACTTAATGAGAAAGGGAAAAAATCAAATCCCCTACTCAAGACTATAGAATTTATTTTAATTTTTTGTCCCTAAATTATTAAAATGTTAATTTTTAAAATTTTATTTTGAATCTTATTGTTATATGATTAAATGGAAAATATTTGTCTTGATCCCTATAAAATTAAGGGAGTAGGAATGGAGACAGAGAAGTCATCATCGTCTTCTCTCCACCATTAGGTATCTCTAGAGTGTGAGAATTTTTAACACTTAAAACTACCAAACAATGGTTGCACAATTGTAAATAGTTGTGTGTGAGCATTTGGTCAATTAAACTTACTATCTCAAAAAAAAAAAAAAAGAAGAAGAAGAAGAAGAAGAAGAGAAATACACATCATATTCAGAAGAAGTTATCGTCTAAGACCGAGAGCAAGTATGTAGATTCTATAGAGGATTACTCATTCAAAATAGTACTTGTAACATTCTTGACTCCCAAAGTGTTAATCGATGATGGGCGTTGAAGGTAAAGTTGTTGGAATACTTTGATTCTGGTATGTGGCACTTCAAACAACCAAATTTGAGAGTCTTACTATTTTACGTTTATGACCCTAGGGTTTAGAGAAGTGCACTATATCAATTTTTTAACCCTATAAGCATCTCAATTCTGTAATCTATATTATTCTCTTAGATAAAATTATTCTCCTCTAATTTGTTTTATGGACGTAACTTATATATGGTTACTAAACCACGTAAACCTCAATGTCAATCTCTTTTGCTTTATGTTTTTTATTTATCTTTGATTGGCGATTCTCAACAAAGACAATGGACTTTAACTCGACTTTGAGTTTTTTTTGTTTCTTAATTAAAATTATAGAACTTATAATCGATGATAAAAAGAAAGTTGTATTAATCATAATAGTATGGAAAGAGTTTGGAAGTTTGCAATGTGAGCAACAAGTAAAGTATAAAAATCTATCATTAAATTAAAATTATGAGAATCTCGATCTTCGATCATGTCACGTAATTGAAAGAGTGTTTATGCAACAGAGGTTAAAGGAATAATCTTGTAATTGACTAGTTGAGCAAAACGACTTTGTAAAGAAGAGACATGTTTGAGCCTTGAGCAAATGTTTAGACTTGCTAACGTTTTTCTAGTTATTTTGATGTTGTATCAAGTCAATTATGACATTAGAGAGTTAAACTATATTAAGTTTAATTATTTAATACCATGGTGACCAAAAAAAAAAATGTCACTGCATGAATGAATTTTATGCCAAGCTAATCATAATTTAATTAATTTAAACATCGTGCTATAGATCAAAAAATTAGAAAATTTGAATCTAACATCGTATATTTTTCAGAAAAATTAGAAGAAATAGCAAAATTGGGGTGCCTTTAAAATAGAAATAATAAGATTTTTGGCAAAAATATGTCGCGCACATGACCTATATTTTTAAAATCTCCAAATTGCCCCTGGTATGATTGGAATCATCTATTATGAGACCGTGAATCCATTCTCAATAGATATACAATGTAAATGAAATCGTCAGTTATGAGAATTTAAATTAACAGATTCAAGAGATGAGATGTCGAATTTTTCTCCCATTTTAAAATTTGAATCAGTGGTTTCATATCTGTTTTGATTTGATTTAGTCACTTTTCACAAATATAAAATTAGTCAATCTTCAATTTGTTTATCACCATTTTTATTTTAATTTATAATATATCTTTAGATTTTATATTATTTTGTTCGTTTTTTATTATTTTAAATTCGGACTAATTTTTTTTTATCCTAATTAGGATTTTACTTAGTATTTATACATATTATCATCTAACAAATTGTAAATTTGATTTAAATTTTATCATTTTTTGTATTTTTTTAATAATATTTTATTCATTATCATCTTATTATATTATTATACCTTTAATTTGTCTTTTTGATAAACAAATAAGTATTCACTTTTGCAATCCTGCTGTTTTTTATATGCCTTTACAACGAGTTAGGCTTCTTTTTTTTGGTTTTGTGGTTGATGGAGTTATAAATGCAGTGTAATTGTTGAAGCTTAAATAAAAAATGAGTTTTTTTCCTCATTTTTCTCTCCCGAATTATATTTCAATTTATATTCTATTATCAAATTAGATTTTATCTTACTACATATCGAATTAACTATAATAAACAAAAACTTATTTTTCTCTCTAATTTATATTTGAATTTATCTTTTATTATCAAATGAAACACATAAAAATGTCTTGATATACTTAAAAAGAAACATATAAATGAGAATAAAACTTTAAATGTGTTTGAAACATGTGTGTGTATGTATAGATATTTTGTCCATTTTATTATTAATATTATTAATATTGTTGTTGTTATTATTATTATTATCATTATTATTATAATTAAAATAAGATAACAAAAAACTCTAAATCTCATCTTCTTCATCTTCTTCAATTAGCCACCCCCAAAATCTCATTTTCTCATTCTCAATATCATATCTGCGATCGTTGGTTCAGCAACTCTTTCTTGAATTCCATCGTCTTGGCTAGTTTTTGACAACAACTCTCGCTAGGCCGCCGACCTTTTTCGCTCGCACACATGTTTTCTACTTTTATTTCAACTTTGAACATCATTTTCAACAATGACATTTTGGTATTGATAGTTAGTGTTTAAAGTTGACTTTCAAGATCTTATGTGCACACATGGAATGAAGATGATGAAACTCCATACAACTGGTTTGATGTCAAACACAATCATATTTAAAATAGTCACATCGTCGTGAAGTTGCAATTTCTTCAAATACTTTGTTGCCAACGACTTCAGTGATACAATTAACTTTGCTCTTTCTCATTTTGGAGGAAGTCCGTCCTTGTAGACATCCATAAGTTTCTAAGGACTCTCACCGCTTGGTCGTCATCTTCCCCATTCTATAAGTAGTTTGAAGCGTTAAGGACCATAGTGGTTTTTAATTTTTGCTTCTAGAATGTTTAGATACTGTGTATTTGTGATTCTAGAATGTTTAGATAGAGTGTATTTGTGGTATTCAAATTGTTTTTTAAAACAGTGTATCTTTGCATTTACTTATTTTTGTTGTTTTAAGGTAGTTTTGTCATTTACTAATTAGTATTTTATATTATATAAATTTGATTTTTCCATTTATAATTTTTAAACCTTTTTACCATTTTTCTAAATGAAAATTTAAATTTTGTTACGTCGGGTGCCAGTCATATTTTTTAACCAATAAACAATCTCAAAGTTTACATTTTGCACTGTGTTTTCTTCTCCTCGTAATGGGCTTTCTCGTTGCCCTAATAAAGCCCAAAACTAGGCCCATATGGATGTTGATTGACATATTTAAATGGGCCATGGGCCCTTTGAGTAGTCCAATTACAAACAATAATTTTGAGTTCATGAGCTTTTAACTGTTGGGTTCTTAGGTCCTTAACTTATGAAAATGACTATTTTAGTCTTGAACTATAGAAACACAACAAAATTAGAGGACAATTCAAATAAATCAATAAGTAGAAACATAGGTCTATTTTCAAAAAGCAGAAAGAAAAAAAAAACAAAATGATTATTAAATGGAGCTTGAATGACATTTAAATTTAGGATAATTGCATTGACTAGTACTTTTAGGGATAGTAATTAAATTTAAAACAATATTTTTAGAGAATTGTAAATATAACAAAATCTATTGATAACAAACTCTATCATTGATAGTTCCTACCAGCGATATGATTTATCATTAATAGACTTTGAAACCAAAATATAAATTTTACTATATCAATAAATTCTTTTGCATTATGCTATATCTACAAATACGTTTAGCCTAATTGCTATATTTGCAGTTGTTCCTTTAATTTAAAGTTGAGGGAGTGTTCAAGCTAAATTGATAGGGACATACTAGTTTTGGTCAATATCTCTTGATTTTGGCTTTGTTACAACGTTTCAACTTCTTCTTTTTTTGTATTGGTTTGTTTATTTTATATTTTTATTTCAAGATAATAATAAAAGAAGAAAGTTATTAGAGGTCGGAGGTTTGATCTCCCCTATCCTTGTAGTCGTTGTACTAATAAATAAAAGAGAACATATTTAAACTAGCAGTTTTGGCATCTTCATTTAGATTTTTTTTTTAAAAAAAAAAAAAAAAAAAAAAGATAGTTCTATTCTCTTTATTTTATTTTTAAAAAAAAAATTTTTGGTCCTTAAATCTTAAGAATAGATGTTTTTAGTACATAATATCTCAAATTGGTCAATTTAATCCATGAGTTTTCAACATAGGTTTAAATGTTCCCTCCATGAAAAATAATTAAATACAAATAAAAATAAAAGATAGATGAGCTGACATGGCAACCTGACACGAAAATATATATATATATATATATATATTTTTTTTTTAATATTTTAATTAACTAAGGTTCGGTTTTAAATTTGATTTTACTATTTTTTAAAATATTAAAATATATATATAATTAGTTAAAACGGTTCGGTTCGGTTTCAAATTCGGTTTTCGAAAGTGAAACCGAACTGAACCGAATTTTTCGGTTTCACTGAGTTTTCGATTCGGTTCTTAGAAACAGTTTGGTTATTGCAGTTTGAATGACCACCCCTAGTCTTCGCTTCCTCCCTGCTCTCATGCTCTCTCTTAGGCAAGCATGACAATGGTGCTATTCTAAAGCCAAGCAACAAAACAAATTTCTCCGAACACGAGCGTCAAAATAAGAGCTTTGTGTACAAAAAATAAATAATAAATAAAATTAAAGACTCTTTTCCCCAATTTTCCCCCATGTTCTATTTTCTACACTTTGGTTCAGTAGGGGAAACGGGTCCCGTGAGACCATCTCCGTTTTTTCTATATATAAATATTTGTAATTAATATATATAATTAATATAAATATATATATATATATATATATATATATTAAAAATAAAAAATTTAATCAGAAGGTGACAGAGCGGGAATAACCTCCCCGTCTCCGACCGAAAATTTGGTTAGAATCTCTAATTTGACCTCATTTCTGGTCAAATTTGATCTACGGAGATCCGACCTTACAGAGATTTTTGCCAACCTTATCCAGAAGAAGGAAGAAAATAAAAGATTGAGGGAAGAGGATGAGAGAGAAAGAGAGAGGATTGAGAGGGAGGAGATAGAATATAGGAGTGAGGAAGTGGAAAGAATGAACGAAAAGAGTAAAAAAATATTTTTTTCCATGTCAATTCATCTATCATTTATTTTTATTTTTATTTAATTATTTTTCAGTGAAGAGACTTATTTTTAAAAATTCACGAAACATTAGGGACTAAAAATCTAAAAAATCAAAAAGATATTTCTCCCTTTTATTTTTAATTTCTAAGAAGAATTGTTGTATGAGGGTTGAGTTGCTATGTCAGGTTTAATGAATTTATATTAAGTAAAAAAAAAAATCAAACAAACAAACAAAATTTAAATCGGAAGTTGAAACTTACCGACAACTTCCCTATAAACCATTGAAGGGAATGATCTTCAAATTCAATTGATGCTTTGGTCTTGGGCAGACACATGAAACAGCCCCACATTTCCTTCACTACGTTTCTGTTGGGGAAGTTTTCTAGTATTAGTTAACAAGGGGAAAAAAATCTTACTACCTTTGTTCATTATTAAAATGATACGATAATTTATTTTATCACCTCCATGTTGTTTTAAATGTTGGAATGTCTTAAATCGGTTATCTGATCTTTCAAATAATCGAGTACATGATCTTGCTGTCCAAGTATATTATTTTGACCATAAAGTTTACAAAAATGCACTATATAATCATTCTAATTCTTGAGAGGTTTCTGATTTATAATATGAATTCTTTTCTCTAATAATATACTGTATTCCTTTGTCTGTGGACATAATTATTACATTGTTTGTGAATTACGTAAATCTTTATATCAATTCTCTATTATTTATAATTTTCTACTTATCTTTATTTGTTGATATAATTACATGAAAAGTGATTTGTTTTTTTAAAAAAAAAATAAAGATAAAATATCTTTTTGGTTTTTAAGTTGTAGATATAATTTTCATTTAGTCCTTAAGTTTTAAATTGCTATGTTTACTCTCGAGTTTTGAGTTTAATTTCTATTTGATCTCTAGATCTGATGTTACCTTTTTATCTTTGAGTTTTGAAGCTTATTTTTATTTAGTCCCTAAATTAGTGTAGAGACATTTTAACTAAATATGTTAAGGTATTTGTTATTGCAATATGATTGGCTTATTTATTATAAACAAAACTTGAATAACATGTTTATGTAACATGTCTCACAACAGGTTATGACTCTTTTATTGACATTTGTAACGTGAAAGATAATATATTTTACATAATATTTTTTTTCCTTATTTGTCAGCATGATTTTCCAGATTTCGTTGTCTGTTTGTATTTTTTCCTTGCAGAGTTGATTTATTCTTTTCAAAAAGATATTCTCAAAGCTACCCTTATATATATATATTGTGTTTTGTACAATTTTAGGGTTGGCTGTTTTGAAGGATATTTGTGTCATTTTATTATGTTTATCCCGAAAACACAAGTGTACTGTCAATCCATGAGATTGTGAAGCTTTTGTCATTGTCAATCTTGAGTGTTTCTCTAAATCTTATTGATTTATTATTTATCATCTTGAGAAGGAATTCTCGATCTTAGAGGGAGTCTAAGCATTACTATAGAGAAGTGATTCTCGGTCTTAGGGGAAGCCTAAGACTTCATTTTCGAGAAGGAGTTCTCCATCTTAGGAAGTACCTAAGATTCGTCAACGAAGGGAGTTCATCGAGTAAGAGGGAAAATAATATAGTTGGAATCAAGTCTCACATACTGTCAGAAGCCAAGTGTTCAACACTAAAATTATCATACTTAGGGAAAGCCTAGATAATCTTTGAGTTGGGCTCTGCGACGTGATTCATCGTAGTAGTCGATCTATTGCAAATAAGTACTATATTGTAATTGCTTGACTCTTTAATATTAGTGGATTATCTTTGTTGGGCATACTGCCCCTAGATGTAGTGGATTTTCATTGAACGGGTTACCAACTTCTGTATATCTTTATTCAATCTCTTGTTGTTAGTATTTTGTTGTTATAGTGTTTATCTGTACTTTATGTCTAATATCCATATTTGAGTGACAAATCATCTTTATCACTTTTTCAAAATAGTTAACATTCCGGCAAATTCTTTTTATGTGACTAATTCCACCTAGGTAATAACATTAATAAATAAATAATAATAACCATCCAATATGTTAAATGCTAAAGAAAATGATGTTATAGTGATAAAAATGAAAATTATCCCGAAAAAGTTGAGGGTGGAAAACCAAGCAGTTGTGTGAAAATGTTGGATTCCCAAGGTACGAGCTCTCCAATCGACTTTTTGGACCTTTCATAATTCAACTAGGGACCATACTTTTGGTGATACCTCATAATAATAATAATAATAATAATAATAATTTATTTTTATAAAATAATAATAATAATAACAAAAGTTCAATAATGGGACCTCCAATTGGATAGCCATTCACTTACTTTTCAGCCGAATGGGAATAGGTTCCACCAACTTCATTATTTTAAATGTGTTTGTATTTTACCAAGAAAGGAGACAAAACTGACTCATTTGTACTACTAATATTTAAATGCAATAATTATTGGTGAATGGTATTTTATAGATATGCTTTAAATAATAATCTCTATACTTTTGACTTTGATTCATTTTGATATGTGTACATTCAGAATGTTTCTTTTAATCATTATGCTTTTAAATTTAGTTATTTTACGATTATTTTGATCTTTAAAATAAAATAAAAATGAAAATAAATAGACCAAAATAATCCTTTTTAAAAATATCCAAAGACTAAAATGAATAAAAACAAAAAATATAGGGATTATATATACACACAAACATCACTTAAAGGCTCATCAACCATCATTTTACATCTTCAACTCATGGTTTAATTTCATGCAACAATTTTCTTTTTCTTTTTCTTTTTTTTTTCCATTTCTAGTCCTTATAATATGGATCTTTTCATTTTAAAAAAGATAATAATTTTCAAATTGATCTACATTACCATTATTTTGAAATATCCATAGATATAATAGACCCCATATAAGGAAATAATACAATTTAGTACCAACCAAGACATTTGAAAGATTTAGCCATTGCTTTTATTTTAGGTTAAAAATATTTATACTTGATAGTAAAAAATTCTAAAATTAACTTTTTGCTATAAAGTATAAATATTTTTGGAAATTTTCTATTTATAAGATTTTTTCTAAAAAAAAAATTGAGTTTCTAAACTTTCATAAATGTAACAATTTAGTCATTAAATGTTAGTTTATAACGATTTAGTCTTTTATGCTTTTTAACTTTGTAACAATTTAGTCTATAAACTTTACTATATAATTATTTAGTTTTATACTTTTAAATTTGTAACGATTTATTCCATATCATAGAAATTAGTATTAAGATTTAATGAGGTTTCTTGCATAAATAAACTGATTAACTAATTAGAAACTTAATACTATTATAGAATACATAGTCTACATCATAAAATAATACAAATTGATATATAAGTTTATTGAATTTTTTAAAATAAAGACTAAAATGTTGAATTTGAAAGTATAAAGACTAAATTGTTACATACTTAAGTTCAAAGAATAAATAGTTACAATATTAAAAGTACGTTAAAAAATAAAGTTAAAGAAATTTAGAGATAAAAATATATATTTTAACCTTAATTTTACTGGGACACTTTTCATCATTGTTTTCTTTTCTTTTTTAAGACACGTGACTAAAAAGCTCCGAATGTTTTGTTAACTAATTTTATGTGATTCACAAAGTTGGTTCACTGGCAATTTTTTTCATTTAGCTTACTCTTAAATTCAACCTATTTTTTTTTCAATTTTTTTTTTCAAAGAAAAGTAAGTGGAAGATTCTTCAAATTTAACTAGGGTGATATGACCTTTATCCATGGTGAAACTTTATTAATATTTTTATAATACGATTTTTAGTTCAATCATTAATAGATGGAAATCTAATCATTAATCTTTAGTATGAGAATGTGAGGATAGTCAACCGAACATACCTTAATATCTTTAAAAAATCTATATTTCAATGAAAAATTCACAAATAAAAAAAATATATCAACCTATTCACAGATATAATAAATATATATATATATATTAATAGACACTGATAGACCTCTATCGACGTCTATCATATAGTATAGACTTCTATCTAGAGATGTCACAGGACAGGACAGAGCCGGAGATGCCATTCCCCATCTCGTCTCCGCTCCCCATTTCATTTTCCATCCCCGTGAAATTCTCCACGGGATCGGTGCAGAGATTCCCCGCGGGGAATTCACGGGGATCAGGTTTCCGCGAGAAATTTTTTTCCGGTTACTTACTTTTTTTGTAAAAAGCCAATTAATTTAAATTACTAATGTGAGTAAATTTTAATTACATAATTAACTTTATCACTAAATTGTTTATTATGATTAATTTTATATAACAATTTAAATTTAAAGATAAATTATTTAAATTTTGACTTAAAATGCTAATTAATTTTTTTAGTACAAAGAAATAAATATAAATCAAACTATTCACATATATAATCTAAATTTAAATGTAATATTTATATAATAATAATAATAACATAACATTAAATAACTATATTAAATAAATATGTAAAAACTAATCGGGCGACGAGGAACGGGACAGGGCCAGGGTCGAGGGAATACTTTCCCCATCCAATCCTTGTTTAGCTCATGGAGAATTTTTTTCCCCGCTCCCTCCCCCATTCTCCGCCTAATCGAAAATTACGTCCCGTTCAAGGCGGAACCAATCCTCATAGAAATAATCGGACATCTCTACTTCTATCAAACTGTATCAAAATAATATTAAATTTTGTTATTTGATTTAAATTGGTTTTTTTTTTTTTTTAAATCCTCCTTCCATTTCCAATCTAAAATTGTTAAACTTTAAAGAAATAGCCTTAAGATAGAACCCAATAAGACAAAAAAGAAAAAAAAAATGATATTATTATTTTACATAGATAAGACACCATTGGCAGCGGACGACGAAAATCCGAAAATCCCAACCCTTGACCACCACCATCGCCACCGCCAATGCCACCAACGCTAGTGGCGATGGTGAATGCATTCAACAGGTGTAACTGCAAATCTCGCAGTATCAGTACAATAATCATAAATCATATGGTTGGCTCGAACCCAAAGCAACTGATGGCTTTGATGCACATTCAACTCGGAAAGCACCGGCTCATCCCACCAAAACTTCTTACCATCGTCGGCACTACCGTTGCAACATGCAGTGTTGTTGGCATCACCAGTTGCGGAAGGACACTCACATGCATCGATTTGAAACCCTTTGTAAGAAGCAACGAAAGGAGAGTGGGACCAATCAGTCTTAACTCGACCACCTTGTGTGGCCCAATCATCAGCATTCCAAATTGAGCTGTAAACTCCCATGGATTGGTCTCGAGGAAATGGTACACCCTTGTCCTCCATGTTCGTGTGGACTCGCACAGGCGTTTCATCTACAAGGAATCTACACCAAAAAGAAGAATTAATTTTGAATCCACGAGGTAAATCAGTAAATGTTTGAGATTTGTTTTGCTTTTTTTTTTTTTAATTGTATTGCAATGGGGCCACATGAAGCCACATGCATGAGATCAGATAGGTGGGGCCAAGAGGAATATAATGCTGTGGCTCGGTTGAAAGGGCTCATTGGGTTTGTCAGACCCATTGGCCCATTGATACCGATCGGGCAACCGCTCGTACAGTACAGACCCACCCACCCAATGGGCACTGATTCACATAAACTTTTAAAATCTTACTGCTTTCTAAAATTTGGACTCTATTCCATTTTTGGTTTTATAATTTCAAAATTACCCAATGTTTAATTTAGTATTTCAAATTATATATTAAAAAAAACATACCCATTTTATTTATAATTCTCGAAATGGCTTAACCAAATTCATCACAAATGTTCCTTTTCTAATTTTTTAAATGTTGTTTACTTGGAGTCCTTCCATCAATATATATAAGTATAATCTTCTTTTAAAAAATCTATTTTTTTTATAATCATTTAGGAATATTTCATAACTATTTAATTTTTTATTTTTAAAACTAAACCTATAAGCATAATTTCCCTCTATTGATTTTTATGTTTTATTCTCAATATTTTATGAATGTTTTTAGATTTATAGCCAAATTTTGGAAGCTAAAAAAATTACATTTAAAAAACTTGCCTTTTGTTTTTTAAAAATGGCTTAGAATTCAAAAGCTCACATAATAAATATGAAAAACATCAATAATAAATTGGGAGAAAAAATCACAAATTTAAATACGCAAATAACAAAAGAAGCTTAAGCCCCTTTAGTAACTATTTAGTTTTTTCTTTTTATTTTTGAAAATTAAACTTATTTCATCCATATTTTTTATAATGATTTGCGTTTTTCTTAAATGTAATGAATAAATTCTTAGTCAAATTTCAAAAATAAAAACAAAATTTTGATTGTTACTTTTTTTAGTTCTCAAATTTTAGCTTAGTTTTTAAAATTATTGGTTTAAATTAAATAATAAAAAAATAGAGATAAAAATAGTATTCATAAACTTAATTTTAAAAAAACAAAAACAAAAAAATTATAAAATGATGCCTTAGTTTTTGGTTTTTAATTTTGTGCTATTTAAATGTATGCTAATACCCCTTATTTAATTACCATTTTTAGTTTTCCAAAAATTGTTCACTTTTCTCTCTGCTTTTTACCAGAGTTTTTCATTTTTCTTGAGTTAAAAATTTGAATTTCAGCCCAATGAAAACAATTTATTTTTAAATTTTTTTTAAAGTTTGACTTAGATTTTGAAAACTGTAATATTTACGAGTTTAGTTGTCAAAAATTAAAAAACAAGATAATTATCTAGAGGCATCTTAATTTTAAAAAATTGATATATTAATTGAAATAATTAAAAACTAGATAAGAAAGCAAAGAAACTAGGACCAATATTTGGCTTACATGACTTGGCGACGGTTCCAAAAGATGGAATAAGAATGAAAATCTGCAGTTGGATCAAACCAAAGCTTCAATCTTTGCTCTCTATTCCCAACTCCATTCACATAAATGTTAGTTTGTACTGAATATGGCTCTCCACTTGTATTACCCAGAAACTCAAAATCAAACTCATTATGATTTGGACCGTCCGATGACATCTACAGCACAAAAATCAAACTCATTTCAATACAACACATTCCATTAATCATTAATTTTTTTAGCCCAAAGTCTTAAACTTACATAATATGCTGTTACAGTTCCAGCAGAGTCTCCAGCAATAAGCTTAATTTGAATGGTCACTTTCCCAAACATGTATTTTGATTTGGATGAAAACCCAGCTCCTGAAATTCACTTCAAAGTTAAGCATTGTAGAGAGATTGAGGAAAAGGGTAAAAGGGGGGGGGGGGGGGGGGGGGGCGCAAAAAATGGGGTTATTTTTGTTTTTTTCACCAGAGTAATTGTCAAGTTTAAGTTGGAGGACATCTCCATTGTAATTGAAGTGATCTAACGCCCAAGTTGGCTGAAAAAGCTCATCAAATTTAGCAGAAGAAGCAAAACCAAGGAGTAGAAGAGAAACACATAGTGCTAAAAACAGAGAGGAAGCCATGGGAGAGAGCTTGAAGTTAGAGCAGAGAGAAACAGAGAGGGGAAGAGTTTAGAGAGTGGATGTTTCAAGTAAAAGAAGTGTGTAAGAGATGCTTTTATAGCCATTTTCAGTAACGAATGCCTTTATTCATGTCATTGAATTTACAGTACCACATCATTTCCGATGGGGAATTTATATAAAAAAGAGAGTAAAAAGATGAAATTTTGATCCAATATTATATTGCAAGATTGTTCTAGTAGTCTAATTTGTATTTGGTTCGTAATTTTCAAAATGTTATATTTTTAATTTTCCAATTCAATTAATATTTAGTCTTTAGTTTTAAAAACAGTACAAATTTATCATATAGTTAATTTTTGTTACATTTTAGAATATTTTAACTCTTTTTTGCCCATTTTATCTCAGATTAAAAGTCTAATGCATAGAGATAGATATTATAAGAAATAGAAGGTGGATGGAGGGAGGAAAGTTAGATATTATATAGTAGTTGGGTACAGCTGTGGGTAAGGAAAGAGAGAAGGAAAAACATAAAGGATTGGGGTTTACCAAAAATGAGGAAGGGGAAGACAGTGTGTTGTATGTATTTGTCTTTTGTTTTTACGTAGGTGCATCACTCTATGGTATGCGCTTCCCTAGCTTAGCTGTAATCGAATTGTACTATCCCCTTGTACCTTCCCTTACCCTATCTCGTTTTTCATTCTTTAATAAAATAACTTCTTCCAGATTTTCCCCATAAATTATTCGACGAACTTATTACAATGTTATTAATGAGTTGTTTAGAGTGTTGAGATGATATAAGATGTTTGAAGTTCTGATATCTGTATTTGAAGTGTAGAGTTGTTGTTTGAGTTCATATGTCTGTGTTTGGGTGTGCAGGTGCTATCTGATTCTGTTTTTTGTACTTAAAATAATTTATTTGTATAAACACTCATTTTTTAATCTTATAATTCAATTATTGTATAAATTCATTTGTTTGTATTCAATTATTGTCTTTTAGATAATTATTTATTATTGTTGTTTAAAAAAAAACCCAATCGAAATTTAAGATTAATCGTAAATAGTCAACGAAATACTAACTTTTAAAAATACAAAATTTAATTTTAAGTCAAGGATGGACGTACCAACTTTTTTTCTAAAACATTTTTTCACTTATATCGAAAACTAAAAGGTTATGTATGGTCATTTAAATATTCAGTGAGGCATTAAAAAAAATGTGCTTCTATTTGATTTTATAAATTTCGTTGAGGCTTTTCTCATATATATTCACGAATGAGTTTTCTAATTTGGTTTTATAATGGACTTTTGAAGAGTAGATTTTGAATATTGATGTTGTATATGAATAGTTTTTTTTGGGGGCAAAGATTTAATCCAAAATATCGTAATTTTTTTTAATGGGCATTATACGGATAAATAATTGTTACATTAAGTAAATAAAAATGAAAACTTGAATGACATAATTTATAGATAATAAATTATTAATATATTCTATCACAAGACACTAGACGAAAAAACGATGTATGTAAATTGAAGGTAAAAAATTGGTGCATAGAATTAGATTGAAATACCATGGTTTCTTAGTAAAATGGATATAGTGGAAAAAAAATTACACCTGAAGTATAATGAAATAAACTCAAAGAAAAAAAATAAAGAAATAAAAACGTAAGTGAGTCATGAAAGGAGGAGAGAGTGACAATTGTATATGAGAAGGGAGGAGACATAGGAAGTGTAGGGAGGGGTGGAATTGTTAAACAAGGGTTAGTGTGCACATGTTGAGAGGAGTGAAAAGGGGAAATGATATATCATTGGGTCAAACAGTGATATAGGAGCTATATCATCTCCCCACATAGGATATTGGACCCCAAACATACCATAACAGTTTTTGTAGATGTATGAAAATAACGATAAAAATAAAATTTTCTACATCAGAAGATAATTTTATGAAAATAAATGGCAAATAATTAATTATTTGAAAATGATTCAAAATCTTCAACAATATTTGATTCAAAATGGATAAGAGGTTTTTTTTTTTTTTTTTTTTTTTTTTTTTTTTTTTTTTGTCTAATGTTAAAAGGTTGTTTTTAAATATATAAAAAAAAATCAAAATATTTACAAAATATAACAAAATTTTAGAATTATCAATGATAGAATCTAATAGACACTGGTAGACACCGATAGACTTTTATCCGTGTCTATCAGTGACATTGATAGACATTGATAGAAGTCTATCAGTGTCTATCAACATCTATTATTGATAGTTCTAAAATTTGGGTATATCTTGTAAATATTTTCAATAGTTTTACCATTTGAAATGATTTCTCAATGTTAAATATAGTTTATCTAAAGTCATTGATGAAATTCTCAGTTGTTATGCTTTAAGAGATATAAACAAAGCGAAATCAAACCTACACTATTTAAAAAACACATCGTGCACAAAGGATCTTGAGAAAGACCTTGTTTTTTAATTAGGTAAAACATAAAGTTTGTGAACCATATGTCTAGAACCAAACGTCTAATTCAACCTAAATATAATTTTTGGTATTTAATATGAAAGATTTTTTAGATTTATTATGCCCAACCAAAAAGTTAAACAAGTTAATACATAAAATAACAACTAACATGATAATATGGTTATATCTGAAACAGTCAATATATATCATTGATAAAAAGTATAAACGTTTGAATTCTCTCATCCTTTTGTTATTGATTTCAAATAAAGAAAAATTAATATATTTGTGTTTCTAAATATTAAGATGAAAATCACCATGAGCCTCTCGACAAGAGTATAGACAAATATAAAATATGAAAAAAAAAAAAAAAAACTTGGATACTCTCAGGCTGAAGTTCAAGTAATTGACCAATAAAATTATGACACATAATAAATATTTTGTTTTTTTAAAAATCAATTAATTTTTTAACTTTTTCTTTGTGGGTAAAAAAAAATAGGATGTTGCAACTAATAATTATCCATATGAAAATACATGGAATTTGAAGATGAGGGTAGAGTATGGGCTATGGATTAGATTTGCATCTCATCATATGGTATAAAAGAAATAGGAAAAAAAAAAAAAGTTGAACATTTATTTAATATAATGTATAGAAGATTTGAAGGAATCATTTTAGGAGAGTGACTTTACAACTGTTACTGTCCCCAACATAATGTGAAATAACTTTAATCATGCAAGCTGTAGTATAGAAAGAAAAAAAAAACAAAAGAAAACAGAAAAAAGAAAAATCACTATTCCATTCCATGACCCACAAAAAGAAGAAACACTATGCTCCACCTAAAATTCTCTCTCTCCGTGACAGACCAATAAAAGAACGCCACGTAGGAGAGAAACCTTCTCTTTGGACTTTGGGATATAGGTACAGCCCTAAACTTTTAGGTAACCTAGGCAAAAGCCAATCCAATACAACCCCAATTCAAAATCTTTCGGAGCAACGACTAATTACACTGCCTTTATTTAGACAGCCTGGCACTTTGATTGCAACTGACGTGTCATGGACGATGAAATATATTTATTGTATTGTACGAAATTATCTTTTGGAAAATAAATTCAATAAAAAGAAAAAAAGAAAAAAAATATTTTTTCCCTCATGTTTTTCTCTCTCTCTTTTTTTTTTTTTTTTTTTTTTTTTTCCGGATGTATTGTAATTAAAGTATGAATAATTAATCAAATTTCTGACCTGGAGGTCGATAATATGAATACTATGTAGGTACATTCTTGTTGGCTTATATTTTGTTTAGTTTTACTTGGCCTCTAAATTTTAAAATATCACACTTTTATTCCTTAATTTTGAGTTTATATCACGTTTACTCACTCATAATCAAAATTGCCGTAATTGTAATGAGTTGATGTTCAATTAGATTCCTTTGATTGTGTTTACTACACAGATGCAATCGTAATAAAATAATTTCATTGATGTTGTTTACTTCCATAAGGAAAAATGATTAAAAATTAGAACAAAAGAAAGGTGTGAGTCTCATGTTATCAAATGTAATTGAATTGATCATCCTCTCATCCACAATAGAATTCATTTGTTGATTACAAATTTCATAAATGTGTTCACATTTCATTACAATTATACAATATTGGTGAAAATGGGAATCATTTTTTAGATTATCATTGATGAATTACGATTAAAAAATATTGATAAAAAATAACAAACATATATTGATTATTAGTTTTCAAAATGTTATATTTTTACTATTGAGTTTTGAGCATTGTTTCCATTTGGTATATAGCGCTTCAATATATTTTTTTATCGAACACTCTTTCAATCATTTGTGCTAATGTATGTTAATTAATATACAATAATTAAGTTCATTTCTCACTATTTTTTCGTCATTATTAAAATAATTAAAAATGATTGCATCATAATTATTTTTAATTAACAAAAAGTTAACTCTAAAGACTACAATGATTATCAATAAAAATTGGAAGGTAAAAATGTAAAATATTAAAATTTATGGATCAAATGAAAACTAAATTAAAAACTCAATAGTAAAAATGTTGCATTTTAAAAATTACAGAGTAAATACATATTAATATTTTTAAAACTCACATTTGCTACAATATTTATTATTTTACATTCATCATTTTTTTTATTTTTTGCTATAATGTTTATTATTTACCTCTTAAACTAAAATAATTTATACCTCAAACACATACCATTATAACCAAAACTAAAATAATCTACATCACAAACACAAACTATTATAACTCAAATATATTAACTTAAAAAAATAATAAACTTCTTGCCTTAAACGCCCCTTACACCTCCAACCTTTTTTTTTTTTACAAAAATATGTCTTAACTAGCACTTAATTTGTGAGTTTATTATTAATAAAAGTTAGTATATAACATGAATACTAAATTACAAGTTTAGTCTTTTAAAACTTTTGAAAGAGTTCGGTAAATTTGAAAATTTTAAATTTTAAATGAATAATTAAATACGAAGTTAAAATTTGTGTAGTAAATACGTAAATTTTTAAAAATAAAAAGTTAAAAGGGTTTTTTTCCCTTGAACCTAGAGTATCTCAAGGTTAACCTATGAGGAAAATGGAAAAAAGGACAACGTGACAGAAAAGTTGGTAAAGCTATAGAGTATAAGGGAAAAACAGGCTTTTAGGCTCTGAGCAGTCCCCCTTTGCTGAATAAATCATAAATCTCAATGCACATCACATTTTTCTGATTTGAATTATTATTATTATTTTGAAAAGATGATTTGACTTATTTGTCTTTGTCCAGGGTTGTTTTTAGATTTTTACTTTATTTATTAAAAAAAATTAGCACATCATTGTTTCATTAATTATGTCATATAACTCTCCATGGTTTAATTTAGGTTGGCATCTCGAGCTTTACAAAAATCCAATCACATTACTAATTTTGAGGTCATTTAAAAGATATTCCTTTTGGCTTTTGTGCTTTTTGAGATTGTGAAATTGATTTTTTTAATCTAACCTCATAGTCTCCTTGATCAAGAAAAAATACATGTAGGCCGTTAGCTTTTTTCTTTCTTTTTTTTTTTTTGGAGAAAATGTCATTAAGTTAATGAACTTATGAACAATAAATCATTTTCTATATATCCAAAAATTGGATATAATCGTAGATTTACTTCTTTACTTTTCTTTGATTGTCCTAAGTTTCACCAAAAAAAAAAAAATAATAATAACAAAGTTGGGAAAATGATTTAAATTCTGATAACCACCTATCTAAGATAAAGGGGATATTGTAAGCAAAAGAATTGATTATTATAGTTAGATTATAATAGTTTGTGTCTAGGATGTAGGTTATTTTAGTTTGAATTATAATAGTTTTTGTTTGAGATATAGATTATTTTAGTTTCAGTTATAATAGTATGTGTTTGAGGTATAAACTATTTTAGTTTGAGAAAAAAATAATAAAGATAAAAACATGATGAATATAAAATAGTAAAAACTGTAGCAAATAGTAAATATGATAGCAAGGGTTTTGAAATAATTTTGACTGTAACTGATAAGGGAAGTAACATTTACGATAACAAGTGATGGTTATTATAATCTTAAGATAGTCTATCACCCCAAACACATCCTAAAATTCTACCATTTTTTTTTACCATATATATATATATAAATTCTTGATAAAAACTATTTAAAATACAAGTGTTCCAAAAAAATCTATTTTGAACATTAGCCAAACATTTTATTTTTTTTCAAAATAACTTATTTTTAAAATTAAATATTTGAAAAGTTAAAAAAAATGAGATGAGGAAAAAAAAAAGTTCCATTAAGATAGATGTCATATTAAAAATACTTCAATTTCTCAATTTTCTTTTTTATTTTCAAGGTGTCCCGTGGGGCTTTTATTTTAACATCTTTTAAAAAAAAAAGAAAAAAAAGCCCAATAATCCATCGAGGCAAGTGGGAAAAACAAACAGAAAAAAACATGGGTTAAAAATACCATCGAATTGAATTCTGTACTCCTCGAATAACTAAAGGGTAGCAATTTTCTATTGACCACCATCGAATTGAATTCTTACCAAGGTTTATTTTTATGGATAAATAACACTTTGGTTAAAAATACCATTTTAGTCTATAATTTTGAAGTTTGTCCAATTTCCGTCTGTCCAATTTTAATTTTTACACATACCATAAATTTTAAATAGTCACTCTTAAGTTAATTTTTACGAAAGTTACTAGTAACAATTTTTTATCAATAAGATACAATGTATGAATTTTCAAAATTTATAATAAAATGATAAAAAAAAAATCCTGAAAAATTCAACGCAACAGAGACTAAATTTAAATCACTACAATGATTAAAATCAAACCTACTCCAAAGTAAAGACACTAAATTGATATTTTAACTAAACATTTATTTCTCTCCTCTTCCTCTTTTTTCTCTCTCATACTAGTAAAAAGCGTAGACCACCTTTTATATCTATTTGGTTTCTGATTTTTCATTTTTGAAAATTAAGTCTATAGATACTACACTATGTCCACATCAAAATTTGTTCCTTTGGTATCTATTTTTTAATGATGGTTTAAAAAATATTGCCAAATTTTGTAAATTACAAAAAGTAGATTTTAAAATTTTGTTTTTGTTTTAAAATTTGGTTAAGAATTCAACCATTGTACCTAAAAAAAATGCAAAACACTAGAAGAAATGAGAATTTTTTTTTTAATTTTCAAAAAAAAAAAAAAAACGAAATGATTATCAAACGATATCATAATTATAGAAAACATGGATTTCTTGATGACCAATGATCATATGAATATTGGAAAACAACACTTCCCAACTGGTCTAGTCAAAAAAATTTCTTGCTATCCACTATTAATTTTATATTATCAATGCTTACGCTCAAACTCAATAACTACCAACAACAAAATATAGTAACGTTTAGTGATCGGTAAAATTAGAAAAGTACGATAGTATTAACGGATTCTATTCATATACTAATGAAAATGTCTTAATTTTTTAAGTTTAAGGATTTTTTAAACTTTTAAAAGTTCAAAGTACAATGTTTGTGAGTGTTTTGTATAATTTAGTCAACATTACATGCTTAGGCTAAAACTCAATAACTACGGACAACAAAATACAGTAATCTTTAGTGACCAGTAAAATTAGTGAGGTGAGTGTAAGTGGACAATGAAACAAAAAGAGTAAAAAGAAAGAGTAGTGTCAGATTAAGAAGACAGGATGGGAAGTGGGGGATGATGGCGTAAAGCAGGAGAGTAAGTACAGGCATGGGCATGGCGAAGGGATGATGACTTACTATGGTTAATGATGATGGCACTCTCAAAGTCAGTGGAAACCTCTTTCAGGAGCTTACCACCTCAAGTCTGCCCATTTATTGTTTATTGCCCTAACTTCAGACCAAATAGGTGTCCACAACAACACCCATTAATGGATGTTCTGTTCTCTTCCCCTGAACACCATTCTGGATTTCTCTGCACTGCATCAAAACACAATTCCAAAGTTTTTTCACGTCAAATATTGTCTTATATTTATCAACTGCAGCTTAGGTAGAAAGAATCTCTACAAACAGAGCACCACTGCATCTAAATCCAGTTCTTTAGCCTTTAAATTTCAAAAGTTTTGATTGGGTCATCGAATATATAATTAGATCTACCATCAGTACCATTAAAAAAAGGATCTGTATTGAGAGCCAAATAAGTTAAAAGCTCCATAAAGCCATCAGAAGTCTTTCCTTTCTCCCTGAAGATTTGAAGATGTAATTGAAACATTTAAGGATTTAACTCTTTTTTTAGACGAAAGCATTCAACTTTTTAACTTCTCCCTGAAGATTTGGAGAATGTAATTGAAACATTTAAGAATTTAACTCTTTTTTAGACGAAAGCATTTAACTTTTTAACTAAGTGACAATAATATGAGGACATCAGACCATGATCCATATTTTTATTTAAGAGTTTTATTGTCTTCCATTTTTACCCTTCTAAACATGGTTAAGTAAGGGTATTCTGACCATTTTTTTAGAGTGATGATTTGACATCAAATTAGGGCATCATCCCTAAAATGGCTATTTAAAGTATGTTAGTTTGACGTAATAAGTTTTGAGTTTTCTAAATAAAACTTGTTTGGTTGATGATAGAGCTTCATCATCATTTCCAATTCTTGAGTCATGGTTGCATACCAATAACATACAAGTAAGTCTAATCAACTTGCTTATGAAATATTCGAACTTGGAGTGAGGAACTAATTCTCCTTATTTATTGGTATTCGATCAAAAGATAATCCATCATTTTCTTTGGGTTGAAATCAAATTGATTTGGAGGTTCCAGTGTTTGAGAATAAGAGATTTCATATCACTGATGTTAGAACTTTTTTGCAACTAGCACAATGAATTTTGGTCTATTTTGGTCTATTTTTGGGCATGTGACACTTTTTATAAGGAGGTCGCAAAATCCAGATGAACACCAAAATGAAGATCTCATAGAGCAAACAAGTCTGCTCGTTTTCATTTCTTATTGTAAGGGAACTATAATGTTCAACTGCTACACATAAAATGACTCAATCTATATTAAGCCTTACACGATCACAGGGATATTGTATGCTCATTCACCAAATCTAAAATAAAAAAAGACATCTACATAGAAAAACAAGGTGAAACAAATAAACTTGTACAAAGTTGGTGTTCAAATCAATGTACTCCTTAAAATCCCCCCATGACATGCATCGTCTAATCTCTGAAGGAATTATAATTTAATTCAAACAAGATGGCAAGTTTAATTCCTTTATTAGAGAATAAAAATGTATAGTTTGGAATTACCAAATGAGATGTGCGGACCCAAGTCCATGGATGATACTATTTTTTGCCCAAGAAAATTCTGTTCACAACATCAACTGGTAAAGCATAAGCTGGGTCAATGGCTTTCAGGCCTGGATATTCAAGAAGTGAAAGGCCTGCATCAATAAAAGTAAACGTAAGGAGTGACAAATATCATAAGTATTTAGATAAGATATTAACATCAGCTAGTAGCATATGACGTTAATAACCAGCTATTCCGAAGTACGTGTGATAGACATCAACAGCATCATCCGGTCTGTCTGAAATACCACCATTTTCTGTGTCCTGAAATTTTCAATAGTTTAGTTATGCTATGGAAGTTTCCTTCGTTAGATGCAATATAATCATCTCGTATGAATAAATCCAATCTAGATAAAGGAAATTTGGCTAACAACCTGACAGTCTAAGATGAACTTAATGAGTTTTTCCTTATTAATCCAGTGAACTCTGCCAATCATGATCAAGCTAGAAAGAACCCACCATGAGTAGCAAACCTGAAGCAACATAATGAAGTCGGTGAGTGGGAGAATGTAAAGCAAAGACTTGGTTACAATGTATAATAGAAGTTCAAACCCACATCAGGAAGTTTCTCAGGTCGACCATTAAGACCTCCAGATTTGACTTGCCGCTCACATAACCACCAGCCAAGAAGATCCTTGTCAATATGGTGTAGAGAACCCATTATAGCAAGAGCACCAACACAACAGAAAACTGAAGTCACAGCAGAACTTGACATTAAGACACAAAACCTAAAACAATTGATAAGTAAAAGTCGATTCATAAGATAAGTACGGCTACATAAACAAAAAGCATAAATATGCACTAATGTAAATGTAATTTCAATGTCCAAATAGGATAATACCAAACATGGTAAGAGAAGTAACCAATCCAAATTGTTTTGAAGCACAAGAGAGATCCCATCACTCAGACAAGATGAAGATAAAATTTCAAACATCTTTAAGAGTAAGTGAATACTCAAAAGATAAGATATGTTGAACATACTTTGTCCAGAGTGAGATTCTCCACCAGGCGTGCATCCAAATCCACCATCCATATTTTTGCAGCTAACAATGTAGTTCACAGCCTTCTCTACATTAATTTTTTCCAGTTGATTTAATAAGGACAGACAAGATACTGCAATATAAGAAAACCTGCGAGAGAGAACATTTTCAGCTTCTCAATATTTTTCACGTTTGTAGGAACACATGAAGCATGAAACCCAAAATAAGAATAAAAATAAAAGTAAATTAACAAATGGGTAAAGACTACCTTGAATCTACTTCACCCCAAATATCTCCTGAAAAGGAACCGTCTTCATTTTGCAAACCAACAATATCTACCACAAGATTAAGTCTCACGAGAATTTCTATATAATTATAGTTAACACTCAACTTAATTACCAACTTTCACTGACAGGTGCATATGAAATCAAAAGTAGAGGACACATAGAGGGTGTTCTGAAATATTTAGAAATAAGTAGTTGGGTAATGGTAATCAATTGTCCCCTCCCCTTTATTCCCCAACGTATTAAAAAAGGTCAGTGTTTCCCAAAAATTCATGAAAGTTATCGGTAAACTGAATCAAAACAAAAAATCCCACAAGATGCTAAAAATTAAAAGTCAACTCCTAAATGCCAAAGGATACAATCTGTCACCTTATCAACATCTACAACACTCAACTTGTCAAAGAGGGCCAAGACTTGGACGGCACTAAGGGTGTAAAGTATGTGGGGATCATGTCCAATGTTTCCAGAAAAACCACCTGCATATATCGGATCTCACTTCTCTACTTTTGTTACAAATGATTCAACGTTTGCATCTAAATCCTAAAACATGCTGAAAAAGGAAATTTTGTTCAACTTGATTCTGTAACAGCTTTGTATCAACACAAAAAGAAATCTAGTATATTTAATAGTTTGATATGTACGATGTCCAAGACTAATAGCACAACGCTGAACATATACATTTATTCCAAACAAACTAAAATATAACCATATTAACATAGAAAGAAAAAAGCAAACAAGTTGAGACAGTAGAGAATGCTAAAAACCTGACTCGTGCTGACATTTCAAGACCCACGAAACAACTTCATTGATATCCACAGTATCTAGCTTTCCAAGAATATCCAGTGTGGTTAACCCCCAATATGCACCATTCATTCTAATATGTTCCATCATCACAGATTGAAGATCATCCTTTCTCTGTACATGAAACAACCTAAGGTGGGATACATACATAGAATAAATGGATAGCTGTCTACTATCTAAGAGTACGAGTGAACTGATACTAGATAATCGTATAATAGACCGAATCCCAACCCCCAAAATGGTTTGCCCCACTTTTTGAAACTAACAATTTTGCCCTTACATCATCATCAGCCAAAATTACCCTTAATTTTATTTTTCCCTTTTCCTCTTCTTCTCTCGATTACCCTTCCTCCATTGCCATTCTCCATTCATCGCCAGCCATCGGAACGTTGCAGAGGTAAAAAAGTAAATAAAGTAATGGAGTACTCAAGAGAAGGGAAATATATGAACGATAAACACACCTTTTCAACAGATATGATGTATTTCACGTGTTTCTCAGCTGTCAATTCCCCCATTTGTCAAGTGCTAAATTTGCTTAATTTAATTTCTTTGGTAGATGATACTATAGACACAAGAAAGTAAACTCGATAAACAGTGTGATCACAAAAACATTGCAAACAATCAAGCAGTGATCGGGGAGGACGCATTAAACAAAAAGGAACTTAGATCAAACATTGTCACCTACGGAAACAATTAATCCACAGAAAACTGACGCAGAACAATTAATCTATAAAAGAAGAAATTAAACACCGATGACAAAACGAGATATATCTAGAAATCGAGTAACTGGAAACCAGTGAAAGGCCAGGGCCGAACCTGGTTTGATCGTGAGCTCCAGTCGAGAGGGTAATATCGACTTAAAAATGGGAGAAAGAGCTACAAGACGAAGAAGATCCAGAAATCAACGGGGAATTGTAGGTTATATTAGATATATGGGTTAGTTAGTATTTTGTTGTAAATATTGTTAATTATATAAAGGCCTCTTTGTGATTAATAAAAATAAGCAAGTTTATTTACTACTGCTTAATATGGTATTAGAGTATTAATAAAAATTCCCTCCAATTTTTTCGACCATTCGTCTTCCCTCCAACTTTCTTTCTCCTTGAACCTTATTTTCTTCATCCCTCATATAGTATCAGTCTTGTGCTCGTTTCCAATCTTTTCACGGAATCGAACTACAACTCATGGAGTGAGGTGATGAAGATCGGGCTTACTGTCAAGAATAAACTCGGCTTCATCAATGGAGAAATCCCCCGTCCTTCTGGTGAGTTACTTAGCTCTTGGATCATATGCAATGGTGTCGTCACTGCGTGGATTCTTAATTCCCTTTCCAAAGAAATCTCTGCGAGCATCAATTTTTCTGACTCTCCGCAAGAAATTTGGGTTGATCTTCAAGAACGATACCAGCGTCAGAATCGGCCAAGAGTTTTTCAGCTTTGCCGCGAAATTTCCAACCTCATGCAGAATCAAGATTCTGTCACCACATACTATGCAAAGCTAAAGACGTTGTGGAATGAACTGATATCCTACCGCCCTTCCTGCTCCTGTGGAAAATGTACTTGCGATGGCGTCAAGAACCTACAGACATACTTTCAGACGGAGTGTGTTGTGTCGTTTCTCATGGGATTAAACAACTCCTCTGCTCCAATTAGATCTCAGTTGTTGCTGATGGAACCAGAACCCTCTATCAATCCCACATTTTCCTTGGTAGCACAAGAAATTGTTCAGAAAGCCTTTTCTTCATCCCCTGGCATTGTCATGTCTTCATCCAATGCCACTGCTCTTCTTGTGAAAAATGGTCCTTCTGCTTCCTCCTAGTCTATTATGAACAATTTCCGCAACACCAATCAAAACAAGAAGAAGGAGATGCCACTTTGCACCCATTGCAATCTTCAAAGGTATACAGTTGATCGTTGCTACAAACTTCATGGCTATCCTCTTGGTCACCAGCTTTACAAGCCTCCCGAGTCATCAGCAAAGATAGAACATTCTGATTCCCTATCTTCTCTTACAGCTGAACAATGCCAAGGATTATTAGCCATGCTCCAATCTCATCTCAGCAAGTCCAAATCACCCACCACAGCAACAGAATCAATCGATTCTAATGGCCATGTCATAGGTATTTGCTCCCTCCCTGATATATCTTTTGATCAGTGGATACTTGATTCTAGTGCATCAACTCATATTTGTTATAATAAGGCCTTAATCACTTCTTTAAGACCAATTAAACCAATAATTGTTTCCTTACCAAATCAGTCTCAGCTTTTTGTTGAGTTTGTTGAGGATATCCAAGTCACTACAGATATCATGCTACAGAATGTATTATATATACCAGGTTTCTGTTTCAACTTGATTTCCATAAGCTCTTTAACTTCTCATCTGCCAGTAATGGTCACTTTTTCCAGTGATTCTTGTCTAATTCAGGACAAGTACTCTTTGAAGATGATTGGCAAGGCTAACAAATGACATGGACTATATCTGTTATAAGCTTCAGTTGATAAGTCTTTACATTCTTTCTCGCATTTTCCTCTACTTACAGAGCTTGTTTGTTCTTCCACTACTACACTTTGTACATTTACTTGGCATAATCGTCTTGGACACCCATCCCACAAGCATCTTAGTTTCCTAAAAGATATTTTACATGTTGACTTGGATAGTACTTGTAATAAATGCTTGATCTGTCCTTTAGTAAAACAAAAACGACTATCTTTTCAAAGCCATAATAGACTTGCTGCTCATGCGTTTGATGTTATATATTGTGATGTTTGGGGCCCCTATAATGAATCTACTCATGCTGGATATTGTTATTTCTTAACAATAGTCGATGATTACTCTCGATACACTTGGGTTTTTCTGATGAGAAACAAGTCTGAAGCTATTAATATTGTTCCTCGTTTCTTTCAACTGGTTGAGACTCAATATGGTCGTTTTATCAAAGATTTTCATTCTGATAATGCACAAGAACTAGCTTTTACTGATTTTTTTGCTTCTAAAGGAGTTCTCCACCAGTTTTCTTGTGTTGGACGACCTCAATAGAATTCAGTAGTGGAAAGAAAACACCAACATTTGTTAAATGTAGCACGATCTCTCTTGTTTCAATCTAGGTTGCCTATTATGTTTTGGGGAGAATGCATATTAACTGCCTCTTATTTGGTCAACCGAACTCCATCTCATATTCTATCTTGGCAAACTCCTTTTAATCGTTAAACGGTGAACATGTTGATTATCATTCACTACGTACTTTTGGTTGTCTTTGTTTTGCATCTACCTTTCTTTCACACAGGACAAAGTTTCAACCTCGGGTTATTGTCTCTATTTTTTTGGGATATCCTACTAGTGTCAAAGGCTATCGTCTATATGACATTGAGAAGAGGCGAATCTTTATTTCAAGAGATGTTGTATTTCATGAAGACATATTCCCTTTTCATCAAATCATCTCTCAAGAGGAGGTACTTGACCCTTTTCCTGATTTAGTACTACCACTGCCGCTTGCTTTTTCAAAAGGTCTATCTAGTTGTGCAATGCCTTCACCATCTGCTAGTCATACTCCTCCGGAGGACAATTTGCAACTTGCTTCCAATGAGCTGCACACTTCACATGAAGCACCTGCTCCTGTTGAACTTCTTTATGAACCTATCGATATCGCGGCTACCATTTTGCCTAGTCCTCCTCATATTGAAAGTGTCCATCAGTCTCATCATCCTCGCCGCTCTACAAGGACTATTATACCACCTTCATACCTTAGGGACTACCATTGCAACCTCCTATTAAAAAAACAACCTCAGCAGACACATACTAAATTTCCCTTACAAGCTGTTTTGTCCTATGACAAATTGCACCCTACTTGCAAACTATTTGCACTCAATGTATCAGCCACATATGAACCACTATTTTATCATCAGGTTATCCCTCATGAGCATTGGCGCCAAGCTATGCAAGATGAACTCTTAGCAATGGAGACCAACAAGACTTAGTTTGTTGTACCCTTACCTCAAGGACAACATTCTATTAGCTGCAAATGGATATACAAAATCAAGTATCGTGTAGATGGAAACATTTACCGCTATAAGGCATGCTTGATAGCCAAGGGATATACACAGCAAGAGGGCCTTGATTACATCGAGACATTTTCCTCTGTTGCTAAGTTAGTTACTGTCAAAGTCCTTCTTACTCTTGCAGTCTCAAAAGGTTGGTCTCTACTTCAACTAGATGTTAATAATGCTTTCTTACATGGTGATCTAATTGAGAAAGTATACATGGATTTACCCTTTGGTTACAAGCACAATGTTGTCCACAAATAGAGAGAGCATCTCGTTTGTCGTTTACACAAGTCGATCTATGGACTCAAACAAGCATCAAGACAATGGTTTGACAAATTCTCAAAAGCCCTCATTTGTTTCGATTTTTCTTAGTCAAAATTAGATTACTCTCTGTTTACTTGAGGTTCTGATGAGTCTTTCATTGCCTTGCTCGTTTATGTCGATCACATAGTCATCACTGGTGCTTCTTTACCTATGCTACATGAGTTAAAAAACCACCTTCACAAGGTCTTCAAGCTAAAAGACTTAGGTTCCCTTCGGTATTTTTTGGGACTTGAAATTGCAATGTCATCGCAAGGCATTCTTCTGTTCCAACGAAATTATACCTTGCAACTTTTGGAAGATCATGGATTATATGTTTGTAAGCTGACTCCTTTGCCTCTTGATCCACATTTGAGGCTGAATGCTAACGTTGGTACTCTTCTCACTAATGCAACAATGTACCGAAGGCTCATTAGGCGACTGTTATATTTGACCATATCTCATCCCGACATAGTATTTGCTGTTCACAAGCTTAATCAATTCGTTGCTCAACCACGCCAACCTCATCTTAATGCTATCATGTCTTTGTTGAGATATTTGAAGGCTTGTCCCCGACAAGGAATTTTGCTGCGGCCTATCCATTTATTTCAATTGAAGGCATATTTTGATGCTAAATGGGGCTCTTGTCCTGATTCAAGGAAATCCATATCTAGTTTTTGCATATTCTTAGGAGAATCCATCATCAGTTGGAAGGCTAAAAAGCAGTCTACGGTCTCCTGATCCTCTGTCGAAGCTGAATACTGAGCATTAGCAACTACTACAAGTGAGTTATTATGGATTACTCAACTTCTCCAAGAACTTTCCATACCTTTTGTTCACCCTTCCTTAATATACTGTGATAATGAAGTTGTTATCCATATTGTCGAAAATCTGGTTTTTCATGAAAGTACAAAGCACATCGAAATTGATTGTCATTTTATCCAAGATCACATCATTCATGGAACTGTCAAACTTCTTCCAATCCGAACTCACTTGCAGCTTGCTGACATCTTTACTAAAGCCTTACCAACATCTTTGTTTTCTCCATTACTGTCCAAGATGGGCATTCTTGACATCACTATACCATCTTGAGGGGGAGTATTAGATATATGGGTTAGTTAGTATTTTGTTGTAAATATTGTTAATTGGTTATTATTGTTGCTTGCTGTACTTGCCTATATAAAGGCCTATTGAAAAGGCCTGTACAACAATAAAAATTGCCTATTGCTGTTTAATAGGTTAGAGAAGAGAATTGAAGAAGCATGGAAAATCAGCCCTAATTTGTAATATTGATCTCGTTCATGCAGATCACCATAAGCAAGCCACTCACTACTCCAAATGCCATGGCCATTGGCCATGGGGGAGCTGGATAACCAAATATGTACTGTTTATTTAATGCCGACACTGCTAGAGAAGAATTTTATTTTGAAAATTTTAATTAGTATTATAAATATTATAAAAATAGATATCCAATCCTTAGTGTCCTAGAAGTTATGATGTTATCATAATAATTCATATTTGGTGTTCATGTAAGTCCATATCCTATCTACTGCTTTGACTATAAATAGTGACATTTGGTGGATCTTAAGATGATGCACATTGGTAATAAAAAGAAATTTTCATATATTTCCCATTTCCATAAAATCATATATATATTTTTTATTTCTATTTTTCTTATTTTTCATAAAATTATAATTTTAGTTATTTATAAGTTTAGTTATATTATTATATTATATATAATATATATTATTTCTCCCATATGCCATTGTGCTCCTTAATTTCACAACATGTTATCAGCACGAGCTCCTGTTGCTTCCATCGCTGAAGGTAGGTTAATTTTTTTTTCTCATTATTATAATTAATAAATTAAATGTTATTATGCATATTTAGTACATATTAAATTTTTTAATATAAATACAATATTTTGTGATAGTGTTGTCATGAAAAACCTTACAAAGTCACTGAGTAGTGGTGTCCAAGTTGCTACCTGTTCGTTTAGAAGATGGTTCGTTTGCTGAGCGACAGCGAGATTTGGTAGACGATTGGCTTGGCGTTGCAGCGACAGCGAGAGGGGTTGTTCTTGACTAGAGTGAGAGATAAAGAGAAGAAAACTTCTTCAAAGGTGAGTCTCTTGTTCTTTTGTATTTAATTTGTTGAAAGCATGCCGTAATTTATTCTGTGATGCATAACTTGTATGTATGTTTGTGAATGCTTGTATTTCTGTCACAATGAATTTGGAACGATCTTATTTCCGCTCATAGGTACTCTTTGATAAGAGTTCCTTCAATTGGTATTAGAGTTAGGTTCTGATATTCCAAATCCATTGTTGTATAGAATAGCATTTACATTCTTGGTGGGTGAAGCATGTCTACATTCTGTTTAAATATTAAATAGTTTTGTGGATGTGGATTAATGGAGTTTTTTGGGATGATGCCTTTGGTTATTTAATTCTTTTACATTCAAAGTTAATTATAAGGGCCCCTGTGTTTTTGGGCATATTAACTTGCTATCGAGTCTGTAATTCAAAGAGTTTGAGTGTGAGTCACTCGTGATGAGGCATCAAGGCAAGAAGTAGCACTGTACTTCGAGGATGAAGATGACCAAGCGTTGGTCAGGTCATGTAGATGATGGGGTAAGCGATCGTTGAGTATATGATACTCGACAGTAAGGTAAACGCGCGTGCACTAGACAATCGTTTAGCTCAGCAAGCTTCATCGCTTAGTTACTAACTACACGATCACAGAGTAAATATTACTTAAGCGCTTGTTTTATGATCGTCTAGACGATCGTGCTTCACAGCAACATCGTCGTCTAAACGATCGTTTAGACTTGCGTGTTTGATTTTGGTGTGCTAAACGATCAAGTGCCTCATGTTTCATCGAATTGTAAATGGTACTTAATTGTAGCTAAATGATCGTGGATACCTGGCCATTTTACTAAACGATCAGGGAGGCTTCGCCCGGGTGGTTTAAGACTTTGTTCACCTGTGAATCGATTCGCACGATGGATTAATGTAATAGATAGAATTTTATTTCTGTTTTTTGAGGCTGATCATCCCAGTTCATTAGTCTTTGGTGAATGTACATAGGATGTATGTTTTGATTATATGTCATATGGTATGCCATATAGTTGAAATCCCACCTTAGGTTATGCATTGGTCATGCATCATCTCTATATTGTAAGAGTTATGATTAGAGTTTGCATGATTTAAATTACATAAGAGTATGCTCATGCATCATATAATATAAGAGTTATATTTATGCATGCATTAAGCATAGACATGCATCATCTTTATATTATAAGTGTTATAGTATAAGGGTGTATGAAAGCATGTTTGCTTGGTTCATTACCAGTATATAAGTGTTATATATAGTAGTGAATGGACATTGAATGAAGCATGACACATAGGTTAAATTTATAAGAGTTATGAATACCTAGTTATGCATGACAATGTGTATAGGTTTTGATTGTTTCTTTTATAAGTGTTATAAGGGAAATTAGAACTAAAATCAATAAGAAAGACATGCATGCAAATTTAGGCTTGAATCATGGTTTTTTAAAAGTGTTTTAAAACTTGGTGAAGATAGACCTAAGATCACGGTTCTAATGAGATTAGCAACCTAAGATTTAATCTTTTAATTAGTTTAATGGGATTAAATTGACTAATAAAAGATTAAAAGTGTAGAAAATCTATCTATAAGGGACCTTTTGTCTAAGGCAGGTTTTGTCTAGGCTGAGATACTTAAGCTGACGGAAACGGAACACCCCTACCTGGGAACCTACCTGAAAAGGTGAATTAGATAGATTTGATGCATGCATGCAAATTTGAGGACAATCCGTTAAAGAGTTTAATGGTACTAATTGAACTTGTTTAATTTCAAAGACAAGAGTTGTTTTTTTAGCAAATTAAACTGACTTAGATAAAATCAGTAGCCGAATGGTCTAAGTTAATGAACCCCTAGGTAGAACATTCAGTGGGAAGTACTTGGGGTATATGATACATTATTTAAACCTCTTCGCATTTCTCCCTATATATTCACACTGTGAGATCTATCCTCGGCCTCGTGGCACCCTGGGAGTGTCCTCCTAAAGGATAGTGTTTGACTAGGTCAATATCAAGGTGAATGGAGAGAATGTTCATAGTAAGTGGGAGTGGGATGTGCGACAGCATATCCCACGGTTTCTCTCGTTAGGTTGGATAACATTTCTGTGCATCGCCTTGAGGCACCATGGGAGTGTCCCCCTATAGGATGGCAGTTTTGCACGACTCTTTATTTGATCTTCTGTAGGATAAGGTCGCTTTAGTCTTTTATCCTAATCTGTTTTTTCCCGACAGTGGACGCATTAGGGTGGGACTCTAGGGCCGAAAATGAGAGGTTACATTTACGCAAAATTGTTAAAGGTTAACAGTTCTAGACTGAAAAATGGTGACTGTTAAAGTCAGTTACAAGAGTTATTTCTGCCTAATGGTTGAAAGTGTCTCATCTTAGTGAAAGGGCATCTGATCACCCCACCGGTGACGTTTGTTCTGCCTCGCTGGGGCATCATTACGAAATAGAAGTCTTTTCACTTAGGGTACTTGGAAACTATTTTGCTAAAACTAAAATTGGTGTAAAATGTGGTATTGCATAGACTCATTAAGTTTGTTCATTTTTCAGCAACGTAAATATGGCTACATCCACATTAGCTCCATTAAGTACCAACAAACTGACTGGCAAAAACTACGCTAGTTGGAAGCACACGATCACAACAATTTTAATCATCGATGACCTAAGGTTCATCCTTATGGAGGAGTGTCCTTCTATTCCATCTCAAAATGCCACTCGAAATGTTCGGGAGGCCTATGAGCATTGGACACGGGCTAACGAGAAGGCCTGAGCTTACATCTTGGCCAGTCTTAATGATGTTTTGGCCAAGAAGCATGAGCCTATGGTCTCAGCACATGAGATCATGGAGTCCTTGCAGGGGATGTTCGGACAACCGTCTGGACAGCTCAAGCACGAAGCTCTTAAATGCATCTTCAACTCCAAAATAAAGGAAGGCACCTCTGTCTGTGAACATGTGCTTACTATGATGGTCCACTTCAACGTGGCGGAGATGAAAATGGATCACGCATCGATGAGGGCAACCGGGTTAGAATAATCCTGCATTCATTTCTGGATAGCTTCCTACACTTTGTCAGTAATGTAATTTTGAACAAAGTGGACTATACTCTTACAACTTTCCTTAAAGAGTTGCAGACATTCCAATCCTTGCTGAAAAGTAAGGAGAAGAAGATTGGTGAGGCAAATGTTGCCTCGTCATCAAAGAAGTTCCACAAAGGTTCAACCTCAGGAACTAAGTCTACACCTTCTACTTCAACACTTCCAAGTGAAAGAAGAAGAAGGGTGGTAAGGGGAAGGGGAAGACACCTGCTAACCCACAGCCTCTCGCCCAGTGGGAAAGGCGACCAACGCCCGGTAACAAAGAAAAATATTTTCATTGTAACTAGGATGGGCACTGGAAGCGGAACTGTCTACACTGGATCAAGGAGAAGAAGAAGGCTAAAGTCAAGGCAAAACAAGTTAAATATGATTTACTAGTTTTGGAAACCTGTATAGTGGAGAATAATGATTCTGCCTGGATTATTGAATCTGGATGTTTGTTCTTCTTTTCAGGGGATTAGATCCTGATGGCAGCTAGAGGCTAAAAAGATGACGATGTGAGTAGGCACCGAACACGTTGTCTCAGTTGTGGCAGTGGGAGGGCTCCAGTTAACTTTACAGAAGAAGTTTATCATTTTGAATGATGTTTATGTAGTTCTTGAGTTAAAGAGGAACTTGATTTCTGTAAAGTGTCTGATACAGTGTAATTATACTCATTTTAATTTGGATAAAGTGTTTATTCATAAAGATGGAGTTGAAATTTGTTCAGCAAATCTGCAAAAAAACCTTGTATGTGCTAAGGCCATTAGCAACGAGTTCCCTCCATAACATAGAGATGTTTAAAACTGTCGTAACTCAAAAGAAATGACAAAAGGTTTCTCTGAAGAAAAATGTCCAACTTTGGCACCTTCGATTAGGCCACATCAATCTCAATAGGATTGAGAGGTTAGTAAAGAATGAACTTCTAAGCGAGTTAGAGGAAAATTCATTACCAGTGTGTGAATCTTGCCTTGAAGGCAAGATGACTAAAAGACCTTTTATTGAAAAAGGTTATCGAGCGAAAGAATCGCTAGAGTTAGTGTATTTTGACCTTTGTGGTCTTATGAATGTGCGAGCCAGGGGAGGCTATGAGTATTTCATCACTTTCACTAATGATTACTCTCGGTATGGGTATGTTTATTTGATGTAACGGAAGTCTAGATCCTTTGAAAAGTTCAGAGAGTTCAAGGCTGAAGTTGAAAACGCATTGGATAGATGGATTAAAACACTTCGATCGGATCGAGATGGACAATTTTTGGATATGAGGTTCCAGAACTATTTGATAGAATATGGAATCGTTTCCCAACTTTCAGTATCAGGTACACCTCAACAGAATGGTGTAGTGGAGAGGAGAAACAGAACCTTGTTGGACATGGTTCCATCGATGATGAGTTACGCTTCTTTACCGGACTCGTTTTGGGATTTTGCAGTGGAGACTACAGTGTATATCCTCAACTGTGTTCCTTCCAATAGTGTTGCGAGAACATCTTTGGAGTTGTGGAACGGGCGTAAAGCTAGTTTGCATCAGTTTTGCATATGGGGTTGTCCAGCACATGTGCTTGAGGCTAATACAAAGAAATTGGAACCATTAAAAAGTTGTTCCTCTTTGTAGGCTACCCCAAAGGTACACAAGGGGGTTACTTTTATAATCCTACGAAAAACCAAGTGTTTGTGTCTATGAACACTACCTTCCTTGAGGAGAATCATATTAGGGAGCACAGTCCACATAGTAAGATCGTGTTGCGTGAGCTTTCCAATGAAACTACTGAAACTTCAACAAGAGTTGTTGAAGGGCCTACTCCATTAGCAAGGGTTGTTGATGGTAGTTCATCTGGTAGGTTAGTTCCACCTCAAGAGTTAAGGGAACCTCTATGTAGTGGGATAGTTGCGAACCCACATGTTCGCTATATGGGTTTCACTGAAATTCTGGCTATCATAAGCGAGATTGAGGATCTGTGGTCTTATCAGAAGGCAATGAAGGATTTTGACCAGGATGAATGGGTCAAAGCCATGTATCTCGAGATGGAGTCGATGTACTTCAACTCAGTATAGGATCTTGTAGATCAATTTGATGGGGTAAAACCTATAGGTTTCAAATAGATCTACAAGAGGAAACGAGGTGCCGATGGGAAGGTGCAAACCTTCAAGGCTAGACTTGTGGCAAAGGGTTATACCCAGTGGATGGAGACGACTATGAGGAGACTTTCTCGCTTGTTGCCATGTTAAAGTCTATCTACATCCTCCTGTTCATTGCCGCATTTTATGATTATGAGATATGACAAATGGACATTAAGACTGCCTTTCTGAATGATAATCTTGAGGAGACTATTTATATGGTGCAGCCCGAAGGATTCATAGCCCAAGGTCAAGAGAAAAAGGTTTGCAAACTGAACCCATCCATTTATGAGCTGAAACAGGCGTCTCGATCTTGGAACATTCGGTTTGATACTGCGATCAAATCTTACGGCTTTGACCAAAACGTTGATGAGCCTTGTGTCTACAAGAAAATCATCAACAACAGTAGTTTTCTTAGTGTTATATATAGACAATATCCTACTCATTGGGAATGATGTAGGTCTACTGACTGCAGTTAAGAATTGGCTAGTGATCCAATTCCAAATGAAAGATTTGGGAGAGGCTCAGTTTGTTCAGTATTCAGATCTTTTGGGATCAGAAGAACAAAGTGCTAGCACTATCTCAGGCATCGTACATTGATAAGATGTTGCTCAAGTACTCGATGCAGAACTTCAAAAGGGGCCTACTGTCTTTTAGGCATGGAGTTACATTGTCGAAGGAAATGTGTTCTAAGACGCCCTAAGAGGTTGAGGAGATGAGATGGGTCCCCTATGCATCTGTCGTTGGCAGTTTGATGTATGTGATGCTCGTACTAAACCAGACATCTGCTACGCTGTGGGGATAGTCAGTAGGTATCAGTTTAATCTAGGACAGGGTCACTGAATCGCAGTCAAGAACATCCTCAAGTATCTTTGGAGAACGAGGGACTACATGCTCGTGTATGGAACTAAGGATTTGATCCTTACTAGATACACGGACTTTGACTTTCAGACGGACAAGGATTCTCGGAAATCCACTTCAGGGTCAGTGTTCACTCTTAACGAAGGAGAAGTAGGGTGACGAAGCACTAAGTAAAGGTGCATCGCCAACTCCACGATAGAGGCCTAGTATGTAGCGGGTTGTGAAGCTTCTAAGAAGGCCGTTTGGCTCAGGAAGTTCCTGACAGATCTAGAAGTTGTTCTAGACATGCCTAGGCCCATCGCCCTCTATTGTGACAGTAGTGGTGTTGTGGCGAACTCCAAGGAGCCAAGGAGTCACAAGCGAGACAAACATATAAAGAGAAAGAATCATCTCATCCGCGAGATAGTACATTGAGGGGACATGATAGTTATGAAGATCGCTTTGGAGCACCACATTGCTGACCCGTTTACGAAGGCTCTCAACTACAGTTTTTAGGGTCACCTTCAGAGCATGGGTCTAGAAAACCGCTCACGGCTGGACTAGGGCAAGTGGAAAATTTTTGTACTGGGCCTTAGTGTCCTAGTTTATTGTTTTGTACTTGTTGTAATGTACACTTCACTGACTTTAGGACAAGTGGGAGATTGTTGGGGTTGATGCCCTAAACTCTCGTTGGGTTCTGTAGTTTGTAAACACTATATTGAACAAACGCACACTTGTGATGTAATAATATATGATATTTTTTGCACTGTTGTCTATGAAACATGGGATGTTTTCATTGCTTTAAAACAAACCAATAAACTAAGATCCCTGGTTGTCATTGTAACTTAAGAATATATGTGGAGACATACAGATGGATCATGCCTTAAGTGATAACTAAAATGGTCTGTAGTATATGGATATAGGAGGGAAACCTTATCCTGGTGATACGACGGATGCAGCCCGCTTTGTAGATTGTTACAAGTGTTGTGACGTGCTATAGATGGTCTGATCCTGATCATTCATGTGAAGACATGTGAGCGAAGGCGTCCTATCCAAAGGAGTTTGTATAAGACTAGACCACAAAGTATTTAGTCTCGTTATATAACGTCGTTCATGACAGAGACTTCACTTCACTAGGATGACCATAGGTAACATGACCTTAATCCTGAGTGAGTTGGGAACTCCTGCCTTTGAGGGCGGTCCTTTGATTTGCTTGGGTGCGAGTGGCCAAATTTCTGACTCAAACTTACCACTTTGAGAATTCGTCTGATTGGGGAGCTGGGAACTCAACTACACAAGATGGAATTCACCCCTTCCTCGAAGTATGGATAAGTACATAGATTGTTTCTTTAAGAGCTGATTTCAGGGCTTTAACGATGTGGCGCCACACACCTTCTCATGGCTCGAGAGGTGTCCACTCATAGTAGAACTATGAGATATTGTTCATTAGAGGGATCAGTGTACTTAAGGAGTTAGATGTAACTACAGGGGCAAAACGATAAATTGGCCCAGCTGTACTTACGAGCATTTGTGAAGGGTTATCGTACTGTTGATTGGTTATATCCGATGGACACATCAATATATCTGTAGTGAGAAGAGTGCAACTATCGGTATTTAGTGGAGTGCCAGCAGTTAATGGATGGTGGATCTCGTGGCTAAAGAGTTTAGTTAGCTATTCACGTACCGTTGGAGCTTCAAGCTACAGGTCCATAAGGTCCCCTTGGTAGCTCAATGGATTCAAGTTGAAAATCAGTTTTTGGGTCAGTTTGAAGTGTTCAAATTGACAAAAGGGAGTTTGTGAAGGAAATCAGACATGAAGATTTCCATAAGCAGTGGAATGATCTTTCCAAATTTCAATCGTATTAGAATAACAACAATTACAATCCAGAAACGGAAACTACAGGCTATGCACAAAACGAAATTACAGCATGCTTTTCTAAAGATCAAGGGATAGAACAAACATACCTTTGAAGACTCATCTATAATCTCCCTTGATCACGAACGCTCGAACAGACTCCAAGACTGCAACTCGAACGCTCGAACACTACAACTGCTACACTACATGATCCATAACAATCTCGAACACAACGATCACCCAGATCACGAACACAGCGAATGACCTTTAATAACCTCGACTATGTCGAGTTGAGTATGACACCACCACAATGGCTACCTTGGTATTCTCGGTGTGAGAATCCAGAAGTGTGGGCTCTGTGTGGACTTGGTTAGAGAACGAGACCGGAGGAACAATCGTGTAAACGATTGAGCAAGTGGGAGATGAAGAGTTTATCGAATATACGATGCCTAATCATTTAACAAACGCTATGCAATCATTTAGCAAAAGTTGCACGATCATTTAGCTAATCGGCCAGCTGAGTGACTATCGTATAGAAACACTCCACGATCGTCTAGTCTCTCTTCAACTCTCGTTTAGTAAATCGTATTTACTTGACAGCCATCGTGAGTAATCCGAGAATGGAAACTCTTTCTACTACTAAATTTAGGAAAATATTTTTCCTTTTATCTCATGGTTACCATGAAACCACCAATAACCTCCCACTCAATTGGTTATTAGAGAAAAAGAGATAATTATCCAATAATTAATATTACTATAAATATAGATGATAACCAACTTACCATACTATATTTATAACCTATAGTTTTTAATATTTCATCTCATGAAACATATAAACCATAACTCTTTTTCTATTTCATGGTCCTTATTTAAATATCATTTACATTAACCATCCACTTGATGTATCTCACATACTACACCAATCATATCATATATAATCAAGTTACCTTTTGACAATTTAAACATTTCAAATCAACACCAAGAAGTGATTCTCAACTTGAATCCATTAAGCTACCAAGGGGACCTTATGGACCTGTAGCTCGAAGCTCCAACGGTACGTGAATAACTGACTAAACTCTTTAGTCACGGGATCCACTATTTGTTAACTGCCAAGCACTCCACTAAAGACCGACAACTGAACTCTCTTTACCATAGATATATTATGTGTCCATCTTAACCAATCAACAATGCGATAACCTTTCACAGATTACTCGTAAGTATAACTCGACCAATAACCATTATACCCCTGTAGTTACATCTAATCCTTAAGTACCACCGATCTCTCTAATGAACATAAGTCATAGTCCTACTATGCTGAGTCCTTTTTTCCAAAGAGAAGCTGTGGCCACTATGTTCAAGCCCAGAATCCGCCCTTAAGGGAGTAATCTATCTACTTACCCCTGCTTCAGGGAAGGAGTGAATTCTATCTTGTGTAACTGAGTTCCCAGCTCCCAAATCAGACAAGGCCACAAAAAGGTAGGCATATTGAGCTGAGAATCTGGCCACTCTCACCCGTACCAATCAAAGGACCGCCCTTAAAGGTAGAAGTTCCCAAAACACTCAGGACTGAGGTCATGTCACCTATGGTCGTTTAGGTGAGATGTAAGTCTCTAGTATCAACGACGTTATATACAGAGACTAGTCATCTCATGGTCTGATCTTATACAAACTCTTTGTATCCGCTCTCATGTCTCCACATGAATTGTCAGAACCTACCATCTGTACTAGTTCACAAAACTTACAAACCTCTACAAAGTGGGTCGTTGATGCAGTATTTTATGTAATGGAAATATAGATGATATGCGTTGATGGAATGGCGTTGTGCACTCAAGTTTCCCCAACGGAATTCAAGTGTAAATTCCTCTGAGTTTCCTGGTAAGTTCAGGGTCAAAATTCCTCTGAGTTTCCTGGTAAGTTCAGGGTCAAACATAGGGACTTGTGAAAATAGATTGCGTTGGTAATTTTGATGAAAACTTTGCGGTAACCAGGAAAATAAATAAAGTGTTTGGTTTTTCGATTGCGTTGATTAAAAATAGATAACAAATGCGGTGGAGTCTGAAAAGAGTTGGTAAACGAGAAATGCGATGAATATGTGGTGAACGGGTTGAGAAAGGTTTCGGTTAACACTCCCTAGAATGCGTTCATGCTTGCGATCATGCAACCCACATACAATAGAAAACCACCTCTTGGTGCGAATTCTACGGCTTCTAATGCTAGAACGCATGCGATATATGTGCTAAGTCTACAGGGCCTACACATAAGCCTCTATTCCAATTTATGCGATGATAAAATGACATCCACACAAATATGTGATGTAACATCCCACAACTTTTTATTTATTTATTAATAATGTAAAACTTTTCCCTTTTCAGTAATTGTCCTTAGTTGAAGGGCATGTTTGGAATTCTGAATTTAAAGTATAAATGCAAGGATTAAGTGTTGTCGTGGAAATTATTAAAAAATTATTCAATTTGAAAAGTTATGGCAGGAATTAATTATTTTTTTGAAAAAGAAAAGGAATTAAATAGTATAAAGTGGGTTAAGGAAATGATCTAATTAGAGTATAACTATTTTCCTTTTATTATTATTATTATTAATATATTTTTTTTAAAATAAAAGAACCCCCTCCCACCTTTCCCCTCACTCACGGCGAGCGCCCCCCCCCCCCTTTGTTTTCTGCTTCCTCGCCGCCGTTCGTGGTTCTTGCTGGCCAGATCCCGCCGGTCAGACACTCTCTCAGTCCACCCAGATTCGAACCGCCGCACGTCCACACTCTCAGTCCGCCTAGATCGGACGCTGAATGCCCGCCGTCAGCTACGAATTCCAGCCGCTCGCATCTCTTTCTCTCTCGACAACCCTTGCCTTTCGCTCTCGTCTCGCCAACCGTCAAGCCGCGCCACCTCCGATCGACGTCTCAGACCTAGCTGCGCGCGTGCTGCTCGTTCTCGTGGCACCGCTGCGTCTTCCCAAAGTCGTCCGTGTCGGATCTAGGGGTTTGACCGCACTGCTTCCCTCGCCTTTTCGCTCACGACGGTTCTTCGCCAACTGGTCAAGTCATGCCACCTCCGATCGACGTCTCAGATCCAGCTCCCCCACTCCGCTTCGCTACGGGTTATCAATGCCTACCACGTCGGGTCCGTTTTGTCTTCGTCAGATCTATTGGGTAAGGTGTGTCGGTTCATTATTGTTCTCTTGGCCATTAATATTGTGTTTCAGTGTTATGACTCATCTTATTGATTTTGTTTCAAGCTTAAGTCGTTAGGGAGTTTGGAAGTCAAAAGGAGGCACCATCGTGGAAGGTGAAAAGTGTTTTTTCTTTTCTTTGAATAAGTTCTTATGATAGTTTGGACTTGGACCTGAAGTCTTACAATTATGGCTTCAACTGAAATTTGAGAGTTGTTTTGTGTCAGGCTGCTACTTTGGATTTCTGTCATAGTTTGGTGGTCAAAAATTTGTTATCTATAGAGTATCGACGCGAGGTAATGTAATCTTATCACTGGAACTGCCCACGGGCAAGGCCCTAGTTGTATGCTAGCATGATAAGTGTATGTTATGGTAATGTTAGCATGTTGATTAACAGTTATGACTTGAATCAAGGTATGTTCTGGCAACAAATTTTGAATTTACATACACACCTAAGTGCTTGATCGTTAGTATGTGAAGTATGTGTTTTCATATGTCGATGTCTGATCTGCTGGCGTTGAGGCATACTCGTATGTTGTGGATTTATGATATAAGTTATACATGGATGATGTATATATGTTGTTAAGAATTATGGGTATGTGATGCAACCATGGTATTAAGGATTTTTTATGTATGCTTTAGAACCGTACAATGTGAATCTTAGCACGTTAAGACTATGTGAATATCCTCATTGATTAGTTAGATACTCACCAGTTTGTGTTTCCTTCGGGATTCACTAGTTGTCCTTCAGGATTTCACAAAGTTTGTGTTTCCTTCGGGATTCACAAGTTTGTGTTTCCTTTGGGATTTCACCAGTTTGTGTTTCCTTCGGGATCCACCAGTTTGTGTTTCCTTCGAGATTCACCGATTTTTTGTGGGCATACTTAACTACAATAGGATAGGACTCAATCTCTTAATGTTACATGTATTTATGTGCCATATGTGGGTATCTAGAGGACATAGATGCCTAAGCCTGAACCCTAATGGTGGGGTTACTTACGAGTATTTTTATACTTCATTCTCTTATGTTGATGTTTCAGGTAAAGGGTTAGAGATGCACCGGCGATAACGCAGCGGAATTCAATGAATCGAGCCACTGGGACTTGTTTTTTTTTTTTTTTTTTTTTTTTTTTTTTTTTACGTTTATAGCATCATGAGATTAGATGGTTCTTTTCATGTTTCCCTTAATGTTTTAGTTTTGATGTTTGAAACTTATTATTAAGAATTGTTTTTCATATGTACTTATTAACCTTTATGATTTATGGGTACCCTATTATTGTTTTTAACAATTGTATTTAATAAACGTCTTTTGAACTTCTCTTGTTTTTAATTAGCATTTACTTCAAATGACTGAGCGTCGTTTTAAATTCTTTACATGCATTTATTTTAGTAACGGCCTTACCTAGGTCTTAGGGGGTCGGGTCGTTACATGTGACCACATAATATCATTCCTATTCTTAGGATGCGTACGATGCAAGTTGACAAACAGAGCTTATCTCTAAGTCCCTATCTCTTGTTTATGCAAGCCTAATCTTGCTCTTTCGAGTCCAGATTCTAATCTAGCTCTCTCAAGACATTAGGTTCTTTCTTTAGACTCTCTCTCGAGTAACCCTAAAGGGTATTTTGCACAACATAAAATAAGACAATCGCAAACAATGAACTTCCTAGGTCATGTTAGCTTAGTTCTTCTCAACCCATTCAACTAGTTTAGCTACTCATGCGTATTAAGAGAGTGAGCAGATATAGAAATAGAACTTCCATTGAATAGATATAAAGATGATGTACAAAATAACAATGTAAGTATAGTAAAGAGCCTGGTAGCAATTTCTTGCTGCCAGGCGTTTACACTGTTTCTACTCGTGCTCTAAAGATATTCTCGCTCTCTGCTCTTACGCCCCAAGGTTCTCTCTCGAGTTGCCCTGAGCGATCTCCAATGCCACCACTCTTCTCTTGCTCCGCCTTAAAATGGAAATAAAAATTATGAACAGAAGCAACTGGTTGTAAAAATGGTGAACGGTGAATCCCTTTTCTGAAGAATGCACTTGGTATTTATAGAGCATCAATGGTGAAAGGCGATTTCTCTCTCCCAGTTGTACAGATGGGACAACTTTAATTCCTGATTGGTGCGCCGAATGATTGTTACCGATAAAGTTGAATGTACTTTGTGACTATTATCGGCTGTCAACTTAATTTGGATTCGACTGTCATCAGCTTTTTGTCCCATCACTCTTAATTAGCCTTTCACCCAGATGCGCCCACCATGTTGCGCTGACTAAGTTGCGGTGATCCCTCTCGGACAAATGTTTGCGAGCACGATCAACACAAAGCCTTGTGGTGAAGTTCTGCTCGACCAATGAATTCCTATGATCGCAATCTTTACATTGCGTTAACGTATATTCTACACAAAAATATAAAAATCAATAGTTCTAATGCGCTGAACACATGCGACCGCAATATTATAGAATTTATGCTTAATGGACACAATTTAACATATTTCATCAATGCAATCCAACATTGTTTAAGAACTTAGCACTATGATAACGTGCATTTCTGCCCGTTATCACACCCCCAAATTTAAACAATGCTTGTCCTCAAGCATAAGCTAAAGATTCCTTTAGCAAGTCCACTACAAAGTTCTTTTCCTAGATTTCTCAAGGATACTTCATTCAAATCCTATATACCAGAATTTTCTTAAGTCTTATTCAAGTTTCTTCTTAAAATATTTCTAAGACCTAGAGACTGCAAGTTTAACTTTCAAAAGGACTTTACTAAATTCTGGAACATCGCATGATTTATTTCAAAAAGAAAATTTTCTACCGGGGTGTCAAATGATTTTATTCTTGCACAAAAATTTTCTTCATTGCTTATTATTATTATTATTATTATTTCTGACCTTGCGCTGATTCAAGTGTCTTGCCTTCGTTTTGGCTTGCCCCCACGTGTGTCATGCGGATATCCAACTATGAGCAATTCATTCTTTCTCAGACTCAACTCATACAAATTTGGCAGTGGAGTTGCGGTCATTGATTTATGCATTGATCCTTGTGACTTACTCTTGTTTTGGCTTGCCCCCACGTGTGTCATGCGGACATCCAACTACAGGTAAGTGCCTTTCACAACTTAACTCTTATCAACATGAGTTTCCCATTGAGTTAACAGTGGAGTTGTTATTCTTAAAATATTATTATTATTATTATTATTATTATTATTATTATTTTGTAGTTGCAGGGACGGTCGGGAACAAATACCCCGGCCATCCCCCCGACTCTTCTATATTTGCAACATCGGCACTCCCTCCAAAAAATTAAAATAAGTTATGTGATGTTCTAGAATGCGTTGTAAAGAGAGTTTGAAAGAAAGTTAGCAAATCCCTAACTTCTAGAAATATTTCATGAGGTGACTATCTTAAGATTAAGTTGATTCTAATATATACGAAAGAAATAGAAGCATATTTTTTATCATTGAAATCATACTTAACAAAGAACAAAATGCGGTAACTCACTAAATTTATCTATGTTAAATGATTACGGTGATTAAAGAGGATGCGGTGATAAAACTTGTAAAACTAACATGCGTTGTGATAGCGCAAAATTTGAAATAAAGATAAGGAAGAGTACACCCCTAAATTTTGCATTGTCGCCTGCATTGTATTGACACATCCATCTTTACGGCGATTTCTCTTCTTTGGGTTGCGGTGATGGAGTAAGATAAATACTTTGTCACGTAACATCTCCGCAATCCAGCGCCTCGATCGTTGCAAGAAAAACAAAGAGATGGTCAAATTATTTTAAACAAAATAAAACTCATTATCACATTTTTTTTTGTAATAAAGATAGTGATAGTAAAATAAGGATAGATCAGAATTAAAAAGATAGTAAAAATTCCGAGTAGTGGAGAAAAGGGTTGAAGAATTGAGGTTTCCCAAAACTTGCATCCCTGATAAGTTGCGATCATTTAATAATGCAGGGACCACCTACTTCCTTCTTCAGTCAAAGTTCTTTAGTTCCACGGAGTCGACTTGGCGATGCCAGTCTTCTCCATGGCATACCTTTACTCGCTGCCCATGGACTTTGAATATGTTGGTTCCGTCATCATTTGATAATTCCACCACGCTATGCGGAAGTACTTTTCGAATTATGAACGGTCCAGACCAACATGACTTTAGCTTTCCTAGGAAGAGTCGCAGACGTGAGTTGAACAGCAAGACCTTTTGCCCGACTTGGAGGTTTTGACCGCATATGCGTTGATCATGCCAACGCTTGGTACGCTCTTTATAATTTTCATATGCGTTGTTCCTCCATTCTTCTAGCTCGACCAGTTGCATTTTTCGCGCTTCCCCTGCCTTCTTCAAATCAAAATTCAGCTTCTTTACTTCCCACAGTGCTTTATACTCTAGCTCCAAAGCAAATGACACGCCTTACCAAATACCAGTGCATAAGGGGATATACCTATGGGTGTTTTAAATGTGGCCCGGTATGCCTACAACGCATCGTCAAGCTTTGTTGCCCAGTCTTTCCGTGAAGGCTTTACTACCTTCTCAAGTATCAACTTAATTTCTTGATTGGACACTTCAGCCTGACCATTCGTTTGCGGATGGTATGCGGTGGCCACTTTGTG